>NW_016814668.1:91231-122482 GCF_001698545.2 Rhinopithecus bieti | reverse complement strand
TAAATAAATAAATAAATAAAAAATAATTTAGTAAAAAAGATATTCTCAAAAATATCTGTCAAACAAAGAGAAAGACTATAAAGGATGATAAATGCAAACACTCCAATAATTCAACTCCAAATGCTAAACAACTGCTCAATTGCTTTTGATACACGCAAGACAAAATTTTGTCACAGAATACAGGCATCCATAAAGAGAAATCTGTTTTATGCCATGACTGGAAAGACTCTGTGTCTTGTCTTGCAAATCAAAGGAAATAATTATATAAAAGTCATTTCAGTGTTATTAACTGGAGAAATTGGGATTTTAAAAATGCTCATCTCATTGTGTTGATTTAAGCATTAATTAAGATAATGTGTGTACAAGAGCCTGGCAATGTTGGTGTTTTTAAAATAAATTAATGAAATTAAGTTATACAAACAACATCTAAGAACACCACAGTTGGTGACATTTATGAAGAAAAAGGAAGGCAAGTAGAGTGTGCATACTACATATTAGATGCTTCTAAGACAATAGAGCTTGAGATGAAAAAAATGCATAACCATATTAGTATTTTCTTATTCTGGCAATTTTCTGATTGTTTTATATTAATTTCTTCTGCAGCTGTTCTCAAGTTCACTAACCATCTTGCTTGTGTTTTATCTTGTCAACACGTTTCTCACATCCTCATGCAACTACCCTTCTCAAGCATCCCCAGCAGAGGCTCATATATACAAGCAACATTCTCTTCACATTTTCCTTTTATTTCTAGTTTACTCCCAGCATGGCTTCACAAGGAAGGGAGCAGCACTGCCAAGACTTTCTCCAGGTTTAGTGAAAAAAGCTGTTAAAGAATCTCTGATTTGTCTTTCTAGGTCCACAGGAAGTAAAGCCTTTATGTTCATTTACTAGTTCATTTGACAAGGAATAATCGAGCATTTTCTATGTGCTAACTGATACGTAACTAAGGACTGCAAAGTGAGTTCACAAACACTTCCTCAGCAAGCCTAAACATCCTCTTCAGGTGGACTTATTACTGTCTCCATTTCACACAGGGAAAACTAACTGAAGAGTACCTGAGGTGGAGTGACTTTTCTAGCCTAGAGATTAGACTCTTGACTTCCACTTTCTGGCAGTGTAGAAGGACCCTACCATGACAATATAACTAGTTCTAAGATGTATTTCAACAAGTTTTATAATAAATTGCCAAAAAGGAAGTAAGGAAAATAAAGGGGGGAAAGAAAAGAAAGAAGAAGGAAGAAAGAAGAACAGCAACAAAAACAAAGAGCTAAAATAAAATTTGAGAGTGGTAAGCTGTAAGAGAATATGGAAGTCAGGTTACCCTAGGGTAAATGCCTACATCAGTGTGAGGCTGTTTTGAGCCAACATGAAGTTGGAAAAGATAAACCTGGGGAGTCCCCCACTTTAAGCTCAGCACCTCAAAGAGAACTAATGCAGTACTAAATCAAAAGTGTCCACCAACTCTCAACAGAAACAATAAAAACCTCCAAAGGAAAGCATCATCAATTTATACCCTCCAGTTGCACACAGATTAAGTTGAACCAATAAAATATTAACAAAAACAAAAGGAAACAAGCCATCATATGATACAGCAGAAATAACAAAAAATGGATTTCTTTAGATGACCGAAGTTCTCAGATATAAAGTGTAATGGTACAAAAAATATGTATTTAATGTGTAAAGGAAAATATATAATGGGTAATTAAGAACCCAAAAAGTAAAACTAATCTATTTCAAGGCAGGAGGAAAAGTGGCAGCAAAGATGGTACCAAAAGGCCAAGAAGAGAGAGGGGCAGAGCAAGATGGCCAAATAAGAGCCTCACCAATTGTCCCTTCTGCAGGAACATCAAATTTGAAATCTACACAAAAATGCACCTTCATAAGAACCAAAAATCAGTGGGAAATCACAGTGTAACTTCGTATCACTGAAAAAGGCATTGAAGAGGGTAGGAAAGACAGTCTTGAATCACCGACATCACTCCTACACCATTCCCTGGCAGCAGCTCCATGGTGGGGAGCTGTGCACTTGAAGGAGGGAGAGTACAGCAATTGAGGGACTTTTCATTGAACTCAGTGCTGCCTTCTCATAGAGGAAAGAAAAACCCAGGTGAACTCCGTCAATATGCACTCATAGAGGGATAATTTAGACCAGCTATAGCCGGAGAGAAATACCTATCCCAGCAGTCAAAACATGACTTTCAACAAGCCTCACCACCCACATGGGCTAAAGTGCTTTGGGGTCCTAAATAAACTTCAAAGGAAGTCTAGCCCACAAGGACTGCAATTCCTAGGCAAGTCCTAGTGCTGGGCTCAGAGTCAGTGGATGTGGGGGGCACACGACCTAGTGAGTCACCTTGTGCCACCCTTTCCCCAATCTCAGGCAGTGCAGTTTGCAGAAACAAAAGTGACCTCTTTCTTCTTCATAAGAGGAGAGGGAAGAGTAAAGAGGACTTTGTCTTGCATCTTGGATGCCAGCTCAGCCACAGAAGGCTAGGGCACCAGGCAATGTCATGAGGCCCTCATTTTAGGCCCCAGTTCCTGGACAATGTTTTTAGACACACTGTGGACCAGAAGAGAACCTGCAGCCTTGAAGGGAAGGACCCAGTCTTGGCAGGATTCATCTCCTGCTGACTAAAGAGCCCTAGGGCCCTGAATAACCAGCAGCAACACCCATATGCCATGGGCCGTGAGTGAGACTTACTGGCTTCATGTGAGACTCGGCACATTCCTAGCTATGGTGGTTATGCTGAAAGACTCCTCTGCTTGAGAAAAGCAGAGGGAAAAGTAAAGATTTTGTCTTGTACCTTAGGTACCAACTCGGCCACAATAGGGTAGAGTGCCAAGCAGGCTTTTGAGGTCCCTAATTCTAGGCCCTCCCTCTTAGACAGCATTTCTGGACCTGCCCTTGGCCAGAAAGGAGCTCTTTGCCCTAAAGGGTGAGTCCCAGGACCAGTATCATTCACCATAAGCTGACTGAAGAGCCCTTTGGCCTTAAGTGAATATAGGCAGAACCCTGGCAGTACTCCCCATGAACCTGCCTTGGTGGTGGCTATTGGGAGAGGTTCCTCTGCCTGTGGAAAGAAGAGGGAACAAAGGGAAAGATGAGGCAACAAAAGGAAAGACTTTTTCTTGTCGTTTGAATGCCAGCTTAGCCACAGTAATATAGAGCACCAGGTAGATTTCTAAGGTTTTTGACTCTAGTCTCTGGCTCCCAGATGGCATCTTTGACCCAACGGAGGCCTAGGGGAACTCGTGACTCTGAAGGGAAAGACAAAACCCTGACTGTCTTTGCCACCTGCTGGTTGTAGGGCCCTAGGGCCTTGGGCAAAAATAGGCAGTAGTCAGGTAGTGGTTTCAGTGGGTCTTGGGCAAGACTAAGTGCTGTGCTGGCCTCTGGTCTGACTCAGCACAGTCTCAGTGGTGGTGGCCACAGAGGGGCTTCTGTCACCCTACTCCCAGCTCCAGGTGGCTCAGCACATAGAGAGAAACTCCATTTGTTTGGGAGAAAGTAAGGAACAAGAACAAGAGTCTCTGCTTTGTGATCAGGAGAATTCTTCCAGATCTTATCCCAGATAACCAAGGAGCCATGGCATTACTGGGCCGGGGGTGCTCCCTAACACAGATACAGCTTAGATCACAACACCTAAGTCCCTTCAAATACCTGGAAAGTCTTCCCAAAAAAGACAGGCACAAATAAGCCTAGACTGTCAAGAGTATAATAAATACCTACCTCTGAGACTTACTGGCTTCAAGTGAGACTCAGAACATTCCTAGCTGTGGTGGCCCAATAGCCCAAGGGCTCATCAGGATACAAAGAAGAAATTCAGAATTCTATTAGACAAATTTAACGAATAGATTGAAATAATGTAAAAGAATCAACTAGAAATTCTGGAGCTGCCGGGCGCGGTGGCTCACGCCTGTAATCCCAGCTCTCAGGGAGGCAGAGGCGGGAGGATAGCTTGAGCCCAGGAGTTCGAGACCTGCCTGGGTAATACAGCGAGACCCCGTTCTCCACAAAAAGGAAAAAAAAAAAAAAAGACAAAAAAAAAAAGAAATTCTGGAGCTGAAAAAATGCAATTGATATACTGAAGAATACATCAGAGACCCTGAACAGCAGACTTGACCAAGCTGAGGAAAGAATTAGTGAACTTGAAGACAGTATTTGAAAATACACAAAGGAAACAAAAGAAAAAGGAATAAAAAACAATGAAACACACCCATTAGATCTAGAAAGCAGACTCAAAAGGGCAAATCTAACAGTTATTAGCCTTAAAGAGCAGGTAGAATAAGAGATAGGAGTAGAAAGTTTATTCAAAAGGATAATAACAGAGAACTTCCCAAACCTAGGGAAAAGTATCAATACCCTAATACAGGAAGGTTATAGAACACCAAGCAGATTTAACCCAAAGAAGACTACCTAAAGGCAATTAATAAACTCTCAAAGATGAAGAATAAAGAAAGGATACCTAAAAGCAGCAAAAGAAAAGAAACAAGTAACATACAATGGATCTCCAATACTTCCAGCAGGATTTTCAGTGGAAACCTTACAGACCAGGAGAGAGTGACATGACATGTTTAAAGCATTGAAGAGAAAAAACCTTTACCCTAGAATAGTATATTCTGCAAAAAATATCCTTCAAATGTGAAGGAGAAATAAACGCTTTCCACACAAACAAAAGTTGTGGAATTTCATCACCAGACATGCCCTACAAGAAACGCTAAAGGCAGTACTTCAGTCAAAAAGAAAAGGATGTTAATGAGCAATAAGTAATCACCTGAAGGTACAAATTCACTGGTAAGAGTAAGTACACAGAAATTACAAGACTGTAACTGTGGTGTGTCAACTACTCATATCTTATGTAGAAAGAGGAAAAGATGAACCAATCAAAAATAATAACTATGACAACTTTTCAAGATATAGACAGTACTGTAAGATACAGATAGGGAAAACAAAAAGTTAAAAAGTGTGGAGATGGGCTGGGCACGGCGGCTCACGCCTGTAATCCCAGCACTTTGGGAGTCCAAGGCAGGCGAATCATGAGGTCAGGATATCGAGACCATCCTGGCTAACACGGTGAAACCCTGTCTCTACTAAAAATACAAAAAATTAGCCAGGCATGGTGGCGGGTGCCTGTAGTCCCAGCTACTCGGGAGGCTGAGGCAGGAGAATGGCGTGAACCCGGGAGGCGGAGCTTGCAGTGAGCCAAGATTGCGCCACTGCACTCCAGCCTGGGCAATGGAGGGAGACTCTGTCTCAAAAAAAAAAAAAAAGCATGGAGATGAGGTTAAAGAGTAAAGTGTTTATTAGTTTTATTTTCACTTGTTTGTTTATGCAATCAGTGTTATATTGTCAAAGTTTGAGACAATGGGTTGCAAGATATCTCTGCAAGCCTCATGGCAATCTCAAATCTAAAAACATACGAGAGATACATGAAAATAAAAGCAAAAAATTAAAACATACCACCAAACAAAATCAACTTCAATAACAGGAAGACAGAAAGTAAAGAAAGAAGAAAGAGAAGATCAAAACAACCACAAAACCAGTAGCAAAATGGCAGGAGTAAGTCCTTACTTATTAATAATAACATTGAATGTAAATGGATTAAACTCTCTTTTTTTTTTTTTTTTTTTAGACAAAATCTCGCTCTGTCGCCCAGGCTAGAGTGCAATGGCACAATCTCGGTTCACTACAAGCTCCACCTCCCAGGTTCATGCCATTCTCCTGCCTCAGTTTCCCAAGCAGCTGGGACTCCAGGCACCTGCCACCACACCCAGCCAATTTTTTGTATTTCTAGTAANGATATCTCTGCAAGCCTCATGGCAATCTCAAATCTAAAAACATACGAGAGATACATGAAAAATAAAAAGCAAAAAATTAAAACATACCACCAAACAAAATCAACTTCAATAACAGGAAGACAGAAAGTAAAGAAAGAAGAAAGAGAAGATCAAAACAACCACAAAACCAGTAGCAAAATGGCAGGAGTAATGCCTTTTTTATTTAAAAAAACATTGAAATTTAATGGAATAAAATTTCTTTTTTTTTTTTTTTTTTAGACAAAATCTCGCTCTGTCGCCCAGGCTAGAGTGCAATGGCACAATCTCGGTTCACTACAAGCTCCACCTCCCAGGTTCATGCCATTCTCCTGCCTCAGTTTCCCAAGCAGCTGGGACTCCAGGCACCTGCCACCACACCCAGCCAATTTTTTGTATTTCTAGTAAAGATGGGGTTTCACTGTGTTAGCCAGCATGGTCTCGATCTCCTGACCTCATGATCCGCCCGCCTCAGCCTCCCAAAGTGCTGGGATTACAGGCATGAGCCACCGTACCCGGCCTTAAACTCTTTAATTAAAAAAAGAAAGCAGAAAAAGAAGGCCACAAAACAACCTGAAAACAAACAAAATGACAAAAGTAAGTCCTTACTTATCAATAATAACATTGAATGTAAATTGCCTAAATTCTTCCATCAAAAGACATAGAGTGGCTGAATGTGTTTTTTAAAAAATGTATTACCTATTGCATAGAAAAAACACACTTATTAGAGATACACATGGACTGAAAATAAAGGGACAGAAAAAGATATCCTATGCCAATGGAAACCACAAAGAACAGGAGTAGCTATACCTATAGCAGACAAAATGGATTTCAAGTCAAAAACTAATAAGAGACAGAGAAGGTCATTATACAATGGTAAAGGAATGAATCCAGCAAGAGGATATAACTACTATAGGTATAAATGCCCCCAACACTGAAGCACTCAGCTAGTTAAAACAACTATTATTAGAGCTAAAGAAGGAGATAAACTCCAAAGCAATAATAGCTAGAGTTCAACAACTCTCTTTCTGCCTTGGACAGATTATCCATAAGAAAAATCAATAAAGAGATATTGGACTTAATCTGCATCATAGAACAAATGGACCTGTAAATATCTATATTTACAGAACATTTCATCCAACAGCTGCAGAATACACATTCTTCTCCTGATCACATGGTCCATTGTCAAGGATAGATCATATGTTGGGTCACAAAACAAATCTTGAAACATTCAAAAAACTGAAATAATATCAAGCATATTCTCTGACCACAATGGAATAAAACTGGAAATCAATAAGAAGAGGAATTTTGGAAACTATACAAACACACAGAAATTAACCAATATGTTCCCAAATGACCAGTGGGTTAATGAAGAAATTAAGAAAATTGAAACATTTCTTGAAACAAATGACAATGGAAACACATATATTAAAATCTACTCGATACAGCAAAAGCAATATTAAGAGGAAAGTTTATAGCCGTAAGTGTCTACATCAAAAAAGTAGAAAAACTTCAACTAAATGGACAAGTGGGATTGTGTCAAGTTCAAGAGATTCTGCAAAGCCAATAAAAAATCAATGCAGTGAAGAGACAACCCACAGAATGGGAGAAAATACTTGTGAACCACCAATCTGACTGGGAATTAATAACCAGAATATATAAGGAGCTCAAACAACTCTACAGGAAATATATATAATAATCAAATTTTAAAACGAGCAAAATATCTGAATAGACAGTTATCAAAAGAAGACATAAAAATGGCAAATAGGTACATGAAAAGATGCTCAATAACATTAACCAAGAGAGAAATGCCACTCAACACTGCAAAAAAATATCTCACCCAAGTAAAAATGGCTTTTATCCAAAAAACAGGCAAGAGCAAATGCTGGTAAGGATGCAGAGAAAAGAGAACCCTCCCACATTGTTGGTGGGAAAGTAAATTAGTAGAAGCACTATGGAGAACAGTTTGGAGGTGCCTCAAAAAAACTAAAAGTAGAGTTACTATATAATCCAGCAATCCTCTCCTAGGTGTATACACAAAGGAAATCAGTTGATACATTTGGCTGTGTCCCCACCCAAATCTCATCTTGAATTCCCACATTTTAGGAGGGAACCAGAAGGAGGTAATTGAATCATGGGGGCAGGTCTTTCCCATGCTGTTCTTATGAGAGTGAATAAGTCTCATGAGATATGATGGTTTTAAAAACAAGAGTTCCCTTGCACAAGCTCTCTTCTCTTGCCTGCTGCCATGTGAGATGTGTCTTTCACCTTCTGCCATGATTGTGAGGCCTCCCCAGCTACGTGGAACTGTAAGTCCAATTAACCTCTTTCTTTTGTGAATTGCCCAGTCTCAGGTATGTCTTTATCAGTAGTGTGAAAATCAATGAATACATCAGTATATTGAAGAGGTATCTTCATTCTCATGTTTATTGGAGCACTGCTCACAATAGCCAAGATTTTGAAGCAACCCAAGTGTCCATCAACAAACTAAATGAATAAAGAAAATGTGGTACATTCACACAATGTATTGCAATTCGGCCCTAAAAAGAATGAGATTCTGTTGTTTGCAACAACATGGATGGAACTGGAGATTATTTTATTAAGTGAAATAATCCAGGAACAGAGAGACAGACTTTCAATGTCCTCACTAATTTGTGAGAGCTAAAAATTAAAACAATTGAACTAATGGAGACAGAGAGTAGAAGGATGGTTAATAGAGACTGGGAAGGATAGTGGGAGTTTGGGGAGTGGGGAAGTGGGGATAGTTAATGGGTACAAAAAAATAGAAAGAATGAGTAAGAACTAGTATTTAATAGCACAACAGGGTGACTATAGTCAATGGTAATTTAATTGTACATTTTAAATAACAGGGTACTTATTTAAAAATAAATAATATAATTGAATTGGATTGTTTGTAACCAAAGGATAAACACTTAAGGTGAAGGATATCCCACTGACCCTGATGTGATTATTAAGCATTGCATGCCTGTACCAAAATATATCATGTACTCCATAAATATCTACACCTACTATGACCCACAAAATTAAAATAAATAAATTTTAAAATATAAAAAGCTTACAAAGGCCAAGAGGTAGCAAGGGAAGAATTACTCATGGAGGCAATGGCATGCCCAGGGCTGAGGCAACCAGGCAGGTGGCGGTGAGTGGCAAGGAAGGAGGAATTACCGCAGAGGCTGCACCAAGCCCACTAGACTTTAGCATGTATTGTAGTGCAGATTTCCTGTCAACAAATTCTTTCAACACTTGTGCAGTTGAAAATGTCTATGCATCACCTTCATTTTTTCAAATATATTTTCATTGGACTAAAATTTTTACCTGAAAAATTGCTTTCTCTCAGCATTATAATTATGTCATCCCACTGTCTTCTGGCACTATTTTTGTCTCAGTCTATGCCATTAATATTGTTATACCATTGTGTAAAATTTCTTTTTTCTCTGGCTCCCTTTAAGGTATGTTCTTTATCTTTGATTTTAAACTGTTTGATTATGATGTAGTCTTATTTGCCTTTAGTATACTTTCAGACTTTCTTCACACTGTGTCTGTTTTTGTTTTTTAAATCAAATTTGGAAAAAAAATGTTGACTAATGGTTTTTCAGATAGATAGACCCAACAATTCTACTTTTAGGTAATAACATTAGATAATTTTTTTTTAATTCTGCATGTTTTATACACACATATGCACAAAAAATAAGAAATATTATAATAGCCAAGATATGGAAATAATCCAGATGTCCATTATCAGATGAATGAATTAACACATTGTGGCATATTCAAACAATGAAATGCTACTCAAAAACTTAAAGCAATGAAGTACTGATGAACACCGCACCATGCATAAATATGAAAAATATGATGCTGAGTGAAAACCAAATAAAAATAACATACTCCATAGGATACTATTTATGTACAAGTTTAGAGCGGAATAGACAAAACTTTAGTTGTAGATATGAGCAGTGTGGCCTGGTGAGGAAAGAGCTGACTGAAAAGAAGCACACCAGAATTTAGAATATACCGGATTATGAAAATAGTTTAGACACTAATTGGAGTGATGATTATATAAGTGTGTGTGTGTGTATGTGTGTGTGTAAACTCAGCAAACGATATACTTAATATCTTTGGATGATGTAACAAGGTACTTATGTGCCTGCTAAAATTTCATTGGAAGCCTAAACAAACAACTGATTAAACATATCTAAATGGAGAAATTCAGAAATTGAAACTAGATCAGAAGAAAAGGCACAACTGAAGCACAGAAAGATCAATAAAGAAAATGATAAAATGAAAGTTAAGCTACAAAGAAGACATTTTCTCTTTCTATTAACTTGATAGGTCAAGTATGTGTATCAAACTTCGATAACAAATAATAAAAAATTCAGGTTAAAACATTATAAGAATCTTTCTAAAATAATGTAGAGTTGACAACAGACTTATGAATCATGACACTAAAATCTAAGCAAAGGTAGAAATCCACGGAGGTGAGCAGAACACTGAAACCACTTTAATTCTGAGGGATTTTGCCATACCTAGGAAGAGCTTAGATTTTGAGAGTTTCCCAGGATTTTCGTTAGAGCAATAAAACCTGGGGAGTAATAAAGTCTATGACTCGAATGGCAATTCATTTAGGTAAGAATGGCTTAAATAAACATACCTAACCCTGTCCCAATCCAAGGGTAATGCAAGGAAAGTTGCCTTGGCTCTGATGAGAAAGGGGCATGGGATATGAAAATAATTCCACAAAGTCTTCAGGATTGCAGATAAATCTCCAGCTTATTTGTGACTGACATTCATAGCATTTTATAGTTCTAAAAGCCTCAAATTAAAAGTGGTCCCTGACAAGAGGTGCCCTTTGGTGCCTGGAAGTAGCAAACACAAAGGCTGTAAACTCAAAAATCCCCACAAATAATTTTATGTGGGCACTAAGTATTTCATAATCAAAAATGAGCCCAGAAGGAAACAAGACACACTAGGGGAGAATCATCCAAAAGCTGAATAAAAACCAGCAGAAACAAATTCACACAAATTTCAGAAATTTTTTATAATTTTGCAATTATCAAATGTGAAGTATTTTAAACATATATTTAAAATGTTTAAGAAAATAAAAGAAGAGAAAGCCTTATAATAACTGCAGGAAAAAAACTGAATTTAACTTCTGGAATTAAAATATAGAATAGTCCAAAGTAAAAAATTAATGTGCAGTCTTAATAATATATTAGACACAATTGAAAATAGAACTGAAAATCGTTTTTAAAAATTATTCAGAAGGCCTCACAAAGATTAAGGAAGTGGCGGAAAATGTGAAAGAGTGGGTAAGAGAGACAGAAAAAAAGAAGCGAAGGTATAATGTATGTGCCTAATCCAAGTTACATAATGAAAATATAGATAGAATATAGAATAGCAGATGTTAGAATGATTACATAGTCAATGTCTCAGATTCATGAAATCCAAAAAGTATAAAAGAAAATGAACAGAAATTTATTCACATACACATAATAGCAACATTGAAATACTAAAGATGAAGAAAATATATTAATAGCATCTTTGGAGGGAGGGAAGATAGATCACCCTTAGACAATCATCAATTAGACTGATAGCTGACTTTTTAACAAACACATTCAAAGCCAGATGACAGTGTACTTACCTCTTCAACATGTTGAAAGACTATTTTCAACCTGGAATTCTATACTCACAAAAGTATCTTTCAAAGAGTGACAGATAATTAAAGACACTTTTAAACAGACAAGTACATTTAGAACGTTTGGCACCATATGATTCTCACAAAAGGAAGTTCTATGACATATAATCCTAGATGAAAGGTCTGAAGTATAAGAAAAAAGAATAAAATAAAGGTGGCTCAATCGACTAACTTTTCTTAGGTTCAGTTTTTTGTTTCTGTTTTATCTTGTTTTGTTTTTTCAGAAACAGGGTCTCTGTCACCCAGGCTGGAGTGCAGTGGTATGATTTCAGCTCACTGCAGCCTTGACCTCCCAGCCCAAGCAATCCTTCCACCTCAGCCTCCCAAGTAGCTGGGTCTGCAGGCACATGCCACCAGGCTTGGCTAATTTTGTATTTTTTGTAGCGATGGGGTTTCACATATTATCCAGGCTGGTCTCAAACTTCTAGGATTAAGCAATCCATCTGCCTCAGTTGCCCAATGTGCTAGGATTACAGGCATGAGCCACCACACCCAGCCAGGTTCAGTTTTTTAATCCATTAAATAGGAATAATAATAATATTAAATAAGAATAATCTATTAAATAGAAATAATATAAGAACTATAGTGATGAGTAAAGATCCAAGGGCCAAGTCTAAAATAGCATAATCATTTAATAAATGATAGCATCTAATATTCTATTTTATTTGCTTACATGTCTATTTTCCTGGAGATCATAGACTTTCTCTATAATTCTATTTCCAGTTTCCAACACAGTATCTGGATATTTTAGACTTAACTCTAATCTGCAGCTGTCAGGGAGATCTTCATACGTACAACTAAAATTCTGACTCTCACACTACCATAGGCATCAGTAGAATATAGAACAGAATCCACTTGCCAGCAGGGTAGCATCAAGCATTCCTCATCATCAGGAATCCCTGCAGTGGTCCAGCACATCAGTGCTGGTCCAGCATAGCTCTCTGGGAGATACATGTTTCCCAGATGACTGCTCAGATGCAAGGAGATGAAACTCACATCATATAGGGTATTAGTTATCTATTGATGCATAACAAATTGGCCCCAAAATTGCTAGCTTAAAACAACAAACCTTTTTTTTTTCTTTAATCCTGAAGTTTCTATAGGACAGGAATCTGGGTGCAATTTACCTGAGTCTTCTGGTTCAAGGTATCTCACAAGGCTGTAATCAAGGCATCAGCCAGGGATGCAGTAATCTCAAGACTTCACTAGGGGAAGATTCACTTACAAGCTCATTGCCTGGTTATTGTCAGAATTCAGTTCCTTACAGGTTATTGGACTGAAGGCCTCAGTTCCGTTCTTGCTATTGGTCAGATACTCCCTTCAGTTTCTTGCCACATAGGCCTTCTCCACAGGAGAGTAGCACACAATGTACTAACAGGCTTACATCAGAGCAGTTAAACAAGAGCACAAGAAAGGATGAACAAGAAAGAACCTAGGGCCATTTGTAACCTTATCTTGGAATTGGCCATAACTTTTGTTATATCCTAGTTGTAGAGATGCATCACTAGGTCCAGCCTACACTTAAGAGAACAAAATTACATAAGGGCACGAATACCAGGAGTCAGGGATTTTTTGGATCCATTTTGGAGGCTACCTACCACAGGCATTGTGGTAAACAACCTAGCTTAGAAGCCTCACTTTCCACAGAAATCAATAACTTTTGTAAAACTCCACAAGCTTAGCTTCCAGGCTCCCCTCAAAAGACATGACATTACAAGAGTTAACATCCTAAGAAAGTCTAAGGTATTGCCTTCGCATAAGGTATTTATAATTCATATACAGTTTCTTCTATCTTAGTTGCTCAATCTTTTTTTTTTCTTTTAGATGGAGTCTTGCTCTGTCACCAGGTTGGAGTGCAGTGGCGCAATCTCGGCTCACTGCAACCTCCGTCTACCGGGTTCAAGAAATTCTCCTGCCTCAACCGCCTGAGTAGCCACCTGAGTAGCTGGGAGTTCAGGCACGCACCACCATGCCCAGCTAATTTTTGTATTTTTAGTAGAGACAGGGTTTCACCATGTTGGCCAGGATGTTCTCGATCTCTTGACCTTGTGATCCACCCACCTCGTCCTCCCAAAGTGCTAGAATTACAGGTGTGAGCCACCGTGCCTGGCCGCTCAATCATTTTTATCACAAGCAATGTCGCTTAGCAATATACTAATAGTTGACATTCTACCCTCATCAGATCACCAGGAAAATAGGTAGAAAGATTAAGAAAAATCAAACTATCTTTGCCCACCACATAAAGTAACTATTTTTGTAAGTCAAGGATATTCAAATATTTGCAAATTAATATGGTGCAAACTAATATTATATTTTAATTAATATATATGGCTATCAAATTTAATTTACTGAATTGGACTTGCAAAATCAACTTTGCAAACAAACAGTCAAACAAACACTATAAAGCCAGGAAACAGAATAGGATGCAAATATTGACTTTTCTGGAGCAAAAACTGGGAAAAATCAGGCCTATAGTAGCTGATAGCTAGCAGAATGAATTTGTCACACACTAAGAATAACTGGAGAAAATCTACTGTAATGTAGGACAGGGCCATATTCATAAAAAGTTAATTATTTAACAAATGTTATTGCTGTGGAGGCCCAATTTCAGTTCAGGTGACTTAAACAAAATTGTTTGAACACCACAATATACTAGGAAGTGTGGTAACAGAAATAGAAATGTATAAGGCATGGTCCCTGACCTCAGTAAACCAATGTGCTTATATTTAGAGAATTTCTATTGTATTGCAGACACTATGCTAATAGCTAAGTAGAAAAAAGATAAATGAGATATAGGCTCTGCACTCAAAGTATTTATGAACAAACAGAGCTAGACATAAAAAGTTTATCATTTTATAAACAAGGCAGAGAGTGGCAGAGATGTAGTTGCAGAGGTGGAAAGAGCCCAAATGACAGGGAGCTTTGTAAGCTAAGCTGAGGCAGTCAGTGGGAAGTCATTGAAGGTTTTCATCAAGATAATAATGTGATCAAAAATATAATGTTTGCTGCTGTATGCATGATGGATATAAGGGAGATCAGTGTGAATTCAGAAATATACATCTTTGTAGAGAGGAAAAGGGTCTAAATTAAGGCAGTGGGAGAGGAATGGAAACTTTCTTTATTCAGCTTCTGCTCAAAGAGATATACAAATCAATCCAGAAATTCACCTCTCCCTTAATCAGCCACCATACACAAGCATTGCTGCCTTATCTCCCCCCACTCTGCTCCCATCATTACTTTCACCGATGGCAAAGTCTAATCACATGACTCAATCAGGTAGACTTTTGCCCAGTGTCTAGTAAATAGTAGATACCCAAGACCATTGCTTTGGCTTGACGACATGAATCAAGGAAGTGCTGCAGAGTGGACATACATCTTGCCTCCTGTTTTGTTGACTTCATCACAACTTGGCACAAGTCCATGGCCTTGAAATGAAGGAACTTGGGGGGAGAAAAATAAAAACAGGGGAAAAAAAAATCTGCATTCTGTGTATGCAGCACTGTTTTGAAATCTCCTGCCCCTGCTTCAAAAAGCTAGACTGCAGCCAGAACCAACTGTTTGGTTAATGAAAGCGCAAAGGCTAAAGTGGAAAAAAAAAAAGTCTCGCTCTTGTCCCCAAGACTGGAGTGCAATGGTGCTATCTCGGCTCACTGCAACCTCCGCCTCCCAGGTTCAAGCAATTCTCCTGCCTCAGCCCCCCGAGTAGCTGGGATTACAGGTGCCTGCCACCACACCTGGCTAATTTTTGTATTTTAAATAGAGACATGGTTTCGCCACGTTGTCCAGGCTGGTCTCGAACTCCCGACCTCAGGTGATCTGCCCGCCTCGGCCTCCCAAAGTACTGGAACTACAGACGTGAGCCACCGCGACAGGCCAAAAAAAAAAAAAAGCTTTTAATTTTTTTTCAAGATTCAGTGTTTACAACCAACTTCACTGCTCAGAATTTTTGTTTTATTATTCAGTTGTTTGACCACTTACTGTTGGTGGAGATAGTGCAGGTTCAGTTTCGTATCACTGCAGTACTGTAAATCGTACACATTTTTTGATTTCCCAGGGCATATAAAAGTTACATTTATACCATTTTGTAGTCTTTCAGATGTGCAATAGCGTTATGTCTAAATATAATGTACAGACCCTGATTTTAAAATATTTCATTGATTTAAAAAATGCTAAAGATCATCTAAGCCTTCAGTGAGTCATCATGTTTTTGCTGGTGAAGAGTCTTGCATAGATGTTGATGGCTGCTGTCTGATCAGGGAGGTGGTTGCTAAAGGTTGGAGTGGCTATGGAAATTTCTGAAAATAAGAGAGCAGTGTAGATTCGTGCATCAATTGACTCTTTTTTTTTCATGAAAGATTTTTCTGTGGCACGCAATGCTGTTTCTTTCAAATTTGGAGTCAGTCCTCTCAAACTCTGCCACTGCTTTATGAACTAAGGTTATGGAATATGCTAAATCCTTTGTTGTCATTTCAGTGTTCACAGCATCTTCACCAGGAATAGCTTCCATATCAAGAGACCACTTTTTGGCCAGGCGCAGTGGCTCATGCCTGTAATCCCAGCACTTTTGGAGGCCGAGGTAGGCAGATCACCTGAGGTCAGGAGTTCGAGACCAGTCTGGCCAATATGATAAAATCCCATCTCTACTAAAAATACAAAAATTAGCAAGACATGGTGGCGCATCCCTATAATTCCAGCTACTCAAGAGGCTGAGGCAGGAGAATCACTTGAACTTGGGAGGCAAAGGTTGCAGTGAGCCGAGATCTTGCCACTGCACTCCAGCCTGGGTGACACCGTGAGACTTCATCTCAAAAAAAAAAAAAAAAAGAAAGAAAGAAACCACTTCCTTTACCCATCCATAAGAAGCAACTCCTCATCTGCTCTGCTCAAGTTTTATCATGAGATTGCAGCAATTCAGTCATATCTTTAGGCTCTACTTTTGGAATAGTAAGTGAGCACTGACTTCGACTTAAAGTCACAAGCTGCATTATCCCCTATTAAGAAAGTCAATCTGTCTTTTGAAGCTTTGAAGACAGCCATGAACTTCTCTGCAGCTGTGAAAGTCCTAGATGGCATTTTCTTTCAATAGAAAGCTGTTTTTTCCACATTGAAAAATCTGGTATTTAGTGCAACTATCTTCATCAACAATCTTGGCTAGATCTTCCAACAGCGTCTACATCAGCCCCTGCTGCTTCACCTTGCATGTTTATGTTATAGAGTTGGTTTCTTTGCTTAAACTTCATGAGCCAACCTTTGCTAGCTTCCAATATTTCTTCTGCAGTTTTCTCAACTCTGTCAGCCTTCATAGAATTAAAGAGAGTTAAGTCCTTGCTCTGGATTAGTCTTTGGCTTAAGGGAATGTTATGGCTGGTTTGATCTTCTGTCCAGACCACTAAAACGTTCTCTGTATCAGCAATAAGGTTGTTTTACTTTCTTATCATTCATGTGTTCACTGGAGTAGCACCTTTAATTTCCTTCAAGAAATTTTCCTTTACATTCACAACTTGGCTAACCATTTAGCAAGTTAAAAGAGGCCTAGATTTTGAGCTATCTTGACTTTTGACATACCTTCCTCACTAAGCTTAATCAATTTTAGCTTTGATTTAAAGTGAGAGATGTGTGACTCTTCCTTTCACTTCAATATTTAGAAGCCATTGTAGGGTTGTTAATTGGTCTAGCTTTAATATTGTTGTGTCTCAGGGGATAAAGAGGCCTAAGGGGAGGGAGGGAGGGAGGAGGGAGGAGGCGAGGGAGGGACGAGAGAGAGAGAGGAGAGAGAGAGAGAGAGAGATGGAGGAACAGCCAGTCAGTGGAGCAGTCAGAAGACCCACAACACGTATCTGTTAAGTTTCTTGTCTTCATAGGTGTGGTTCATGGAAACCCAAAACAATTACCGTAGTAACATCAAAGATCACAGATCACCATAATAGATATAGTAATAATGAAAACATTTGAAATATTGCAAGAATTACCAAAATGTGACACAGAGACATGAAATGAGCACATGCTGTTGGAAAAATGGGGCCAGCAGGCTTGGTCAACACAGGTCACCACAAACTTTCAGTTTGTAAAAGATGTGCAATACAATTCAATTACACGGCTGTGGTGGTTCGTGTCTGTAATCCCAGTTACTCAGGAGGCTGAGGCAGGAAGATTGCCTGGGCCCAGCAGGTTGAGGCTGCAGTGATCTCTGATCACACCACTGCATGCCAGCCTGGGCAACAAAGCAACCTCATCTCCTAAAATAAAATAAAATAAAATAAAATAAAATAAAATAAAATAAAATAAAATGGTATGCCTATATGTGCCAAGAACGGTAGGACAGGATATTGAATCATACACAGAACTTACCTTATTAGATGAGTTTGCATTTTAATAGATAGGAAAGATATGATGAATAAATACATAAATAGATGATGATGAATGATTAGATAGATGGAAGATAGACTATGGATTGATTACTGGTCAAACATAGCAGGTTTTAAAGTAAAAGAATAAAGAGTTTTGTCAGGGCATAGATGGAAGACAAGGTTACCATCTCTGCCAAGGATAGATGAGTAAATTTCACAGAAGGGCCCTGTCAGAGCTGGATATTGAAAGATGAAGAGTAGTTTAACAATTAGAGAAGGGAATGGGAGAAAATCCTAAACTTGTTCAAAAAGAAGCAACACACTAAACAAGAACACACAATTATGATTAAGAAAACTGCTGGCTGGGCATGGTGGCTCACACCTGTAATCCCAGCACTTTGGGAGGCCGAGGCAGGCGGATCACGAGGTCAGGAGATCAAGACAATCCTGGCCAACATGGTGAAACCCCATCTCTACTAAAAATATGAAAATTAGCTGGGTGTGATGGTGCACACCTGTAATCTCAGCTACTCGGGAGGCTGAGGCAGAGGAATCGCTTGAACCCAGGAGTCAGAGGATGCAGTGAGCCAGAATCATGCCACTGCACTCCAGCCTGGCAACAGAGTGAGACTCTTCTAAAACAGAAAGAAAGAGAGCAAAAGACAAGGAAGGAAGGGAGGGAGGGAGGGAGGGAGGGAAGAAAGGGAGGGAGGGACGAAAAAAAAAAAGAAAGAAAACTACTGGCCAGATTGTGGGCAATGATGAATTCACCAAAATTATTTTTTTTCTTCTAAAATCTCAGAGGCTTCCTTCCCCACATGCTTTTTTATGATAAAAAGATATTGTTAATTTGTTCCTCTCATTTATAATCAGTGTGTACCTAAATTGTGAAGTCCAATGGCCTTTATCTTAGTTATTTCTATGTTTTCATCCCATTTCTAAATCGCCATACTATTTTTTGACTACTTAGGTTTCCCAAGAAGGAAGAATATGAAAAGTTTGCCCTTCTCCCTCTATCAAATGGTGGCTAGGAAACACCATGTCTTTTTCAGAGACAATGGAACATTGTTCAAGGTAGAACAATTATTAAATGTGCATTAAATGGCAAGGTTATAGAAGAGATTTCATCATAAACTCAGTAAAATCTTTTTTTTCTGCTTGCAATTATGAACATTTCTTAATCCCCAATGTAGATGTTTAATAAAATCTCTGGCTCAAATTTGGGAAACACAGAAAGACCACTACTGTGTGAGCAATACAGGATCTGCAACATAAATCTCCAAATGGGTCCTTGAGTCAAGCCACAGATGACAGGATGGCCCCAGTGTTGTCTGCTGACCAACCATGTGCTGAGGATAAAATGTAAATAAATGTCTCCACGATGACCACAGAGTTCTTCTTTGTCATCCAAATGCACTGCAGCCTACTTAGCAATATGGTCTTCCAGGTCTTCATGAATATAATATAAAAATTTTGTTATTAAAACTTTCCAAAACAGTGATAATTAGTTGACCACTATGAAAACAGTTGAGAATTGCTTCAGCCACTTGAAAGTAAAAAAAATAAATAAATAAATAAAAAATAAAAACAAAAAAATATTAAAAAATCAAGAATGCCAAGTAACTCACACTGTCAGTGATGTGGCAGGACACACAAAGGATTATAAAATCAGCCTGCCAGCATTTACCCCTCACCCACATATAATATACATGAGGGAAGGTTAAGGAAATTGTTCCAGAGGCTTCAAAGTTAATCTGCACTTTGGACATTTACCCAAATAGTAGCTGGATGATATTGGTCCTAACCAATTGGCAGAAATTACCCTATGTGGTCTGGGTAATTACTGATCATGTTCTCTGATGTACCCATGGTTATTGCCTACTGGGAGAATCAAATAGGTAGTGATTGCTTTCTTCAAGGAAAAAGTTTAAGGAAAAAAAAAACGGAGCTTGTAGTGTCACGAAGAAAAAAATGCAAGGTAGAATCACTCCTAAAAATGTAAAGGAAATGTACAGGTATTAGACCTAATAAGATAATGGGTCCATCTGGAGATTTGTGAGGAGAAAACAAAAACTTAGACTTTCGACTACAGACACATAGAGATGAGAAGAGATATGAGGAAAGCATGTGGAAATGATACCCGTTAACGAGTTTTTCTTTCATTCTATTATTGCCTGAGGTCCCAAAGGTAGGAAAGAAATTCAAGAATGCCAATAACTTGCACTCACCTCTTAGGGTGGTGCTAGATCCCATATATAAAACTTCTGTGAGATCATGAAATCAGTTTTGCCAGCACACACACCTCATCCGCATCTAAGCAGCAAATCACGAGGACAAAAAAATCAGCATTTAACGTCTTCCACATCTCACAATCACTATGTTAGTTCTCAATATATTGCCTCTTAGCTCAGAATACACTCTTCAATATATGCTCTGTGATGATAAAATTTCCTTAAGCATTTATCCTTTAAAGTGAGCACAGTGTGAAGCTATCTCAGTGACAGGAATGTAGGAATACTGCAGGAGGAAAAGGCTGCCCTGTAGTTTTCACCATGGGTTGGGGGTGTGTGGCATGAGTGTGAGGTCATCCAGTTAAGCACTGCCCCAGCCATCGGATGAGAATGTAGTCCCTCTGTGACCAGTCTCGCCTGGTGACAACCTTTCCACAGTCCTCTCAACCTGGAAACCAGAGCCCCACTCAGACATGTGCCCTAAAGGCCTCCTGCCAGGGCCTGTCCCTGGCCCCACTGTGAGCCCACACCCCCAGCTGCTGATCCCCTGCTAATCCCACTGGCACTGTGGAAAGTTGTCTATCACTTGCCGGCAACTCCTGCCAGCTCCAGGCTAACCAAATGAAGGAACTTCTCTGCTATCTAGTGGGCTGAACCATTCCTTCTCTTACAAGAAGGCCTGAATCCCTTCCAAGTTTGTTGGTGGTTATGCACATTCCCTCAGCCCTATCATGCTGTATAATTTCCTTACATCGCATAGTTACTCTTTTATCATCCTTAATTCTTTATAGGAAACATCCCTTGTTTAGTCTACTGTGTTGTTTCTATCTCCTGATTAGACCCAGAATGCTACAGTCACCAACGTACTTTTATAGCTATACAAATCAGGTAAAAATCTCTGCCCCTTGCCTCTCTTTCTCCTAATCCCTTCTGACTCTGGGGGCACTAGATCAGCTCTATGAGTGGAAGGTGAAGGAAAAGCACAAGAGAAAGTTGATAAAATAAATCACAAACTCCTTGCCCCATGGTAGTTTTCTTCAATCACTGCAGGCTTGATCCAAGAGAGATTAAGGGGAGAACAGAAGCTTCAATTCAATAAGCCTTGGGAATTATTACATATGATTATGAATTTATTTGTACCCAAAGCTACCTGGAAAAGCAACTGGATCTTCCTGAGACCTTATCCAGGGATAAGGAAGAAGAAGGCAAGAGAGAAGGACCAAAGAGTCTATGGTAAGAAAGAGAAACATCACTTTGTACTTGCACCTTGCCATACAAGCTTATTCAATATATTTGTTAAATCATTGTATTATGAGATAAAGATTTCACAGAACTATTAAAATTGTACTCTGCTACTCTATAGACTACATGACTCTGCCAGTATTTTCACCACTAGATCATTCAGCTACTAGCAAATAAGATTGTCAATTCCAAATAATACTATTTTAATATTGTTGAGAGAATTGTTATAGCCAAAGGTCAAAGAATATAGGAAGAAAATACAACCAATATTTAGTCAGAGGAAAACAAACTCATTAAGTAGAAGTAGGAGTCTTAAAGTGAACCAGATTCCAATAATTTGTTTAAAAAATTAAGTCCTAGAGAAAAAAAGCCCACTGGATATTTTTATCAGACTACAAAATTTATTAAGTAAAGGGCATCCCCTGACAAGGAATCACAAACTGTTTTTTAGACATAGGATATCTTCCTATCCTTACCCCTTTCCCTGAAGTTTCTATTCCTCCCACAACAAACCTGGAATACTGCCAAACAGTCAGAAACAAGGAACTCTTTCTCTCCCAAAAGAACTCATCTCAATTTCAGAGAGAACAAATATTCAGAAAATGCTTTCTCTAAGTTAAAATCTAACTACATTTCTAGTCATGCTTTCAGGAGAAACACAAAGATAAAACATCTATTTTCCTTATGGCAGCCTTTCAAATACTTTACTTCTTATATCCTTGGAGATTTTCTTTTCCCTAGGCAGATGAGTCACTATTTTATTTCTCATATAGCTTAGAATAGAGTTTTCTTACTCTTCTCTAAACACACACCAGTTATAAATGTCTTTTACGTATTTCCTTTAGGTATCTTTTTTATTTATACATAATGAGAACTCTACAGTTGGCACAATATACAGGCTACATGGCAGAACAGAGCAAGACTGTCATCTCTTATGCTCAATATAGTTTACTTCTATAAGAGTAACCCAATCAAAATTCTCCCTCTACACATGCTTCCTGGGCAAGCTCATTCGTTTCTGGTGATTTTAACCACCACAAATATGATCCCCTAGTGCCTAGTGCATATCAACAGCTCATGCCTATTTTCACATTCTTGATGCATTACCCTAGCGTCTACTCATGATCATTTCTGGATATCCCAGAGATACCTCAACATCAACCTGTCCCATATCATTAATCTCAGTTAAAACCACTAGTATTATTCCAGCCACACTAGCTAAAATCCCCATGCAGAGGCAAATATTAATCAAATATTCTTTGTCACTCTCTGCATATTTCCAATAAATATTTATTGTCACCCTTATGCTATTTAGTTATTTACAATATTCCTCATATTGTTTCCTATGTCTCTACTATTTACCCCTAAACCCATTTTTTCTGCTTCTCATTCAATACTTAACCCAGGCATCATCTCCTCCAGGAAGTCTGGATGGGAACAAAGTCAAGATCTTGTCTGGATCCTAGATAGAAATATAGCACATTTGATGGTTTATGTCTACCACAATTCTGTCCAAACCATTCTCCTCTGATATAAATACACAATACACATTCCTCACGCCTCACTCTAAAATGTACTTAATTTCTTTTTTGATCTTGCACTGATTCTTTGTTCTTTTTATGCATTTTCTAAGACTTATTTTACTTACTTTTTACTTCCTTCATCCAAAATGAGATATACCTTTCACTAAACTTGTCTTTTACCTATTTTCTTGGATTAAGAAACTGGAAACCTTCGATTATTACGTTCTTGCCAAATCTCAGGGAGCAAAAGAATCCCTTTCTAACATCATGGGGACTGAAGTTCTATATTTCAAAGATTCCATAATACCTATCAAATGCATCGATTTAACCAGAAAGATATAAAAATAATTCAGAGACACATAGCAAGTAGATAAAAGGGCCCTTAGAGATCACCGATTCCAAAACAGGCCCCCCACTTGAGATCTCAGAGTCAGAACATAAACTTTGGAATGAGGTGAACAGTGTTGGAGTCCTGGAGTCATTATTCATAACTGTTTCTACGCAACTGCTTTAACTTCCCTAAGTTTCAGTTTCCTCATCTATAAAATTAGGACAATAACTAATAGTACATAGCTCATAGGATTTTAATGAGGATTAAATGAGATATTAAGTACTAGCACAAAGCTCAAAAGTGTTAACTATCAGACATATTCAAAATTGGCAAACTAGGTGGGCATTTAACTGGGACTCAGTCTCATATCTCCTTCTCTAATATTCATGACATTTTTAGAATTATGTGGTCTATTTTAGAAACAAGATACATGACAAAAAAAGACACTAATTCTTTTTGTTTTTCCTTTGCGTGACTGCTTCAGTTACAATTTAGACTCATTGAAATTGCCAAGGGAAATTACTCAGTTAGAAGCATGGGCTGTGAAATATAGCACATACAGTCCATAGTATATCGAACTCCTGAATGCAATGCATTTTTAATTAATACAAACCTCCTTCATGAGCCTTCCTTTCTCCAATGGGGTCTCTGCAGGTTGTAACTGCTAGAAGAAAAATAGCAATGCATTTCTTAGTCT
The DNA here is from genome assembly GCF_001698545.2 of Rhinopithecus bieti. Taxonomy (NCBI): domain Eukaryota; kingdom Metazoa; phylum Chordata; class Mammalia; order Primates; family Cercopithecidae; genus Rhinopithecus; species Rhinopithecus bieti. Next base: position 98,584 of record NW_016814668.1, on the reverse strand, counting down.
TATCTGGCCTTGTCAACATTTTTTATTTGTCTTATCCTCTCACAGTTTGTCAGTTCATGAAAGAATTTATTTAACACCTATTATATGTCAGGTACTCTCTTAGGTAATAGTTTAGGTATAACCACTGCTCTAGAAGAGTAACAGCTAAATGGGGAGGAGGATGATGGGTGATATTATGAAAGAGTAGTGAAGGCATTAATTACTTATCTCACTTATTTGGCCATTGTGACCAAATTAGCTATATTATCATTAAGAAATAGCATCTCTCTTGCTGTAAAATAACCCTAGGAAACCCTAAATTAAAATGTTGCACTCTACAAAAGACTACTGTACTATAGTTTTAATTTAAAATCCCCGTATAGATACAGTGACATCAGCTAGAGTTGCCTGGTGCTCATTCTCCTCCACTTCCCCAAAAAAAAGGCTAAATCCCTATGCAGCACAGAAGCCCAGGCCAGCACCACAGAAAGGGGAGCAAGGCATCCTGCCTCTACCACACTGTCTACCCTGCCAGAATCAGCTCTCAGCCAAGGAAGACTTCTAAAATAGGAAAGGTAGCCAGGTTCAGTGGCTCACACCTGTAATCCCAGCATTTTGAGAGGCCAAGGCGGGTGGATCACTTGAGGTCAGGAGTTGGAGACCAGCCTGGCCAACATGGTGAAACCCTATCTCTAATAAAAATACAAAATTAGCCAGGCATAGTGGCACACGCCTGTCGTGTCAGCTACTCAGGAGGCTGAGGCAAGAGAATTGCTTGAACCCGGGAGGCAGAGGTTGCAGTGAGCGGAAATCACCCCAAAGCACCCCAGCCTGCGTGACAAGAGCTAAACTCTATCTCAAAATAAATAAATAAATAAATAAATAAATAAAATAAAGTAGGTAAGGGGTAACCTGGAGGTCATCAGCGGCCTCAATCACTACTGCAGATGCCAGAAGTCATTGCTACAAAAGAGTTACCCAGTCCCTAGAGGCCCCAAATCCAGTCTGGAGAGTTGCTAGGAGTCTGGGCAGCTAGGCTTCCCCACAGCAGGAACCCCACAGGAGCCCCACAGCTTGAGTGCATACTTCCCTGGAGACCAGTAGCCACCAGACCTCTCTAATCCTGAGGCCCTGTCATCATTCCACTTTGAGTATCTTGAGCACCAATAACCCAGCTGCCTGGAGTCTAGGCCTGAGGAAATGACCAAAATCCTGATGTCTTAATTCACAAGACATCCTACCCCCCGGAGAAGCAGGAGCACTTCCACACCCAGGAAGTCCCTGCAGTCACCAAGCTTGAGTGCTCTGGCCCCCTAAATGACATCGGGCATGGAGGTGGCCCTGTCTTCCCAGAGAGAGTCCTGCACAGCTGCCCAACACACTGCACTTTCACCTGGACTAACAAGTAGTCTGGTGGTGCTTCTACCTGCCCAGAGAACCCACCACTCAGCATGCCAGCCTGCTGTACCCAAATGCACCTAGACTGACAACTAACCCAGTGCCCCCACCCACAGGACATGACCATACCACTGCCATCACAAACTTCTGCAGCATAGGCGACTGAGACAATTGCAGACATCACATACAAAGATTACAGATGAAGAATCTGGATAAAGACCATGCTACTGAATCCACACAAAGCCAAAGCCAACTCTCAAATGAATGCACCATTCCCAGTGACACCCTTGGACTCATTTATGGGGGGTGAAAAAAAAAACTTTTCTGTGAAAGTTACTCCACAAAATGTGAAAAAAGAGAGTGTTCTACTAGTTGCACAGTCATCAACGTAGAGGCACAAGAAACATGAAAAAGCAAGGAAACATGATACCAATAAAAAAGAACACAAGTCTCCAGTAATAGACTCCAAAGAAAGGGATATTTACAAAATGTCTGAAAACAAATTCAAAATAATGATCTGAAGGTAACTCAGAGAGATACAATACAGACAAATAATTCCAGGAAATCAGGAAAACAATTTATGATCTGAATGAAAAATCCAATAGATATCATTAAAAAGAGAACCAAACAGAAATCTGGCATCTAAAAAATTCAATGAATAAAATTTAAAAATACAATGGACAATGGAGAGTTTCGGCAACAGGCTAGATCAAGAAGTAAAAGAATTTCTGAACTTTAACACAGGACTTTTAAAATAACCCAGTCAGAGGAAAAAAATAAATAATTAAAAAGACCGAAGAAAGCCTATGACACTTGTGTGATGGCATTAAGCAAATAAAGTCACATTATACGAATGTCAAAATAATGAAGAAAGGCACAAAAAACCTATTTAACAAAATAATAGCTGAAAACTTTCAAGTCTTGAGAGATATGGACACTCAGATTCAGGAAACTCAAAATTGCCCAAAAAGATTCAATCGAAAAAAATCCTAACATACATTATAATCAAACTGTTAAAAGTCAAAAGCAAAAGAGAGGATTCTAAAAACTGCCAGGGAAAAATGTCAAGTCACCTACAGGGGAATACCCATTAGAATATCAGATTTCTCAGCAGAAACTTCCCAGGCTAGGAAGAGAGGACGAGATGATATATTCAAAATGCTGAGAAAAAAACCAAAAATAGTCAAATGCTGAGGAAAAAAACAAAAATAGTCATCCAAGAGTTCTGTATCTGGAAAAGCTATCCTTCAGAAAGGAAGGAGAAATAAAGATCTTCATAAACAAGTAAAAACAGGGAATTCATCACCACACATTGGCTTTATAGCAAATGCTTAAGAGAGTGCTACAAGTGGAAATGAAAGAAGAATAATTATTACCATAAAATGCATGAAAGTATAAAACTCACCAATATAGATAAACTATAATCATACTCAGAATAACTCAATGCTATAATGGTGCCATGTAAATCTTTCAATCCTCTAGTGTGAAGATTTCAAGTCAAAAAGGTCCAAAACATCAACAGCAACAATTAGCGGCTAAGGGACACACAAAAAATAAAGATGTAAATTAAGGCAATTAAAATACAAATTATGGGGAGGGGAAAAAAGTCCAGAGTATCTTTATGTAACCAAAGTTAAGTTGTTATCAGCTTAAGATAGTCAATTATAACTACAAGATTCTTTATGTGAGCTTTTTGGTAACCACAAAGAATAAACATACACCAGATATGCAAATGAGAAAGACAAAGAAAACAAAGATTAGCACTAGAGGAAATCACCCAACCACAGAAGTAAACAAGGAAAAAGGAAACAAGGGATCAAAACACAAATGGCAGGAATAAGTCCTTACTTATCAATAATAACCTTGAATAAAAATAGATTAAATTCTGCAATTAAAAGATGTAGAGTGGCTGAATGGACAAAAGCAACAAGACCCAAGTACATGATACCTACAAGAGTTCACCACACTGTTAAAGAAAAATATAAAATGAAAGTGAAAAAATGGAAAAAAACTATTTCATACAAACAAAATCAAAAGTGAATAGGAGTAGTCACACTTACATAAGATATAATAGACTTTAACTCAAAATCCACAAAAACAGACAAAGAAAGTCATTATATAATAATAAAGGGATAAATCAATAAGAGGATATAGCTATTGTAAATATATATGTACCCAACACCAGAGCTTCCAAATATATAAAGCAAATATTATTAGATCTTAAGAGAGATAGAGTTAAATACTGTAATAGGAGGGGACTTCAACATTCCATTTTCAACAATCATGCCATCGAGACAAAATATTAAGACAGAAATATCAAATCTAAACTATACCAGAGGTCAAATGGACCTAACATACATTTATTAAGACAGAAACAGATTTAAACTATACCGGAGTCCAAAGGGAGGTAACATACATTTACAGAACATTGCATCTAATAGCTGAATACACATTCTTCTCAACTGCACATGGAACATTCTCCAGGATGGATCATATGTTAGGCCACAAAACAAATCTTAGCAAATTTCAGAAGAGAGACATCATAACAAGTATCTTTAAAGACCACAATGGTATAAAAGTAGAAATTAACAAGAAAAACTTCAGAAATCTTACAAATACATGGAAGTTACACAACATGCTCCTAAATAACCAATGCGTCAATGAAGAAATTTAAAAATTCCTTGAGATAAGTAAGAATGGAAATACATCATACCAAAACCTAGGAGATACGGCAAAAGCAATTCTGAGAGAAAAGTTCATAGCAATAAATGGCTACATCCAAAAAAGTAGAAAATAACTTCCAATTGCAAAAGGATAGCATATAAGCAAGCTGGGTTCACTTCTCCCACAGAAAACCAAAAGTTAATATGCAATACTGAGATTATCACCAGCAATATCCAGAATTCAACTATGAAGATGAGTAAGTTCCAGGGGTCATAAAGAACTGAAAAAAAACTTCAAGCATATGGTAAGGAAATGAAATTTCCATATCTTCAGTATCCCTCTCCACAATCCACCTAGCACCAAAAGCACAGAAAACTTCCCTGACTCAGGTTCTACATTAAAAAAAAAAAAAAAAAAAAAAAATCCATGAGATTGAGGTGGACAACAAAACTTCTCCACCATCTTGTGTTCCCTGGCAGAAGACATGTCCCTGCCTCAACCCACAGGAAGCCTTGTGAGTGCATGAAAAGAGAAATATCCCTAAGGACAGCCAGAAACAAAGGTGGGAAGCAGGACTACCATCTCCAGCCGTGGAAGCTCTGCTCTGTAACTCAGTCAAAGAAGAGACCAAATCAGACTGGCTTTTTAGCAGCACCATGCTGTAGGAGGTATATTCTTCAAGTCACAAATCCCACACGGCCAGGGTGGCCCCTGTGGGACCTCTCCCATTTGGGCCAGTAGTGCTTCAATTGTTTGCTAGAGCCAAAGCAACGCTGGGCTGTCATCTAGTGCCAAAAAGGAGGAAGCAACCTAGCAGGAAAAGTAAGTAAATAAGAAATTCAACATGTAAATTACAAAGAATCTCTCATCAAATGTACCCAGTAAAAAAAAAAAAAATCTAGACAGAGAAGAATGAAATAAATAATACTTCAATACAAAGACATAGATGTACATCTACAAGAAACAACAGCAAACAGGGAACCATGTCCCCCCCCAGACAAAGCAATGAACCAGTGACTGACCCTAACAAGATGGTAATTTGTGAGTTCTCTGACCAAGAATTCAAAATAGCTGTTTTAAGGAAACTCAGCGGTGTTCAAGATAACACAGAAAAGTAATTCAGAGGTTTATGAGAAATTTAACAAATATCAAAATAATTTTTAAAAATCAAACAGAAACATTGCAACTGAGAAATACACATTTGCTGAACTGAACTGATAGAAGAATATGTTGGAGAAACTCTCCAGAACATTGGTCTGGACAAACACATTTTGTGCAAGACCTCAACAGTACAGGCAATACACTTTGGGAGGCGAAGATGGCCAGATCACTTGAGCTCAGGAATTCTAGGCCAGCCTGGCCATTATGGTGAAATCCCATTCTTCTAAAACTACACAAATTAGCCGGGCATGGTGGTGCATGCCTATAGACCCAGCTACTCAGGTGGCTGAGGCAGGAGTATCCTTGGAACCCAGGAGGCAGCGGTTGCAGTGAAAGCCACTCCACTCCAGCCTGGGCAACAGAGTGAGATTCCGTCTCAAAAAAATAAAAAAAAGTACAGGCAATAAAATCATAAAAAATGGAATTACAGCAAGCTAAAAAGCTCCTACACAGCAAAGGAAACAATCAACAAAGTGAAGAGACAACCCACAGAATGAGAGAAAATATTTGCAAACTATCCATATGACAAGGGATTAATAGGATTAATAACCAGAACATATAAGAAGCTCAAACAACTCTATAGCATAAAGACAAATAATCCTATCTAAAGATGGGCAAGAGATCTGAGCAGACATTTTCTAAAAAGAAGACATACAAATAGGCAACAGGTATGTAAAAAAATCTTCAACATAATTAATCATCAGAGATATGCAAATTAAAGCCACAATAAAATATCTCACTCCAGTTGGAATGGCAGCTTTCATCAAAAAGGGAATAATTTACACTGGCAAAGATATGGAGAAAAGGGAACCTTCATATAAAGTTTAAGGAATGTAAATTAGTACACCCACTGTGGAAAACTGCATGGAGTTTCTTTAAAAAAATTACAGATAGAACTACCATGTGATCTAAAAATTCCACCACTGGGTATGTATCCACAGGAAATGAAATCAGTATATTGGAGAGATACCTGGACTCTAATGTTTATTGCATCACTATTTACTATATTCAAAATATAGAATCAACCTCAATGTCTAACAGATGAATGCATAAAGAAAACGTGGTGCATGGGTGTACATTGTGTGTATGTGTATATACATATACATACACATATTGTGTATTTGTGTCCGGAATTGGTGGGTTTAGGTCTCGCTGACTTCAAGAATGAAGCCGCACACCCTCACTGTGAGTGCTACAGTTCTTAAAGATGATGTGTCCAGAGTTTGTTCCTTCAGATGTTCAGATGTGTCCAGAGTTTCTTCATCCTGGTGGGTTCGTGGTCTTGCTGGCTTCAGGAATGAAGCTGCAAACCTTCACAGTGAGTGTTGCAGCTCATTGTGACAGCTCATAAAGGTGGCGCATCTGGAGTTGTTCGCTCCTCCTGGTGGGTTTGTTGTCTCACTGGTTTCAGAAGTGAAGCTGCAGACTTTCCCGGTGAGTGTTACAGCTCATAAAGGCAGTGTGGATTCAGAGTGTGCACCAGCAAGATTTATTGTGAAGAGCAAAAGAACACAGCTCCCAAAGCCTGGAAGGGGACCCAAGCCGGTTGCCACTGCTGGCTCTGGTGGCCTGCTTTTATTGCCTTATTTGGCCCCACCCACATCCTGCTGATTGGTCCATTTTACAGAGTGCTGATTGGTGTGTTTACAAACCTTTAGCTAGACACAGAGCACTGGTGCATTTACAATCCTTTAGCTAGACAGAAAAGTTCTCCAAGTCCCCTACCTGATTAGCTAGCCACAGAGTGCTGAATGGTGGGTTTACAAACCTTTACCTAGACACAGAGCGCTGATTGGTGCATTTATAATCCTTTAGCTAGACACAAAAGTTCCCCAAGTCCGCACCCGATTAGCTAGACACGGAGTGCTGATTGGTGTGTTTACAATCCTTTAGACAGAAAAATTCTCCAAGTCCCCACTCGACCCAGAAGCCCAGCCGGCTTCACCTTTCATTTTCATAATATGCGTGTATATATACACACAGGCAATATGTATATATAGGGGCGTGTGTATATACCACTTATGGTATATATGCATGTGTGTATATATACATACACATATGTGTGTATATATACATCACACATATGTGTGTATATATACATACACATGTGTGTATATATACATCACACATGTGTGTATATATACATACATA
>NW_016814668.1:81599-91124 GCF_001698545.2 Rhinopithecus bieti | reverse complement strand
CATACACATGTGTGTATATATACATCACACATATGTGTGTATATATACATACACATATGTGTATATATACATACACATACATGTATACAGTATTTATATATACATACACATATATACACATCACATATGGTATACACACACATATATATGCAGATTGTGTGCATGCATATATGTACACACAATGTATAGTATTCCATTCCATATTTATATACACACACAATGGAATACTATTTAGCAACAAAACAAAATAAAATCCTGTCATTTTTAACAACATGGATGAACCTGGAAGACATTATTATTATTATTTTTTTTGAGATGGAGTCTCACTCTGTCGCCCAGGCTGGAGTGCAGTGGCCTGATCTTCTCGGTTCACTGCAAGCCCCACCTCCTGGGTTCACCCCATTCTCCTGCCTCAGCCTCCGGAGTATCTAGGACTACAGGTGCCCACCACCACACCCAGCTAATTTTTTGTATTTTGAGTAGAGATGGGGTTTCACCATGTTAGCCAGGATGGTCTCGATCTCCTGACCTCGTGATCTACCTGCCTTGGCCTCCCAAAGTGCTGGGATTACAGGCATGAGCCACCGTGCCTGGCCCTGGAAGACATTATTCTTAAGTAAAGTAAGCCAGATGTAGAAAGATGAACACTACATTATATCACTCATATTTGGAATCTAAAAAAACAAAATTGATTTCATAGAAATACAGGGCATAATAGTGGTTATCAGAGGCTGCGGAGAGTAGGACAAAAGGAGGCACTGGAAGAGGTTGGTCAATGATACAAAGTTACAGTTAGACAGTAAGAATAAGTTCTGGTGTCCTTTATACAGTAGGGTGACTGTAGAAAATAACAACGCATTGAATATTTCAAGCTAGTTAGAAGAAAGGATTTTTGAATGCTATCACCACAAAGAAATGATAAATGTTTAAAGTGAGGTATATGGTAATTACTCTGATTTGATCATTATACAATGTATATGTGTATTGAAATATCACAGTGGGCCAGGCAGGGTGGCTCATGCCTGTAACCCCAGCACTTTGAGAGGCTGAGGCAGGAGGTTCGATTTAGCCTAGACTGCACAACATAGCAAGGCCCTGTCTCTTCAAAATATCAAAAAATGAGCCAGGCATGGTGGCCGACATCTCTGGTTCCAGCTACTCAGGAGGCTGAGGTAGGAGGGTCACTTGAGCTGGGAGTTTAAGGCTGCAATGAGTCATGATTGTGCCACTGCACCCCAGCCTGGGCAACACAGTGAGACCCTGTCTCCAAAATAAACAGATAAATAAAAAAATGAAAATATAAAAACTAAACAAAATCACACTGCAACCCATAAATATATAATTATTACGCATTAGCTACAAATAAAAAATAAATAATGAAAAAATACTCACTGGATGTGAGAGAGATGATGATACAAAAATAGTAAAATGAAACAAACGTATACAAATGCTAAATTATAGCATATATAAGTGGCTTTGAGAAAGAAAACAGATAAATTTTGTTTGGATAATCAAGTAAGTCTCCCTAAAGCACTTATATTTGGAATGGGTCTCAAAGGTTGCAAAGAATAGATACGCCAAGGTAGGTAAAAGTTTCTAGACAAAAACAATAGAATAAATATAAGCCTATAATCTTGAAAGTACTATGTTTGTGACTAGTGAATGGACTAGTGGGTGACGATACTCTTACAGTAACCCAGAGTTCAGAGCTTAATGCAACGCTCTGAACTCTGGGTTGCACCTATGTTATATTCATCTTTGAACGCCTAGATTCTCTCATATACTGGCACCTGCCCCACAGTAAAATAATTGAGGGGAGAAAGAAAGGAGGAAAGGAGGGATGGAAGAAGGGAAAGAAGGAAGATATCAGGCATAAGCACCAATCTGAACAGACGTCTCAGAAGTGTCAACTTTGAATCCAGGTTCAAATAAGTCAACTTTAAAACGAAGAAGAAAATTATATATACATATATACATACTGAAGAAATAAGAACACTGACTATGTATAATGATTTTTAAGGAATTGTTCATTTTCATTCATGGTAGTGGCACTGTGGTTGTATTTTTAAACTCCTTACCTTATATAGATTGATGCTAAAGCTATCTATAAATAAAATGATATAATGTTGATAGTACTTCAAAATAATTTCATGGCAAAGGGCAAATAGTGGGTTAGAATACAAATAAAACGGTATTATCCATGTATAGATAGCTGTTACAAACAATTGATGGATACATGGAGGTTCACAATATATTTTCTTTACTTAGGAATAAGCTTGAAATGCTGTATGATAAACGTTAGCAAGAAAGAATAAATGCCTTTAGAAAACTTTTGATAAAATATTCTGCAGAGTTCTACAGTAAAATAAATGTTCTACAATAATTTTTACCATGAAAACTGTTTCATGTAAATTATGCCAGATTTTACCCCTACAAGTAGTATTTAATTTTATAAGAATACTTTCATGTATTTTCTATAATAAAAAATAAAATTTAGAAAGTAAAATATTCAATTTGAAATTGTTATATCACCTTTTACTCCAAAATATTCCTCTACCTTCTTTACATGTCTATTAAATTTTTGAGTAATTAAATTATATTTTGGCTATAAGCAAGAATATTCACTCAATATATATGTGTTCAATGCCCCCTACATGGCAACAATGTGCACAATATATGAATAAGGCATAGTGCCTACTCTTAAGGAATGCATTAGTCAGTGAAAGAGCTTAGTGTCATCCGTCAGTTAAAGATTTATTCATTTTCATGGCTGGATTGAGCATGCCCCTAGGTTCTTACAACTTTGACCTGAAAATATAATATTAAAAGGGTTTAGTTATCAGAATCAAATGAATGTCATTTTTTAGTGAAACTCATGGAGAGCAACAGTCAATTATAAGTCTAGAGAAACTTCTGAAAGCATATGTATGGTAATTTCAAACTATGACCATTACAGATAAACTTTTGCAAACATTTAGAGTATTTCTTAGTTTACCTTTATACAAAAGTTGATGTTTTAGGTCTGACTAACTCAAATAGACATCCATGCAAATACCAAAAATTAAACACTGAAGAATGCTACATTCCTAATTTAATTTTGAGAGATTTGGAAAAGTTCATGGTTTTATTCAATTATATTGAGGAAATTTTGCAAAATTTTTTAAAAGAATTTTAAAAGTTTATCAAACCCCAATTGTTCCATTTGATCCAGACTGTATACACAGAATTCAGAATTACAGAATTTAAGAGTATCTCTCTGGCTCCCTGACTACTTTTTTTTTCCCACTTAGACGAAAATAATCTGAGATATTTTAGGTTAAAAAATATATATCCTTCAGCTTGTTAATTTTGAGCCTCCACAATTCAGAGTGATTCATTGAAGCCGTGAATAAAGAATGTCACTGAAATACTGAGATGGCCTGAAACACTTTAGAAATTAATGGACTGACTGTGATATACTGGTGCCTCTTTCATGCATCTATAATTGGAGTGCCAATTTATTTCCAATCATTTCAAGCACTGTAATTATAAAACATCATCATTGCCTGTTTAACACTCAGATGCGAAGCTGCCACGAATGCTAGCCAGGGACCAATATTTTGCAACTGAGATACATGAACAAAATATGAGAAAATATAAGGCCTATTCTGTTTTTCAAAGCATGAACCTTAGTCAAGGTGGGCACCATTCAAGGAGGCAGTAGAGCTGTTTTTGTTTGTTTGTTTTTTGTTTTTTTTTTATTTTTGAGACGGAGTCTTGCTCTGTCGCCCAGGCTGGAGTGCAGTGGCGTGATCTTGGCGCACTGCAAGCTCCGCCTCCCGGGTTCACGCCATTCTCCTGACTCAGCCTCCCAAGTAGCTGGGACTACAGGCGCCCGCCACCATGCCAGGCCAATTGTTTCTATTTTTAATAGAGACGGGGTTTCACCGTGTTAGCCAGGATGGTCTCAATCTCCTGACCTCGTGATCCGCCCGCCTCGGCCTCCCAAAGTGTTGGGATTACAGGCATGAGCCACCGCGCCCGGCCTGAAATTCTCTTTTATAACACCGTTCACATTCATCAGTTTCTTCCCTTCCCACTTCTACCAGGTAGACAACATCTTCAGCCTAACTTCCCTCTGTTCTCTACCTACACTCTAATGAAGAATTAAAATTTCCCAAAACACCTTTAAGTATGCCACAAAACCTTCTCCAAAGCTTTCAATTATTCTTCATTGTGTGAAATATAATATACCTCTCTTTTACCTGGTATTTAGAAACCTACACAATTCATTTATAATATACCTTTGTGAACTTCTTTCTACTATTGTGAAATAAATACTGTTCTGTAAAAGCAATTAATAATTAGTGTGATTTTGAGTTGTAATATTTGCAAACTTTGAATTTCAATTCATCAAATATTTAGTACTAATTTAAGTGCCATATTTTCATACTCATTATTAAAATGATAATAATGGGAGTTTTATGGGTACATAAAATTGTAATAATGGTAACTACTTTAACAGTGAGTTAGGAAATAATTATATATCATTAAATCAATAAGAAAATTGAAAGCTTATAAGAGAGGGTATGAAATAGAAAAGGTTCTGTAGGATAGGCAGAGGGGAGGGGAGAGTTTTAACCAAAATGCATATTCAAAGCTCACATTCCTCCCCAGGAACAGCAAAATCGACTAAGCACTCTGGTCCCAATTATAGCAACTAAGAAGATAGTAATACAATCTTTGTTTTGATCTTGGCTGGTAAACAGCAATCCATGTGAACTATACAAAGCTGGGTCGTAACAGTGACTAAGTGGTGGTAAATTTATATGGATAATTAGAATAGTGATTGCTGATATCAATTTATATGAGGAATCTTGTTATTAGCAGTAAAGCACAATGGAAATCATGAATAGTGATTAATACAAGTAAATCTATAATTGAATTTATACGGATGGTCTATTAGAAAGATAATCTAAAACCATAAATTTGCTGTGAAAAGGAAAGACAGAGGGAACTAAAACTATTTAGTCCTTGTATGTGCTCCCAGCGCTGCCAGCTCTTCACATTCAGTATTTCACTTTAACCTCACAAAAGCCTTAAATTATCAGAGGTGAGTAAAAAAGCTCATCAAAAATAAACAATTTGTTAAAGGTCGATCAGCTAGTAGATTCAGATCTGTCATTTGAACGCAGGTCTTCCAGACTCAAAAGTTCTGTCTTTCATCTCACTAAACTTTGAAAGGAAATGATAAACAACTGACTAAAGAAGATAGAAACTGAAATTTGGACATTTCATATTCTCAAGCAATAATAAGCTGAGGAGAAATTATTTTACAGAGAGGAACTTTGAAAAGAGTAGTGGCTCCTTTCTTGTGCACCAAGCAACCATTCATCCATTGATCTATGTATCCATTCATCCACTGACACTACCACTGAAGCTTCTAACCATTCCACTGTGACACTAACCAGACACTCTGGATGCATTTTGGTAAAGATTAATTATCAGAACAGAAGGGGCAACTTTGTTATTGGACATGAATGTGGCTGTGAGTATGCCTATGGATAAAAACAAATAAGAAAACAACTGCTGAACATCAGAATTGTAAATACTTTTGCCTTTTACTGTAAGTCGTCTTCTTTATTGCATTACTAAAATATATATTACATTTTTACTTTACATGCGTTCACCATATTTTCTAATTTTCCAAGGAGGAAATAAACTAATATAGTATAGATCATCTTGGAGCACAAAAATAGACTGTGTACAACAGGGGGAAAAAAAGGAATTAGTAATTACCTGTGTGTGTGTGTGTGTGTTTTAAGTATTTAAAACTAGTAGTTCCATCTGGGCACAATGGCTCACAACTGCAATCCCAGCACTTTGGGAGGCTGAGGTGGGCGGATCACTTGAGGCCAGAAGTTTGAGACGAGGCTAGCCGACATGGCAAAACCCCATCTCTACCAAAAATACAAAAAAAAAAAAAAAAAAATAGCTGGATGATGTGGCACATGCCTGTAATCACAGCTACTCAGGAGGCAAAGGCAGGAGAATTGCTTGAACCCAGAACACAGAGGCTACAGTGAGCTAAGATCGCACCACTGTACTCCAGCCTGGGTGACAGAGTGAGATTCTGTCTCAAAAAAGAAACAAAAAAACTAGTTATTTCCTTCATAGAAAAATAAACTCTACTGTAAAAAAATCATTAATTTCAAAGACCCATGAGCTTGGAAAACAGGGAATACCTTATTAATACCCTTGGTACTTAGTATTCCACTAAGATGTCAATTATGTCTCTCATGCTACGTTGTTAACATAATATGATAATGTTGGAGGATGAATAAATAAATGACCATGTTTAGAGCTCTAATTAATGTATTTATAGTCAGGTGAGTTACAAAATATGTCTGTTCAATTTTTGCTGGTCAGTTTTCAAATTTTTTTAAATCAATCACTGGAAAAAATTCAGAAGACAAAATTATCAACTCAAATTAGGGAGATGTTACTGAAGACAATAGACTGAAACATCTCAACATTCTTGTAAAGCAAGTCAAATTACCATGATGAAATTTAATGAAGATAAATGTAAACAATCCACTAAGCCTCTAAAAATCAAATACACACGTACATTATGATTAAGACATTAAGTAATTGCCAGTTATATATGAAAGGCCTAGACAAAAGTTGACAGTAAGCTCAGTAAGAGCCAATATTATGATATCAAAACAGCTCGTTTAATCTTAGACTACAGTATTAGAAATGCAATACACAAATAGAACTACATTCCCACTGTATTTTGTGCTGACTACATACATAAAGTATTACTTTCATGTATGGGCAAAATATTTAGTGAGGTACATTAAAAACAACATATAGAAACAAAGTCAAAAGACAAATAATTAAGACGACCTTAAAAAAAAAAAAAAACTAATGCTGTGCTCACATATTAGAAAGACGGCAACAGAAAAGCTGAGCTACCCAGAGGCAGAGAGCAGACCTAGGACAAATGCAGGTGAAGGGAATACATTTCAGTGACCTTTTTGGAGAGGCAATGAATTCTTAGACATTCACATAGCTGAAAAAATCAGGTTTCTATCAAATGGTTTGCACTACATCTATAGAGGTGATTATGAAGCTTTTTCACCTGAATAGAAACATGTTATATTACATTAATTGATTTTTAAAATGTTAAGCAAGTGATATACTCTTGAAATAAATCTGGTTGGTCATGATGTATCATCTTTTTTATGTATTACTAATCTTAATTTATTATTTAGTTTAGGATTTTTGCCTCCATATTTATTTTTTTCTTAATTCTCACAATAGCAACCTCAGTCTGGTTTTGTTCATAGATGAGGAATCTGAGTCTCACAAAACTTATTAGGCATTTAGTCAAGGTCACATAGTGAGCAAATACACTAGTTGGACTTTAACCCAGATTTGTCTTGTTCCAAGACTTGGATTCTTCCCATTATATTACACATAAACCAGCATCTTTCTGGTTCTAGAAATGTCAAGGATAAATTAAGTGCAAATTATTCACACAAGACACACACAGCATGTCCCAATCCTATTTTCCTTGTGTATTCTCACAATATGACAGTAAATGTCAAATTAATAGGAAGGCAAAATGGTTAATGCAAAGGGCAGACACTAGACTTTTAAATTCTGGCTCTCTCACTAATGAGCCACACAATCTTAGCTTCCCTGGGTCTTCAATTTTTTAATCTAAGAAATGAAGCTAAGACTTCCAGTTTCTGGTTTGACATGTTAAAATCTTAGAAATCATCACCCTATCCTACCAAATAAAAAGCTGAACAAACTAAAAATACAACTCTTCTTAGATTAGAAAAATTAGGTCACAGGGCCGGGCGCAGTGGCTCACATCTGGAATCCTAGCACTATGGGAGGCTAAGGAGGGCAGATTGCCTGAGCTCAAGAGTTCGAGACCAGCCTGGTCAACATGGTGAATGAAACCCTACTCTAAAATACAAACCCTACTAACATACAAAAAATTACCCAGGTGTGGCAGCGTGTGCCTGTAGTTCCGGCTACTCCGGAGGCTGAGGCAGGAGAATTGCTTGAACCCTGCAGGCAGAGGTTGCAGTGAGCTGAGATCATGCCACTGCACTCCATCCTGGGCAAGAGAACGAGACCCAGTATTCAAAAAAAAATTTTTTTTAAAGAAAGAAAGAAAAAGAAAAGAAAAATTAGATCACAGAACAAACTGCTGCCCCCAAAATTGGAGAGACAAATAGGCCCATACAGGGTAACACAACTTGACAGAGCAGAAACCCATAAGCAGAAACCTCCATGGGAACCACTATCAGGTAGAAAAACCTGAGCTATAATTGATAAATTATTGAAGTCTTAGTGTGGACAAGCCAGCGAGATTAAAAAAAAATATAGGAGGACCAAGTCACATGGGAAACCTACATTTGAGAGTTTTACCTCCAGAATATCTACCAGGCTCTCACAAGAAATATTGTAGAAAATTTTCCTCATGCTTCCTGCATAGGGAAGGTAAAAGTAACCTTTTGAAATATGCCAGACCATCTCTTCTTAACACACACAAACACACACACACAAAAACTATCCCTATACTAGAGTCTAAAGTACTAAAGTATTGGGAGCTTTATGAGAGCCTAATTAATTACTGGAAGAGAAATATCCAACTCCAGCCTGCTCTAGCCTCCCATGTGAGAGAACTGAAAAACTCAACCCCAGTCCTCTCTAGACTTTTATGTAGAGGAAGGGATACATTATACAGCAGCCAACTCTAGCCATTATGTTTCACCTAGGCAAGTGAAAAATAATTGAGGAGCACTTGTGAAGTTCACAGTCCAGGGCAGAGGCTCATCCAAAGACTACGACCTAATCAAAGGACTATAGAATGGTTTCCTTTGCCCCACGCCTTACCACATAACTAAAGGCTGATTTATTACATTTTTTTCATCCAGTACATCATGTCTAGCTTTCAACAAATAATTATAAGGCAACTCAAAGACAAAACCACATTTTGAAGAAACAGCAAGCAACAGACTCCAAATCAGATGTGACAGGGATGTTGAAATTATCAGACTGGAAATTTAAAACAAGCCCATTAATATGCTAAGGGCTCTAATGGATAAACGAGGCAACCTGTTAGAATAGATGGGCAATGTAAGCACAGAGATGAAAATTCTAAACAAATCAAAACGAAATGCTGGGGATTTAAAATACTACAGCAGAAATAAAGAATGTATCTGATGGGCTCATTAGTAGACTGTACATAGCTGAAGAAAGAACCTCATCATCTTGAAGACACATCAATAGAAACTCAAAAGAAAAGAAAAGAGAAAAAAAACTGAAAAAAAAAAAAATCCCAGAATATCCAAGAACAGTAGGACTAAAAACAATGTAATATATCCATAAGGGGAAGAGAAGAGAAGAGAAGAGAAGAGAAGAGAAGAGAAGAGAAGAGAAGAGAAGAGAAGAGAAGAGAAGAGGAGAAGGAAGGGAGCAAAGAAGGAAAGGAAGGGAAGGAAGGAAGGAAGGAAGGAAGGA
>NW_016814668.1:27884-80244 GCF_001698545.2 Rhinopithecus bieti | reverse complement strand
ATTGAACAATGAGATCACTTGGACACAGGAAGTGGAACATCACACACCAGGGCCTATTGTGGGGATGGGGGAGGGGGGAGGAATAGCATTAGGAGATATACCTAATGTAAATGATGAGTTAATGGGTGCAGCACACCAACATGGCACATGTATACATATGTAACAAACTTGCACGTTGTGCACATGTACCCTAGAACTTAAAGTATAATCATAATAAAAAATAAATAAATAAATAAAAAGAAGTTGTCAAAGAAAAGAAAAATAATTTGCTCAGAAACTTGGGTGTACATAAATGAAGAGGACTACAGAAGAAATAAATGAAGGTGAAATCAGAACTTTTTTTAATTGATTTGACAGATAACAGTTTATTCAAAATAATAGCAATGATATAACTGACTATGCATATATGTGTGTGTGTGTGTGTGTATATATATGCATGCTCAGGTGTGAGTAAAATAAATGACACCCATGAGAAAAAAAAAAAAGGAAGTGGTGTTATTTCACTATTATAAGGTATGTGCACTATCCACGAAGCGGTATAGAGTTATTTCAAAGTGGACATGCATTCATTACAAATGTGTATCACAAACTTTAAGGCAACCACAAAGATGTTTTTAAAAAGTATAATTAATATGCTAATAAAGGAGATAAAATTTAATTATGTAAAAATGTTCAATTAAAACCACAAAAAGAAACTGGGTGCGATGGCTCATGCCTGTAATTCCAGCACTTTGGAAGGCAGGCAGATCACAAGCTCAGGAGTTTGAGATCAGCCTGGCCAATATGGTGAAACCCCATCTCTACTAAAAATACAAAAATTAGCTGAGCGTGGTGGCGGGTGCCTGTAGTCTCAGCTACTCAGGAGGCTGAGGCAGGAGAATAGCTTGAACCCTGGAGGCAGAGGTTGTAGTGAGCTGAGATTGCGCCACTGCACTCCAGCCTGGACAAAGGGCAGAGAACAAACATAGGAACAAAGGTAAAGGGCAGAAAACCAAAAAAAAAGTAACAAATTGATGTATATTAATCCAACTATATAAATAATTACGTTAAACATCAATTATCTAAACAAACAGATTAAAATAGAGTGGATCCAAAAACAAGAGCCAGTTATATATTGCCTAAAAGGAACCTGCTTTAAATAGAAAGACACATTATAGTTTAAAAGTAAAAGACGGAGAATAATATACCATGCTAACACCAAACAAAAGAAAGCTGGAGTGGCTGTATTAATTTCAGACAGAACAGACTTTGGAATAAGGAAAGTTATCATAGATAAGGAGGATCATTATGTAATGATAAAGAAGTCAGTTCTCCAGAAGACTTAATTATATGTGCCTAACAAGAGCGTGTCAAAATATGTGAGGCAAAAATGACTAAAACTGTAAGGAGACAGAGATAAATCCGTAGTTACAGTTTGAGGTGTCATCACCCCTCCATAAAAAATAAAAATGCACAGCTCCAACAAGCAGGAAATCATTAAGAACATAGTTTAAACAGCACAAACAAACAACTAGATACAATTTCAGCTATAGACTGCTATATTAACGAACAGCAAATTACATGTTCTCCTTACTTTCACATAGAACATGAACCAAGATAGACCACATTCTCAGCCATTCAACACATTTTAACAGATTTTAAAGAATATAAACACTCAATATCTGCTCTCAGACTACAATGAAATTAAACTAGAAATTAATAACAGAAATATAGCTGAAAAATCTCAAAATTCTTGAACATTAAACAACACACTTCTAAAGGGTCAAACAAGAAATCACAAGAGAAATTTGAAAATATTTTGAACTAAATAAAAATGAAAGCAAAACATATCAAAATTTGTGGGAATATAGCTAAAGCAGTGCTTACAGGGATACTTGCAGAATTGAATTTATATACTAGAAAAGAATAAAAATCTAAAATCAATAATCCAAGCTTTTACCTTAGAAAAACAGAAAAAAAAAAGAGAGAAAATTAAATCCATTTTTGCCAGTGTCATTCTGTTGCTCTGTTGCCCAAGCTGAAGGGCAGTGGCGCAATCTCGTCTCACTGAAACCTTCAACTCCCAGTTCACGCGATTCTCCTGCCTCAGCCTCCCGAGTAGCTGGGAATACAAGCATGCGCCACCATGCCTGGCTAATTTTGTATTTTTAGTAGAGACGGGGTTTCACTATGTTGGCCAGGTTGGTCTTGAACTCCTGACCTCATGATCCGCCCACCTCAAATAAATATTAATGCAGAAATCAGTGAATTTGAAATAAGGAAACTACTAGAGAAAATCAACAAAACCAAAATTGATTCTTTAAAATATAAATAACATTGTAAGCCTCTAGCCAGGCTAACAAGGAAAAAAGAGAGAACATAAAGCACTAGGATTATAAATTAAAGAGAGAGCATTAATACAGATATTGTGCACATTAAAAAATATAATATGATGAACAATATGAATTGCCTACAAATTTTATAACCTAAACAAAAAAGACCTATTCCTCGAAAGATACAATCTACCAAGGCTCATGGAAAAGAAAGAGACAACATGAATAGGCTTCTGCCTATTAAATAAATTAAAATAATAATTAATAACTTTCCAAAAGAGGAAAACCAGTTCACTGGTGAACACTTAAGGTTGAAATTATACCAGCTCACTACAATTTTGTCAAAAAGATAGCAGACAGAATACTTTCTAGCTCCTTTCATGTGGCCATTATTACACTAATATAAAAACCAAAGACATTTTAAGAAAACTACAGACCAGTATCTCTCATGAATACAGTTGCAAAAATCCTTAACAAAATTTTAGCAAATCAAACCCAAGAATGAGTAAAAATAATTATATACTGTGAGCAAATGGGATTTAACTCAAGTATGCAAGGTTGGTTCAACATTCAAAAACCAATTTAATGTAATCAATCACATCAACAGGCTAAAAATGAATATATTGTATCCGGAATTGGTTCCTCCCAGTGGGTTCTTGATCTTGCTGACTTAAGAATGAAGCCGTGTGCCCTCGCGGTGAGTGTTACAGTTCTTAAAGATGGTGTGGCCGGAGTTTGTTCCTTCAGATGTGACCGGAGTTTCTTCCTTCTCATGGTTCATGGTCTTGCTGACTTCAGGAGTGAAGCCGCAGACCTTCGCAGTGAGTGTTACAGCTCTTAAAGGTGGCCTGCGTCCATTGCTGTTTGTTCCTCACGGTGGGTTCATGGTCTCACTGACTTCAGGAGTGAAGGGGCAGACCTTCGCCGTGAGTGTCACAGCTCATAAAGGTAGTGCAGACCCAAAGAGTGAGCAGTAGCAAGTTTTCTTGTGAAGAGCAAAAGAACAATGCAAGGGGACCAACCGGGTTGCCCCTGCTGGATCAGGTGGCCAGCTTTTATTCCCTTATTTGGCCCCACCCATATCCTGCTGATTGGTGCATTTTACAGAGTGCTTATTAGTCCATTTTACAGA
Organism: Rhinopithecus bieti; assembly: GCF_001698545.2. Lineage (NCBI taxonomy): Eukaryota > Metazoa > Chordata > Mammalia > Primates > Cercopithecidae > Rhinopithecus > Rhinopithecus bieti. The sequence continues at coordinate 76,800 of NW_016814668.1, read as the reverse complement.
GTGCTGATTGGTGTGTTTACAAACCTTTAGCTAGACGCAGAGTGCTGACTGGTGTGTTTTTTACAGAGTGCTGAGTGGTGCATTTACAAACTTTAGCTAGACACAGAGCATTGATTGGTGTGTTTACAATCCTTTAACTAGATAGAAAAGTTCTCCAAGTCCCCGCTCAACCCAGAAGCCCAGCAGGCTTCACCTCTCAATATCAATAGGTTAAAAGAAAGCATTTGATTGGCCGGGTACAGTGGCTAACACCTGTAATCCCAGCACTTTGGGAAGCCAAGGTGGGCAGATCATGAGGTCAGGATATCCAGACCATCCTGTCTCAGACGGTGAAACCCTGTCTCTACTAAAAATAAAAATAAAAAATTAGCCAGGCGTGGTGGCATGCGCCTGTAGTCCCAGCTAGTCGGGAGGCTGAGGCAGGAGAATGGCTGAACCCAGGAGGCAGAGCTTATAGTGGACCGAGATCATGCCACAGCACTCCAACCTGGGTGACAGAGCAAGACTTCGTCTCAAAAAAAAATAAAATAATAAAATAATAATAATAATAAAATAAAAAAGCATTTGATTAAATTCATTACATATTCATGATAAAAATCTCTTAGCAAACCAGGAATAGAGCCAAATTTCCAAATTTGATGATGAACATCTACTAGAAACCTATAGCTAACATCATACTTAGACTCAAAGATTTCCCACTAAGATCAGGAACAAGGTAAGGATGTCCCTCTCACCATTTTTCTTCAGTATTACACTGGAAGCCTTAGCTAATGCAATTAGACAAGAAAATATATACTGATTTGGAAGGAAGAATTAAAAATTTATATGTTCACAGATGATGCAACTGTCTATGTAAAAAAATCTGAGACAATTAATATCCTGGAACTAATAAGCAATCATAGCAAGGTTGCAAGATATAAAGTTAATATTCAAAAATCAATTGCTTTCAAATATGCCAACAATGGACAAGAGGAATTTAAAATTAAAAACACAATACCATTTAAATTACCACACACACAAAAGAAATAAGTATAACTCTAACTGAATATATATATTTGTAATCTACATGAGGAAAACTACAAAACTCTGATGAAATAAATTAAAGAAGAATTAATTCCATATTCAATAGCCAGTAGGGTGACTGGCTATTGTCAAGTCAGTTCTTCCCAACTTTATCTATAAATTCAATGTAACCCCAATCAAAATCTCAACAAATTATTCTGTTAATATCAAAACTAATTCTAAAGATTTTTGTGAAAGGGCACAAGACCCATAATAGCCAATGCAATATTGGAAGAGAAGAACAAAGTCATAGAACTAATTCTACATGACTTAAAAGTCTTACTATAAAGCTAGAGTGATCAATACATGTAATATTTGTGAAATAATAGACAAATAAATCAATGAAACAGAATAGTGGAACCAGAAAATGACTCACATAAATATAGCTAACAATCTTTGGCAAAGGAGCAAAGGCAATACAGTGGAGTACAGATAATCTTTTCAACAAATGATGTTGGTACAATGATATCCATATAAAAAAAAAAGGAATCTAGACAGATTTTACACCCTGAACAAAAATTAATACAAAATGGGTCGTAAACCTAAATCTAAAACACAAAACTTTACATCTTCTAGAAGGTAACACAGCAGAATATCTAGATGACCTTGGATATGGTGATTATTTATAAATACAGTGCCATAATCTATAAAGGAAATAATTGATAAGCTGGACTTCATTAAAATTAAAATCTTATGTTCTATAAATAACCGTGTCAGGAAATAAGAAAATAAGCCATAGACTAGGAAAAAATATTTGCAAAAAATTACCTCTGATAAAGGAATGATATTCAAAATATACAAAGAACTCTTAAAACTCAACAATAGGGGCTATTCTGCCTATGGATAGCCATTCCTTTATTCCTTAACAACAACAACAGCAACAAACCTAAACAATAGGGAAATGAACAACCCAAATAAAATAGGTCAAAAGATCTGAACAGATACCTCATCCTAGAAGACATACCGAGTCAAATAAATTTATGAAAATTTGCTCAACATCATATGTCACTAGGGAGTTGCAAATTTAAAAAATGATAAGCTATCACTATATATCTATTAGAAGGTCCCAAATCCAAAACACTGATAACACTAAATGTTTGCAAGAAAATAGAGCAAAAGGAACTCTCATTCATTGCTGATGGATGTGCAAAATTGTACAACCACTTTAGAAGATAGTTGGCAATTTCTTACAAAACTAAACATACTCTTACAATATAATCCAGTAATTGTGCTTTTTGGTATTTACCCATATGACATGAAAATTACATCCACACAAAAACTTCCACACGAATGTTCAAAGCAGCTTTATTCATAATTACCAAAATGTAGAAGCAACCAAGATGTCTTTCAGTAGGTTAATGAATAAACTGTGGTATATCCAGACAATGAGCTATTATGTGGTATTAAAAAGAAATGAAAACACAGGAGGAACCTTAAATACATATTACTAAGTGAAACATACCTATCTAAAAACACTATATACCGTATAATTCCAACTCTATGACACTCTGCAAAAGGTGAAATGATGGAGACAGTAAAATGATCAGAACTGAGAGGGACTAATAGATAAATAGGCTGAGCACAGAGGATTTTTAGGGCAGTGAATCTACTCTGTATAATACTAAGATGATAGATACATGTCATTATATATTTGTTAAAACCTATAGAATGTACAGCACCACAAGTGAATCCTAACATAAACATTTACTTTGGTGATAATAATATATCAGTATTATTCCATTGTAGTGCAGAATGTCCACAGTTGGAAAGCCTGTGCATGTGTGGGGGCAGAAGGTGTATAGGAATCTCCACCTTCTGCTCAATTTTGCTGTGAACCTAAAACTGACATAAAAAATAAAGTTTATTTTTAAAATGAAGCTAATAGTACTTATTCTTTATGTGGCTGTAAGAATTAGAACTAACATATAGTAAGTACAGGGTGCAGAGTCTAGCTGACACATCATAGCTGCCCACTAAATGTGGGCATGTAAGGTATTCTGTATTAAACTGATCTGTATATACCTCTCCATTCTCCTTGATTTATATTGTATAGATGACGTCAAATCCCCTTGAGAGAAAACATCCTCTAGGATCCAGATTTCCCCATAGCTAAGGCGTATCCTATGGAAATTCTCTCATCAAAACAAAATATTAAGTTATTTCCCTCTTTATTAATGTATCACAATGGTAGTAAAAGCTCATGGCTTGATACCTGTGGAAGTTATTCTCGCCTGCAATCCCTGCCTGAGATTTAGAAATCTGTTATTTTAAAGTAAAATAAAATGACTTGACTATTAGTTGGCATTAATTTTAAAAACTGGATGCATTTTCTAGCAGTCTCTCCATGACCCTGGGCAAGTTATTAAACCTCTCTTTACCTTTGTTTCCTCCCTTTTATAATGAGGTCGTGATACTACCCTCAGGAATAACAGAAGAAAGCAATAAGCCACTAACTGCCTATGGGGACTTGAGAGAGACTGAAAGACTATCCGCCAGGCATGGTAACCCCAAGAGCTTTACAATTTCTCCAGGAACTGTCATAACCTTCTCTACATGTGGCATTCTAAACTGCCTGTCTCCCTGCAATGTTTAACAGTACTGCAGTAAAAAGATAATGTGCTTTTGCATTTGACAGACCTGTCACTTCCTGTATGACCTTCGGTACGTAACTTCTATGAGCCTTGGTTTCCTTATTTGCAAAATGGTAAGAATAATTAATAGCTATTCTATTAAATTTCCATGAGCAGTACAGAAGGAATACAGTGGTTGAGTTATATTCAATATTTATTATTTGTTTCTATACAATTACAATAGAGGGCCTGCAGGTATTTGGGTTTTTGGGTTTTTTCCCCTGCTTTGGTTGGTTTTGTTTGTTTCCTTTTCACACAGATGATAAAGGGTTGAATGATGATTATCACCAAGATTGCAGCTAAGAGGACAGTTTGTGAAAAAATATTAAGTTCCCAAGATTAGAATCGCAGAACAACAGGGTTTAGGTAAAGACATGCTCAGTTAGTGGCCTACACTATGGTCTTCAAACATAATGGTAGTAATTATCTTTGAGAAAATTTCTAATTCAAAAGCTTGGTGATTCTGAGTCTTCTCCTATGGAAGGCTGAATAATGCATGCCAAGTATATCCGGTTCCTAATCCCCAGAATCTGTTAACATTATGTCATATACAAGGAGTTTGTACGTGCAATTACACTAAGGAGCTTGAGATGGAAAGATTAACCTGAATTAACTGGGTGGGCCCTAAATGTAATCATAGGTGTCCTTATAAGAGAAAGGCAGAGGGGGATTTGACTACAAAAGAGGAGAGAGTGATATGATGGCATAAGCAGGTGTGGAAGAGCTGTGCCTTGAGCATGGAGGAAGGAGGCACCAGTCAAAGAATAAAGGCAGCCCCAAGATGTTATGAAAAGGCAAGGATACACATTCTCCCTTCAGAGCTCCAGAAGCAACCATCCTTGCCTATACCTGATATTTAGGTGAAACTGATTTTAAACTTCTGACTTCCAGAACTGCCAGAGAATAAATTTGTGTTGTTTTAAGTTACTAAGTATTTGTTACAGTGGCAACAGGAAACTAATATGCTTCCCGTTTTGGAAGATGGTTCTAACACAATGAAACATAAAGTTCAACAAGCAAAGTAAAGCAATGATGACTTGGGCCTTTAGAGAGCATGTATTCTGGGGTGATCATGCAGATGTCTCAGGACAGGAGGAATGTGCCCAGCTGGCAATCAGGCACTGAGATGAGAGGCCCTGGTATGTCCTTCATTACCAAAAAACAGGAGAGGATGCTCTGAAAAGTAAGTCTGTGATACATAATTGATTGCATTTGTGTTAGCTGGAGCTTAATATAATTGTCTCTATCAGTAGAAGAGCTCATATTGATTTCTTTAAAATTTAAAGGCATCTCCTTTTGTACCCTCCAGATTTTTCAAACCTGAGATTAATATTTTTCTTTCATTTGTTTGCAGTGTAAGGTCCAAATAATACATTTGGGATTTTATAGCTTGAGACTAAAATATTGTTTGCATATACAAATATTCAAAGTCAGTTAAATCTGTTCACATTTTTCTCAATTGACTGCTTATCTTCTAAGTTCTAGCTACTTTGCAGCAATATTCAAAGCCTTTCATGATTTGAAACATATCTCATATCACTCTACCTGGCAACCCATACTGTAGACTGTCCAAATAGTTTCTTAAATGCACCCTGCATTTCTTGCTTCCTTGTTTTTGCAAATACAATGCCAACTCCTTGAAAGGTACGTTCTTCCCTCCATCAAACCCCTCCACCAGTAGACCAGAAAAATGTCTAATCATACTTATTCTTTAGCACCCAAATGTGAAGTATCATCAATTACATGAGGCTTCTCTGAACTGGAGTTCTATACTCCTTCCTTTGTGTTCTTACGTATTACGCATACAGTGTTGACTACTGATTCTCCTCTACTTAGTATAATGAATTGCTTCAACATATTGCCGAAAAGAAAGAGGCATACAGGGAAGTCTAAGAAGGTTGCCACCTGTCAGAGTGGCACATGTACCTATTTGGCTTTATATAAAAGTGTATATAATGAGGGATAATGCTCCTTGATCCAACTGCTTATGTCCTTGATCCCTTCATTCACAGAGTCTACTGTTCTGCCAATAGATATACTTATTTGGTCTCTTTTTTCTACAAGGTTTTGTTCACATCTACCTTTTTTTTAGCTTTACTAACAAATTATTTTATTTCTGTTAAGTAACATTGACAGATGCCCCCTCTTCCTATAAAATAGATTTCTCCACTGGATCCTTCCTTTGATCAATTCCTCACACTCATTCTTCTATCTTCTACCTTTTGAATAGGTTTTTCTAAACTTTTCACCTTCCTTTAACAGAAGTTTGCCTCAATATTTTTCATATCCTTTTGATCTGATCAACACTCTTCTCATTTCCCATTTGCCCGTAACTTGCAGTTGATAACCAATCATTAGTCTAACTCCAATGTTGAACTCACAAAGTTTAGTTTGGACTATATCTAGCATATATAGCCTTTTAAATGCATGACACTAGAAATGCTTCTATGTATTATAATCATGTTTATCCCATCCTTTGTTACCTTTCCTATTTTGTGTTATTAATTCAGGGATTATTCAAAGATTTAATTTAATTCTGCTGACTGTAAGTCAAGACTTGTAATTGGTAATATTTTGTTACAAAATGTGTCTGTGTTGGGAGGGAACATCACACATCAGGGCCTGTCAGGGGGTGGGGGACAAGGGGAGCGACAGCATTAGGACAAATACCTTATGCATACTGGGCTTAAAACCTAGATGATGGGTTGATAGGTACAGCAAACCACCATGACACATGTATACCTATGTAACAAACCTGCACGTTCTGCACATGTATCCCAGAATTTAAAGTAAAATTTAAAAAAAAAAAAAATGTGTCTGTGTTAAGTCTCTCTCCTTGCAAACAATAAGGAGTGCTGCAATTCTCCTTTAAGCAAACAATTGAAACTAGTTGGATTTTTAAACTTTAGTGGTTTCATAGTTGATTTAAGTGGGAACACAGCATTTTCACTGATAACTTTTTAAACAACATCTAACTGAATTTTATTTATGAATGCGTGTGTATGTGTGTATGTGTGTATATTAATGTGGCCCAGCTACATGTTTGTATGTGTGAGAATTTAAAATTTGAGGGACTTGTCATTTTCAAGAAGGCTCATAGTTCCCCCAATACTAAACTGAAATGATCTTAATACAATTTAATGAGATTATCATATATTAAACTATATTTAATAACACAGTATCTCGTGTTTCAGGCAACACGAGTTGTACTGTGAAAGACAACTCTGCTGAATTAGAACTAATAAAGATGAGGGGTGGTGTGGACAAGAAGAAAATCTATCTAGAACAATAATTATCAGTTTTTTCCCAAAAGTTACATTTTAGAAGGGGAAAAAATGTCCAAAAGTCCTTTGGGTCATTTTAGAGTTTAGCTGTGAGGCTATGACTCTGTCTGCCCTTGAGCCTATTAGTCTCTTCCTCCACTCTGACCTCCTCCATGAGCACCACTTGAGTCTTGTAGGCAGTGCTCAAGGAATCTTTAGGAATATCTATTTTATGGCTTATAATTTACCTTCCTGTTCTTATGGACGCTGCCTAGGACACTACCCCACCTGGTTTTCCACTCTGGTTGATGACTATGCACTTGAGAGGAGGTCCAGACATCATAACAGGAATGTATGCTTCCTGGTCATCAGAGCCTTCATAAAACTTGTGGTCTTTCTCCCCCCAGAATGGGAAATTCCTTTCTCAATTGGTCCTCCTAGGCTTTCTCTGATTCGGCACAGAACTTGAAACTGGTTAGTCAGCTATTGGACTAATAAAAATGTTTAGGTGGGTACGGTGGTTCATGCCTGTAATCCCAGCACTTTGGGAGGCTGAGGTGGGTGGATCACTTGAGGTGAGAAGTTTCAGACAAGCCTGGCCAACATGGTGAAATCCTGTCTCTACTAAAAATACAAAAATTAGCCAGGCGTGGTGGTGCATGCCTGTAATCCCAGCTACTCGGAAGGCTGAAGCAGGAGAGTCACTTGAACTTGGGAGGCGGGAGTTGCAGTGAGGCGAGATCGCCCCACTGAACTCTAGCCTGAGTGACAGAGCAAAATTCAGTCTCAAAAAAATAAAAATAAAAACGTTTGCTACCAGTGTAGTCATCCCTGGCTCTCTTGTTAAATTAACTTTTCAGTTATTCCAGTTATCATCTTGTCCAAATTTTGCAGAAGACTTGCTGCCCCCACAATCTCCACCCCATCCACGTATATAAAACTTGTTCCACTGCTCAAAGATCATGCCAAATCTATTCATTGGACACTAACTCCTTGCAGGTTTCTTTATGAACGCGAAAAGCTACACCCATTTCTAAACCAAATAAGTTTTAAGTCAAATATATATGGCTGACAGACGGTATTTCAGTGAGAATTCCAGACGGATTCATTCCTGAAGTATCTGCATTCAATTCAGTTGCATCTGCTGAAGCTCAGGTTAGTTGAGCTGGGATAACAAGGCCCCCAAAATGATTGGCTCACATCCTACTAAACATCAAATCATTGTTTGTTCAGATTCTAATCATACATCCCCATCTGGGTGATTTTTATCTTCCAAGACCAAAGTAGGAGATAAAAGGAACAATATAAACAGCATGTGCTAAAATTGACGATTTCCCAAACAAATTATACAGAAGTAACATCCTAGAACTTTTGAGCACTTTTGTGTTCCAAAGTCCATTGCAGATGTCAACCTCAATGGGGAGAATGGGCAATAGCACATAAATACATCTGGTACCTGACTTATTGACACTTCATGTAACGAATCCAGAGGGAGAAATAACAAGGAGGCATCATTCACAGAAGCCCTCCCGACGGTCAAGTAAAATTTAACCTTTTAACACATAATTTGAATTTTCCTCTGTCAATATTACATGACTTACATCTCTCCTAAATCTTCCTCAGATTTTTCCCAAAAGACAACTACCTTTGGCACATGTAACTCCACTATCTTACGTACTCCATTTGTATCTCATTTGTCTAATTGCAACATTATAATTATAAGTTGGAGGACCTAACCAGAACAGTCAGAAATGGTATATGGCAGTTCATGGATTATGGAATTCTTAACTCTTAACTGGAGAAACTTGGTGATCTTGTTCCCTTTATTCATACAGTCAAAAGAATGCAAGATATGCTGCCAACCTTATTTTCGTCTGGTTTATCTCTCTTTCTACTAGGTCTTGTTAACCTGTTCTTTTTTTTTCTGAGCTACTAAATTTATTTTTTTACCAGATAAATTTATTGCCCTTCCATTCTACTACAAAAAATGATTTTGTCTCTGAATTTCGTCACCAATAAATACAATACAGTCAATTTCTAAAGACCAATTAAGCATCCTTTACAACATATATGTTTGCATGTTACTGGTCTAGCAACAACATAAAAGAAGGGTCAGACATTATTATTTTTAATGTAAATATAATAACGTTTTAGATGCTAGAATATGTTTTTAATGTATATTAGTTAATTAAATGACCTTTTATCAGCACTGTGAGAGTCAGCATAGCAGGAGTGGAAGATCCTAATGTGAAATTCATAGTAGTTACAATATTTTCACAAGCCACAAACTCAGGGCTACAAAAATTAAACTTTATTTTTCAGCTTCTAAACTTGATTTTTATCTCATGTTTCCATTTGATGGAAGGTGACAGGTGACTTCTGGACCAGTTCTTGTTTTTCTTCCTGCAGTGAATTCAGGGTTTGAATGGAAGTTCAAGGTCAAGTTGCTCTGAGTTGCATCTAAGCTATGGGAGGAATGGGTGAGGTGCTTTCATATATTAAGGTACTGGGGAAGAACAGCGTCTGAGCCTAGACATAGTCTGTCCACATGGGTATTCATTGAGATGTGATCATCTAATCTGGTTTTCATCTAATCTGCTCACTCTGGTATATACAGAGATGCCTGTATTTGCATCCGGTCATGGTCATAAAGTCCACTCTGACATTGAACTCCTCCACTTGTCTTAACTGAGAGCTCTCTCAGGCCCAGCAAATCATGGCAGCCCATGTGTGTACTACTTGAGGCTGCACAAGGTGGGGAGGGGTTGGCAGGAACAGTAGTGTACAGGGCCCCTTCATAGAGACAGACAATGTCATCGAAAGATATTCCTTTCTTCTTCAGTAGAAGAGAAAGAACTACTCGGGGGACAATACTAGATGCTTCAAGGGGAAAAAATGTCTTCTTGGCACAAATAAATTTGTCAGTTTAACTCTTAAACAAAATTAAACAAATTTTCTTTGTGGTGGCATTGTTTAGGAGCTTTAAGATGGGAATATACCTTGTGAATTTCCAACAGTGGGAGTGTATCAAGGTAGCAAGTATCTATGTTATTTGAGCAGACTGCCTGGAACAAATGTTTCCTGGAATACTATTTGGAAAACATTGTTACAATATGCTTTGCAATTGTTGCTGTTACATCCCGTTGTTGTTGCCATTCACCTAATCGCCAACACAGGCGAGGGTACAGTCCAGGGTGTGAGGACAGTTTGACTCTATGAGAATTTGGTTTTTCATTTTAATTCAGTCAAATTATCCTTTACATCACCTCCAACATGGAAAAGGGAACTTCCAGAGATAAGTGGGAATAGAACAGGTGGAGCAAACTTCCAGCCCTCTCCAGCTTCTCCTTTTCTAATTGCTCACGTCAAGCCACAGCACTACTATTTATTTAATAAGGTTAGAAGCAGGGTTGTTTTGGAAAGAATATTGGGCAGGAAATGGAGAATTGAGTCCTAGACTTCCCCTAACTAGCTATGTGATTTTCATCAATTTGCTTACTTCCCTGGGACTCAGTTTCTTCATTTTATAGTGGGGAACGTAAAGGGAGAAGTTGGGCTCAACTTTCCATTCTAATGACATAATGACATTCTGCCTAGTGACCATCTTCATTGGTTGGTGGGTCTACTGTCTGGCAGACTCTTAGGTAAGAAATCATTTCTCATCATGCATCAGCACAGCAGGCATTAATATTGATAACCATCTATATTTACATTGTACATTATAGTCGTTCAACCATTTCACAACCATTACTTCATTCGATCCTTAAAACAGCCAACAATATAATCCAGGGATTACTATTCTTTTTAAAAATGAGAAAACCAAATTTCAGATACTTTTCCAAGGTGACCCTGCTGTTAAATGACAGAACTGGGCTTGAACTCTGGCTCTGAGACTTACAGTCCCATGTGTATTTAGTGATACAATGTTTCCTTTCCATTCTGAAACCCCAACAAGGAGTAATTTTGCTACATTTTCCTTTGCTGCCAGACAATCACCCTAGGAAAGGCAGTACTCATTATTTTTCTGAAGGGAAAACACAATGTTAACTCAGGCAACATAATAATTTTATGGTTTGAGTGAAAAAAATGTTTTGCTCCTGTCAAATTCAATTTATATCACCAGACTAAATAAAAATTTTAAGTACTGGGTGAAGGAAAATAGAAAGAAAATGTCCTGAGTGGACAATCTTAAATTATCTCCCATTTGAATGACTTCATTTCCCAGAGAGAGTTTCATCAGGCTTTTTAATTAAGAGCAAATTGTTCATCTAGAGTCAGTAATTTGCCAATGACCTCTTCTTAACACTCTCGTCTAAGGTGACAGAAATTACAATGGGACTCTCAAATTAAAAACATCAAGTTCGCAAAGATACTGGGCCCTTCAGTTAATAACTGAGTCAGGAAAACAATTCCATTTTTCGCCTAACATTAAAGCTCAGAGATGTTTACAAGATCTTAAATTTCACAGGAGGTGACATTAGAGATTAGAGATATCCAGTAATATGTGTAAATAAATAGAAGTATGTAAATATATAAATAAACACCTGTGTTTATATAGCATTATATGAACATGGAAAAAAGTAAAAAAGATACTTCCTAAGGTGTTAATATGATGTTATTACAGCAGTGGATGGAAGTGAGGTGAAGGGAGAGTAAGGTGAGAAAAGGGAGGGGAGAGAAAAAGAAAGGGGGAAAAAATAGGAGTAAAATAGAAAGCATGAATGATATACCTTTTACTCCTTTTTTATTTTTATTTGTACAAATTTATGGGGTACATAGGCAGTTTTGTTACATGCATAGATTGCGTCGTGATCAAGTCAGAGCTTTTAGCACATTCATCACCTGAATAACGTACTGTACCCATTAACCAATTTCCCTTATCCTATCCTCTCACCCTTCTGAATCTCCATTATCTATCGTTCCACTTTCTACATCCATCTGAACACAATTTTAGCACCTACTTATGAGTGAGAGCATGCAATATTTGTCTTTCTGTGCCTAGCTTGTTTCACTTAAGATAATGACCAACAGTTCGTTCGATCTGTGTTGTTGCAGAAGACATCATTTCATTCTTTTCAATGGCTGAATGGTATGCTATTGTGTATATATACCACATTTTCTTTATTTAGACATCCATTGGTGGATACTTAAACTGATTCCATGTTTTTTCTATCGTGAATAGTGCTGTGATGAGGATATATTTTTGATATAATAATTTTATTTTCTTTTGGGCATACCCAGTAGTGGGATTGCTGGATCGAATGATAGTTCTATTTTTGTTCTTTAATAAATCTCCAGAATATTTTCTTACCACAAATCAACATTTTAAGGAAAACAATACAGCATGAGATATAAGAGGTACTAAAGCATTTGGAAGCTCTAAAGAATAATAAATACTGTTGTTAGAAAGTTGTTGGAGATGAAGCTGAAGACAGGCAGAAGCCTAAATAAAGATGTCCTAGCGCAGAATGTTAAGGAGCTTAGACTTTCTCCTGAGGGCAAAAGAGAACCACTGGGGGCTGGGTGGAGGAATTATTAAGGAGAGTGACAGGCTCAGATTTGGGTTTTAGGCAGGTCATTCTGCCAGTGGTGTTTTAGTTGGATAGTGTAGAGGAGGAGGGAACTAATAATCGAAACAAGGAAGATGCATTCCTACATGAGGGCAGTGGTTATGGAACTGGTTGGAATTACAGAGCTCCAAAACAATAGCTACTGCTACAACCATCACTATCTCCACAATCACTACTTCACATATTCACTACTAGTACTACACTATTACTACTACAATCACTCAACTGCTACTATTTAATCAGCATTTATTATGTACTAGGTGTTAGGCTAGGCAGATAGCCAGATGAGCAGGCAAAGGAGCTTCTGGGAAAACAAATCCTGGAGACGATGCCACTGACAGCAAAAAAGACAATGGCTACACTGGCTGCTTTTGGCCTTGTGGTTGGACTCGTCAGGCCCTAGCGAGAAACAACCACAATAAGGACTTTCCCCACTGAGGAGCATATGTACCCCTATAATAACTCACCCTAGAGTAGCTTTTTGCTTATTATAATAGTAAAAAACACACCTTGGATGAAGATTTTAAATGCTAATGAGATATGTGATGCGTATACTAGCACTCCACAGATAAGACCTCTAACTTCCAGAAACTCACCTAGTTTACAAACTTTAACCCTGCTTAAAACATAGTTGTTAATTTATACCCTAAAACCACTCCATGACTAACTCCAGCTGCTAAGATCCTCTAATTCCCATCACTAATCATTAGAGAAATGCAAGCCAAGACCACAATGAGATATCACCCCACATCCATGAGTACAGCTACTATTACAAAATAGAAAATAGGCCGGATGCAGTGGCTCGCACTTGTAATACCAGCACTTTGGGAGGCCGAGGCAGGCGGATCACGAGGTCAGGAGTTCGAGACCAGCCTGGCCAACATAGTGAAACCTCATCTCTACTAAAAAATACAAAAATTAGTCAGTCATGGAGGGGCACAGCTATAGTCCCAGTTATTCGGGAGGCTGAGGCAGGAGAATCGCTTGAACCCAGGAGGCTGAAGTTGTGGTGAGCTCAGATCGCACCACTGCACTCCAGCCTGGGCAACAGAGCGAGACTCCGTCTCAAAAAAAATAACAAAAATAGAAAATAGCAAGTATTGGTAAAAAATGTGGAGAAATTGGAACCCTTGTGCACTGTTGGTGACACTGTAAAGAGGTACAACCAGTTATGGAAAACAGTAAGGTGTTTTCTCAATTAAAAATAGTACTACCATATGCTGCAGGAATTTTACTTCTGCATATATATGCAAAAGGATTGGTAGCAGGACCTCAAAGAGACATTTGCACACTCATGTTCATTGCAGCACCATTCACAGTAGCTCAGAGGTAGAAGCAACCCATATCAATTGACAGATGAATAGACAGACCAAATGTGGTTTATGTATACAATGGAATATTAGTCTTAAAAAGGAAGGCTACCCTGTCACATGTTACAACATGGATGAACCTTGTGGACATTAGGCTAAGTGAAATAAGCCAGTCACAAAAATACAAAAACTGTATTTTCCACTTACATAACATATTTAGAGTAATTAAATTCATAAAAACACAAAGTAGAATCCTAAGGCTGGGAAGAAGGGGAAAAATGAAAGTTGTTGTATAGTGGGTATAGATTTTCAGTTTCACAAAATGAAAAAGTCATAGAGATATATTTCACAACAATGTAAATGTACTTAACACTACTGAATTATACACTTAAAAGTGGTTAATATGGCAAATTTTGTCATGTGGTCTTTACTGAAATTAAAAGTATTTGTTTTGGAAAAACACCTTAATGAATGTATAAACCCAGCTCTGAATGATCAGGAGGCTTCCCTAATGGCCTCTGTGGAGACTTGGACCCCATGCCAATCACACATTGCAGGTCACATGCCTTCCAGAATAGTGTCAAGAACATGGGCTTTGAAGTCAGACACATTAGAGTCCTTTTGAGTCCTGCCTCTTCTGTTCATTAGATGTGAAATTTGGGGAAATTGATGAAATCTCTTTCATCCTCATTTCTTCACCCATGGACTGGGAATAAGAGTATTTCATAGAGCCATCATGGTTATTAAACAAGATAATAAATGGAAATGTTTGGCATACTGTCTTCCACACAGTAGGTAGGTAGTTAACAAATGCAGCTAATGATACTCTCCATGCCCATTAATACCATTCTTCCCACCACTTCCACCATCCTGGATGAAAAGTGGGAAGGATTCCTGCCCCCTCCACCTTGGTACTTTCTTCCTGTTTACTCATTTAACCACTATTTATTACGCTCCTACTAAGTCCCAGACTCTGGACTAGGCATTGGAAGTGTGATGCAGAGATGCTCTATCATAATGGGGTTTCAATTCTGGTAAAAGAGGTGAATGTGCACCCAAATAACACACAAAAGTACATTAGAAGTGTGGGTAGGAGAAACATTGAGAGGACCATTCAATGTCCAGGTTCCAGATTAAAATACCATTGTTATAGGACTGTTCTTAAAACTCTTCTATAGGAAAGTTAATAATAATGTTAATAAAAACAGTAATAGCAACTTGCTTCATTCTGGGAGACTGAAAGTAAGCTGGATAAAGGAGCCAAAGATAGAATCCATCAACTTTGTTTTTTTCTTCACCACACACTTATTTGTTAACAAATAATTTCACAAGCTTAAATTGCCAGAAAGAGAATCCAGGAACAGAGTGTGATTACTCTTGGGACTTTTCCTCTTTCTTATTCCAAAAGAGGGAAGAAGAAAAACAAAATCAATTTATTGTATGCGCAGTGCTAATTACATTTTTATATGATATCAAATTCTTCCTCATAGCATCTTTGCGAATCACAATTAATATTCTAATTACACAGATTACAGAAATGAGACTCAGATGTTCTACCACCTGCCCTTTATCTCACAACTGGCAAGTGTGAGAACTCTGGTCTGTATGACCTGGAATCCTGAGTTAGTTTCAATCCCCCAACCTGGAAGGAGCTGTAACAGCCCTTCAGTTGGAGCTGTCTTATTTCTTTCAAATGCTTTAGAAAGAAAACAGATCCAAGAAAAACTTTTACTGGAGATACTTTTTATAAATAAGAAACTTACCCAAAGAATCTTACATTTTCAAGCTTCTTAAGTTCTTGTGACGAAACAGATGACAAAAGAAAAGCTGCATTAAATATTGCAGCTAAACTTTCTTTCAAGACAATTTTTGAGTTCTATGCCCATGCATGTCGAAGAAGTTGAAACTGCAAATAGGTATCCATATAGTGCTGTGTTAACATTCACCACTCATTCTCTCTTCTGCTTCATTGGCAGAAAAGATTAATATATCATTCAGTTAATACAAAGTGTAATTTATTTTCAAAGTGGTGAATTTCCTTTACAGCATCAAATCTGGCAGCTCTATGCGAGTGCTGTTCTGTCAAGTGGAATAACGCCTTTAATGAATTTGTCTGTGGAATATCAAAAGTGTAATCTGCTGCACAACCTGCAACCCTATCACCCAGGCCTTCATCATCTAGCCTTCCAACTTCCACATCAGCTGCAATTTTAAAAAAGAATCCATCCTTGACCTCAAATAAGTTACAAACCAGCCACCAGAATCTGCAAAATTAGTTTTAGCTCTCTCTTATCCTATTCAGCAATTCTGCTACTCTAACCACGGAACATGCAGAGGGTAGAAATAATCCCTGCCAGTATTTTCACCAGTCCTTAAGTGTTCTTCCCCTCAACAGACAATATCCTCCAGGTCTATGTGATTCAGCTTGCCTCCCCCAATAAGTTGAATAGGGTCACATGGGATCCTAACAGCTCCTTCTGTGGCCCTCCCTGAGTAAGGGTTAGAGATTCTCCAAAGCCAATGCATGGCTAGCAACTAGACTTTACCATCCTTCCATGTTGCTTCAGTCCTTTAAGAGAAGTTTATCTACCAGGTTTCTAAGAACCAACAAAGGGAAGCCAAAAATAACCACTCCTCCCATAGCAATAAATCTGGACCCTCTTCTACCAAGTATTTATTACTGAGCTGCTTTTTTTTTTTCTTTTTGAGATGGAGTCTCAGTCTGTCACCCAGGCTAGAGTGCAGTGGTGCTATCTCGGCTCAGTGCAAACTCTGCCTCCTGGGCTCAAGCAATTCTCCTGCCTCCTGAGTAGCTAGGATTACAGGCACCCGCCACCACGTCCAGCTGATTTTCTTTATTTGAATAGAGACGGGGTTTCACCATCTTGGCCAGGCTGGCTCGAACTCCTGACCTCGTGATCCACCCACCTCGGCCTCCCAAAGTGCTGGGATTATAGGCGTGAGCCACCACACCCGGCCAAGCTGCTCTCACTTTTATCCTTTTCCTACTCAACTACCACTGAACATGAAGATTTACCTCTGGTTTCCAGAATTTGAACACTGTATTGCTGCCTGATCTTTTCTGATGGAACCCCAGGTTCACCTAAGTACTGTATAAATTTGGCTCAGTTGACTCATTTAACAAAAGTGTATTAAATATTTACATGTGCCAGGCATCATTCTAGTGCAAGGGACAGCAATGATCAGGGCAAAAAAAAAAAAAAATCATCTCATAGAGTGTACATTCTGTGGGATGAAACAGATAAACCAAATGAATTACTCAATTATATAAAGTGATGGATGCTAAAGTGAAAAAATCTGTAGGAAGAAAGTGGATGGGAGAGTATAACTAAACTGCAAAAAGGGTCCTCAAGGAAGGGTTACATTTTGGAGATGATTTTGAGCAAAGACTTCAATGAAGTGAAGGAGAAGGTTGTTAGTGTCTGGAACTGCCTCATAAGAACAACCTGTTAAAGAGCCATAGATAGCATGTTCTTTGGAGTATAGCAGCTCTACCTCTTGATAGTTAGAGAGGATTCACATATTATTTATCTTCCCTGAGCCTCAATATCCTCAACTGTAAAGTGTAGACAACAGTACCTTTCTCAAAGAATTTGAAAATAGATTTCAGTGAGATAATATACATAAAACACCTCACTTCATAGCATCTCAATTCATGTGATTTACATGGATAGATGATATATAAGTAGAGAAATGGGCAGATAGACAACAGAATATAATAAATTAGGATAAGATTAGACAAAAGTAGGATAAGGTAGGAGAGGGGAGTACAGGACAGAACAGAACAGGATAGCTATAGATGGCAAATAGTAGCTACGAAGACAACAGATATGTAGGCCCACAGAATCTAACCTTATTACTTGCCCACCCCTCAGCTGGCCATCTACCTAGATAGATTTCTGTGGTTGTGTCCCAGACCTACCTCTAATACTGAGAGTCATCGTGAGCTTGGTCTGGTCACTTTGTGTTTCTGGATTTTATTACCCTCTTCTAAATTGAGCAATGTATAGTAAAGAATTACTATGCCTTTTCCAGTTCTATTTATTTATGCACTGCTAAGCCCCCAAATTTAATTTTATGTGTTTTACCACTTCTAAAATAAAGGGATCTTAATTATTTATTCAAAAGGATGAAGTTTGTATTCTTAAAAACAGTGAGTTATTGAACAACCTTCCTGTATTATAATAGAATCAAAACAAAGAAACACAACTATGAAAGCAACAATTAAAAAAAAATTAAAATCAGAAAAACGTAGTCCACAACCTAAAGACATGGGTATTTAAAATGTATACTAGTCTTGACTTCTTGCATTTGTAAAATTCAGCATTTGGGAGAATCTTCCGTATCAATTTTCTATTTTCCTACAATATGTATTCTTACAAATGTAAGATTATCTTAATTTTAACTTTTTAAAGTTTATTTCAGGCAATAAAAAATAAGTTCATTTGACTCCAATTAAATGCAATAATCACAAGTCCTTTTTGAATGAATAAATGAATAAAAGGTATGCGAGCCCATTTTCCTGACCTCCATGAGATTACATACTACAATTTATAAATTGATGAACATTCATTCACTCATTCATTCCTTCATTCTTGAGCAAATATTGAGAACCTGACATGTGCTAAGCACTGTATCTACATGCAGGAAACACATATACATCAAGGCCTTTGCTTTGGAAAGGCACAATTTAGAAGATACAAAGGAAAGAAAATAGCTAGAATATTGAACGATAAATGCAATAATCAGTGTGAATAGATAATATAGGTATATTTGAAGAGAAGCAGACCTATCACTGTGGAGTATCCAGAGATTTCACAGAAGAAATACAGTCAATCAGTTTTAAAAGATTAGTTTGTCAGGAGGACAATTTTCAACGAATGTGTATCGTATAATCAGGAAAAGTGATAGTCATTATTTCTAGATAATAGGATTGTGGATAATTATTTTTCTCTTCATCCTTTGTATTGAGTCCAAATCATGTTTTATTTTTAGAATGCAATGATAATATTGCAAAATGAACTATATGCTATTTATGATTAAGGTCAAGTTTTGTACAGCTAGACATAACTTTTATCTAATTCATAGAAATTGACATATGATTTAAAGAGCCAAACATGTAATCCATAGTTTCCTGAGAGAGAGCTAATGTAGTCAACATTGACTACCTAGCAAGTGTTCCAGACAATTGCAAGTTCCAGAAAGCAAGACCACTTGAAGAATTCCCATATTTTTTGCACAGGTCTGTCACTTCTGCCTCTACATCTCTTTTCTTGCATCTCAGGGGGTCCACATACTTTACACCTCTTGTAGACTCTGAATATATCCAGGCTGATTGGTACTGTCTCCTTTACTTGCTGGCCTTTCCTTAACTATTTGCCATGTGTCTACATATGATTCAAGATTTATCATCTGGTATTTCTTCTGTAATACCTTCTGAGATATAAAACTCTATAAGAGATGTATCTGTCAGTTTTCATTCCAAATCGAGTATCATAGGGTCTTAACAAAAGGCGTTGCTAGTTTTAGGGCCTCATCTCAGGCCCTCCTTGTGTTGTTTACCCCTTTGGACATGAATCTTCCATAGTCAAACCCTCAATGATCCTTACTTAATATATTGTGTTATTCATCTTCTGTTTAATTTTACTCACTTTAATTGTGGGTAAGCTACACTCATTCACCCTCTGGTCTGACCTCATGGATTTCTTACATGCCTGGATACCCCATGGGAACAGAGGCACTGGACAGCTTTAACCTAAGAATCAATTCTGTGCAGTGACATTCATTCTGTTAGACTGACTGGAAGCTTTATCTGGCTAGGGAATGATTTTAATGCATGTCTTGGTATATGGGCTTTTAATAAAAATGGAGCTATAGTTATTATCCAGTAAATACAGTTTGTGAAACAAAATATCTTTAAGACATTCAATAAATTTTATTTAATTTTTACTATGTGCCAGACATTATACTTGTACTTCATGGAGTATGTGTTGTAGTGCAGGAGGCAGAGTAAGTACTTCCAAATAAAACGATTATAAACTACTGGAAAGACAACTGCCTCTGGCATGAAAAATAAATGTTCAATGTATTCTAGAGAAACTTTTCAAAAAGTTTAATTTGTAGCTGCCATCCTGCCAATACCAGAATGGCTTGAGCACCAGTCCACTGTATTCCCAAGGCTCTCTTTGCATTTCTCCTAAGAACACATGTCTTATTACTTTGAAACTGTCTATTTATATTTCTCTCTCCTATTACTGCGAGCTTCTCAAGGGCAGATGTCATGTCGTTTTTTAAAATTTAGCATAAATTAATCTTCCTGTAATATGTCATAAAAGCAAATATACAATGACTATAAACCATGAAAATCACTTACAATAGTAGAATCATATTCCAGCATCTACAGAATATCCATAAACTACACATATTGATTGAATATGTAACCCCAACAGGCTGTGAAGAAAGCACACAACCCACACAAAGAATTGACAACATGACCTAAATTGTCAGAGTTGACTAGAGAGAAAAACTCTCTGGTCTATTTTCTTCAGGCTCCTTCTCCCACAAAAGTCTACACGAATAAGCACAAGGAGTAAAAAACCACAGGATAAATAGAGTGATTCATCCTGTAAATAGAAAGGAAAAAATTAAGGTTCATGTCAAAATAGGTTTATTATTGAGTAGAACTCAAAGTTTGCATGTCTTTTGAAGATACACCATAGACTCCAAAATAAAGCCATGCTTTCAGGGGGTCGCACTGAACCACATCCTCCAAAAAAAGGGTTGGTGAAAACTAGAGCCAGGGAAAAGGGGAGAGCCACACTATACTCTACCACTGAGGGAACTTCAGTGAAAAAGCTTATGATGCTCTGGTCGGAGCCAAATCCTCATTTGAAAAAACAGGCACGGTGGCTCATGCCTGTAATTCCAGCACTTCGGGAGGCCGAGGCAGGCAGATCACCTGAGATTGGGAGTTCAAGACCAGCCTGACCAACATGGAGAAACCCCGTCTCTACTAAAAATACAAAATTAGCCAGGCGTGGCGGCACATGCCTGTAATCCCAGATACACAGGAGGCTGAGGCTGGAGAATCGCTTGAACCTGGGAGGCGGAGGTTGTGGTGAGCCGAGATCGAGCCATTGCACTCCAGCCTGAGCAACAAGAGTGAAACTCCATCTCAAAAAAAAAAAGAAAATAAAGAAAAGGAAAAGCAGGTTTACCATCACACTATACCATAAATGGAAATTGTTTAATAAAATATACTAGCTCTGAGTAACATGAATTAAGCTCTTCAATAGCATCTTCCTTTTCTTAGAATGTGGAGAAAGCTTTCAACAGATGTTTTGGGATAGACCAGTTCTATGAAAAGAAAAGGAAAAATAAACAATAAAGTCAATTGGTTCCTTCTTTTCTGTCTTGATAAATGTAAAACGAAATAGCATTCAGAGTCATGTCATTGGTCCTAAAGTTAGTGCTTAACATTTAAATTTTTTGACAAATTTTTAAATAATTGATGGCCTTATGAAAAAAATAAATATGCCAAGGTTTTGTAAAAAAAAAATCCTGAATCTTTTTGTCTTCAACATATATAGTTTTCTTTCCTATTTTACCTTACTTCACAAAAATATAAAACTGAGTAAAAAAGTCCCCAAAAAAGCATGTGGAGGAATGTGTGAAAAGTGGGAAGAACAATCTCATTGTATTTTGCCTCAGCGACAAATATAGAATAGGCATGAATTGAATGTGCAAGTTTAAACCAGGCATTCTTATTTTACCTGAAACTCTACATAACTTCAAGCCTACTTATTTTCCTTTTGTGATTGAAAAAGAACTTACCATTAAGAAGGGATGGCAGGGAAACCAAATAAAAACTCAAATGACATAAAAACAGCAACCAAACCACTGTTAACCTAAAACAACACTGATCATGCTCTAATAGCAAAGTTTTAGAGATTCTAACTGTCTCTCTGGGTGTATATTATCAGTCAAATCTGAGAAGATACCCAACTTAACATGACAGTCAAAATTCTGAGTTGACTACTGCTTTAGGATCATCAGTACAGCCTGAAAGCATACCAATTAAAGGATACTGATAGTTAGCCTTTAGTCATACAGAAAAAGGAAAGTCATTTGTCCATCAGGATTTGTAAAAGGATTTTATTTTATCAATTTGAAAGCAGTTAAAAGTATACAGCTGGCCAAGTGACCATGAAAAACATCTCAAGCCTCTCTAATGTAATCAGAAAAGGTCTTTTTAGAATAATCTTGTCAAACTCATTTCCTCACTAGTGCCTCTTCCCTAAATCATTGTCTGCCTGGAGAACTCAGGAAATCTTGTTTATCTGTCCAATCACATTCAACATCATCTGTATCATTCGTGAAGACTGCTGAGTAATTTGAGGATTGTGAGTTAAGTAGGCCTACAGTACTGTAAGCAACTGTAGGATGAATTATATTTCTCAAGAGGCTTATTGTACAATCGCATTTTATATTTTTAATAACAATTCAGACTGTAGAGAAGAGAAGCCTATGGGTGAGGCTTCTTTAAGACAAAAGCAGGGTGGCCAAAAAACAAAACAAACAAAAAAAACTAGGACTTAGTTATCAAAAACATACTCATGTGACTAATAGACTTGGTAACTAGTCCTTAGGAAACTAGTCGTTGGGGTTAATTGCATAACCCAGATACCTGTACAATGGCATTGAGAGTATTGAGAATTTAAGATGAAGATTGAGAGGTAGCCATTTGATAGAACAACTTAAAGATTGTGAGCTTAGGAAGAGCTGTGTTAGTGAAATGATGAAGCTAGAACAAAATCAGAGTGGGTTAAGGAGGCAGTAGGAGATAAGGAAATAAAAATCACAAATACAAAAGGAGGATAAAGAGAAGGAGGAAGATAAAAGGAGAAGTGAATAAAGGGGAGGAGAGGTAAAAGGAGAAAAAGTACTTTTCTAGTGAAATGGAGAAGAGAGATGAGGCAAAGCTGAAGGAGACTAACGGATCAATGATAAATAAAGAGGAGATATTTGTAAATATTTAAAATGGAGCATTAGAAATGGTAATTAGAAATAAAATCTGGAGCCAAAATGCCAAGTATTAAATCTCTGCTCCACCATTTACCAGCTGTGTGACATTGGGCAAAACAGTTAATCTCTCTGTACCCAATTGCTTTATCTGTAAAATGAGAACAACAACAATACTTACTCCATAGAGTGGCTGTGAGCATGCGAAGAGTTAATACATACAAATTACTAAGGCAGTGTTTGGCAAGCAATAAAAGCCATGTAAGTGGTGGTGGTTGTTATTTCTTTTCTTTTTTTTTTATTTTCTATTTTTTCCAAGGTCTCATTCTGTCAACCCATCTAGATTGCAGTGGTGAAATCACGGTTCACTGTAGCCTCAACCTCCCTAGGCTTAGATGAGCCTCTCATCTCAACTTCGTAGCTGGAACTACAAGTGCTGGCATGCACCACTATGCCCAGCTAATTTCTGTATTTTTTGCACCGACGGGGTTTCACCATGTTGCCCAGGCTGCTCTCACTCTCCTGGGCTCAAATGATCCACCCACCTCAGCCTTCCAAAGTGCTGGGATTACAGGCATGAGCCACTGTGCCCGGCCATTATTGTTATTTCTAATGGGAAGGAACTAGTTCAGAAAGTGAAATAGAAGTTAAAGAAAAAAATAAATAAATAAGGTTTTTGAGAGGAAGAAGGAGCAGAACACAAAGCAGAGATGGAATGATTAACTTAAACTAGGAGTAATGTTAGTTTGTCTATTGATCACCTGAGCGCATAGCGGGAGGGACAATGATTGGGATATAAACCAGGCATTCGAGTTGGCAGTGGCAACGCCCTTTGGGTCCTCTCCCATTGTATGGGAGCTCTGTTTTCACTCTATTAAATCTTGCAACTACAAAAATCAGAACAAACTAAAAGAAGAATGGAATACTTGCAGATATACCAAAGTCTGTACTTGATATTGGCAAATAAGACAGCCCCAGTCTGGTAACTTGAAATTTTTCCATTATAAATGGGAACTAAGGACATCAAAAGTGTTCTTGAAATAATGACATCATAGAATCAAGATTTAATGAGGAAAATGAATAAAGGAAAGGTTTCACAGTGGAATAAATGCAGAAGGGTCAATGAAATGGGGGATCTTTCTTATGGTGAGGAATGATCATAGGGTGAGTAGCTGAAACTGGAAGAAGATAAGTTTATGGTGATTAGAAATAAAGTCTGGAGCCAAAATGCCAGGTATTTAATCGCTGCTCCACCATTTACCAGCTATGTGACCTTTGGGTAAAACAATCTCTCTGTACCCAATTGCTTTATCTGTAAAATGGGAATAACAACACCTACTCCACAGAGTGGCTGTGAGCAAGCACAGAGTTAATACGTACAAATTACCTAACCAGTGTTTAGCAAGCAGTAAAAGCAGTGAAAAATGAGAAATTTGAATTAAGAATAGTTTTAAGCAAGCAATTACAGGTGTTAGCAAGGCCCAGATGATCACCTTGTTCTCATGGGAGTTGTGAAAATTGTCAGTATTAAAATGGAGTCACTTGTGTCAACCCTGACAAAATAGACCAGGGAAGGCCATGAAGTCAGTGTTCTCATACATGTATGCCTGAGAACAAGAACTATCCCAAAAGACTGCAAAAAACAAAAACTTGCACAACGGCCACCATAACCTTTCAGATAAAAAAAAAAGACTTCTGCAGAGATATCTGCCCAGGAACTACTTGTTCAACCTTGGACTGACACCACCTTTGCTATTGACTTTTGTTGCCAAGAATAATTGTTTCAAAACAACTTATGTAATCATCCTCATTTTTCCTTTAAAGTCCCTTGCCCTCCTTTGCTTCTGTGAATATATCCATTGTTTACTACAATGCAATGCCCACTCCTGAATAAACTTATTATCCTTGGAGCATCTCTTCCTGCCTGTTATGTAGGTTGACAAAGTGAATGTCTAAAGTAGAGCAAAACAATAGCTCATTGAAGAATGAGAAAGTGAGGACAGGTTACCGGCACATATAACGAAGTCATGGAAAATGTTAGTGGGCTTATGTCAATGATTTGATAAACAGGAAGTGACTACAGCCGGGTTTATATCTGTGGGATGAACAGCTATGCTTCTACTAAATTTTACTAACATTTGAAAGATGAACTAAACAATTATTTTAACACTGAGAAATGTGAGAAAGTAATTTTTAAATTTCTAGCACTTCATGTGCATATACTCTACTACAATAATATAATTTTAAATATCATCATTAACCTACTTTAAAGATGAAAGTATTGAAGGTTGACTAACTTGTCCAAGCCACAAATATTCCCAGAGGCCAAACTGTTAGTCAAACACAAATCTCTTGACTCTAGGTCCTGCAACCCCAAACCTAATCTAAACTAGATGCCCTCTAGAAACTGAATTGCACATGTCTAGGTCATTTAGTTCAACATCAGACTCACCTTGAATGGTTGATGAATATGGCCACCACATGAGGAGTGATACTTATAACAAGCACACAGAGCAGGAATATGAAGTCCCTTCTAAATTTGATGTTCCATCATTTGAATGTCCTAACATGCCTTTTGTGATGAACAAGTTTAATAATCTTGACCATTTTCTATTGTCCTAAGAAAAATCTAGGCCCAGATATTTCCTGAGGCCCTTAATAATACAATCGATAATATCTCAGTGAAACATTCTCAGAACCAGAATAAATGTCATAGAAACTTGTATATCACTAAATTTATAGGTTATTTTTATCATCACACACTAGAGTTTAATTTTTTATTGGACTGTTTTCAAAATCATATGTTGAAAGAGAAGAAATGTGATCTTGGTCCATTGAGGAAAATTATTCTACATTCAGAATTAGATTCCTTACTTTGCATAAATCCTATTTTGTAAGAGTGAATTAATTATCCATAAAAAGAAATGAGTAGCTTTAGTTCTATTTTAAAGCTTGATATACCCTCACCAGCACTGGAAATTGAAAAGATCAATCTTGCAATGAATGGGAAGTTGTCTTCAAACCATAAAAGATGTTTTCTGAATGATTATCTCAAGGAGGCATGATAGGAAAAAAGATGAATGGAATGTCAAAGCAAATAGGCATTTGCCCCACACTTTCTTGGGTCAAGTTCTTATAGAAAGAAAGAATTTTAGTGTTTTCCATCAATCTGTAGATTTTAAAGGCTTGAAGGTTGTCGTAGTCCGTTTCACTCAAAAGCCTTTATACTCAGCGAGTATAGGAGATATTGGTGGGTTTTTTTGTTTTGTTTTGTTTTTGTTACCAGTAATCCATTCAATTACCCATTATTAGACCAGGTGATTTAGATGAAGTCTCCAACTAAAGGGTCTAGGATCAGATCATGGGGCTTAGTCAACTATCCTGTCTCTAGTCAATATCTTAGGGATAGATATGTGGCTCTTGAGTCAAATGAATCAACACCAGTCAGAGGTGATCCTGGTGACTTTGCTTAAGTAACAGAAAAGGCATTTTACTATTTTCCTCTAGACTTGGATTTGGAAAGATATAGGTTGGAGCAATCTTGAAAACTTGAGGGTAGACCCTCTCTGAAAGTAGAGCCAATGTGGAGGAAAAGAGACTCAAAGAATAGAAAACTAAAGAGAGAAAAGTAAAAAAAAAAAAGTCATGGTGGCAACTTACATATGCTCAAAACAGGTCTACTCAAACTCTTCCTCTGGAATTTGATATTGTCCAAAGCATTATGTTCCTTTATTGCATAAGCAAATTTAGTTAATATTTTCTGTCACAAGCAAATGAGCTCTGCCTGAAAAAATGACTCAGCATCTACAGTCCAACAAAATATCAAGATTCTGGAGATCCATGCTAGAGGAGAGAAACCCAAGAGTATGATTTCTGAGGCTATCTTATTCTAGAATTCTGGCTTGTAAGTTGCCAAATTATCTTTAAACTTTAACTAGGGGTGTAATATGATTTTGAAGTCCAGCTCTCCTATTTAATCAAGTTGAGTAAGTGATTTAACTTCAGTGTTATCATCTATAAAATGGGGATAATGGTAATATTTTATGGAATTATTTAACACAAAGCAGGATAGTGTATGTTCAACTTCTAACAGAGTACCTGGAATATATGCATATTCAATACCCGGTGGCTTTTATTCTTTATTGATCTGTTCAGCTCCCATCTGTTGATTAAGTTGATCAAAGTTATCTCTATCTCTGCACTGGTCCAGAGCCTCGCACACAGGAGGCAATAAATAATTGTTTACTAAATGAATAAACGAGCTAGTGAATAGTCCATACTTATGGTTATCATATTGTCCCAATGTACTTGAAATAGTCCTGTTACCTCTTATAGTGTCAGTTCCTTTATTCTCAAAATGTTCCTCTTTGGATAATAAATTATATAGTTACCCTATTTATATAATTCTTATTCCCTCTTTCTAAGCCAGTCTCTCTAGCTTTAATCTAAGCAGGCTTTTCCTTAATCAGCTCTCCAAGGGTACGGAAAAAAAAAAAAAAACGTGATTAGGATTATCCCAGCGATATTTTTTGTCAAACACAAGCTAGTTTTTACTCACTTTGTGTACAGAGGAAGACTTTGTGGTAGAGAACAGAGCACTGGAGTCAGACTCCAAAAGACTTGTGAAGTCCCAGTCCTGCAGTTTACCTACTGTGAGACCTTGGCCAGGTCACGTAACTTCATTTTCCTCATTTATAGTAAAATGAGATTAATAATTTCTACTACATAGGAATGTTGGGACAATTAAATTAAATAATATAAACAATGCTTCGAAAATTCTTTAACACTATGTCAGTAACTATGATTAATGTTTTGAATTAATGAGGAAAGGGCTCATTCTTCTCTTTTTCTACCTTGGATATAATTGATCAAAATCTTTAATCTTTAAATTTATTCTTGCTCTTCAACAAATGAAAAGACGCATGATGGTGCTTTAGATTTTAATGAGAGTTTCATTATAAAGCAGGAGAAAAAATGGAAGAGGGGTGCATTTCACAAATGCCCTTCCCTTAGCCTGGATTTTTTTTCTCTCAAACTGCTTCTCCAACCCACCAACCAAACTCCACACCCCCAGATCTATTTGTTTTCCTATGTACCATTTAAGTCTCGTATCCACTATCATCCACTATAGAGAAACATCTTCCTCAGATAGAACTAACTACCAGTTCTGCTAGGTCCCCATTGTATGGGTGCTCCATTTTTCTACCTGTCATGCAGAATAACACCTATCTGTTTACATATTTGTTTTCCCTTCCAAACTATGGTCTCTTTGAAATACAAGTCTATGTATTACTTATATTTGTATCACCTACACTTAGCATAGACAATGACACATAAAAGTCCAGCAAGCATGTCTTTTCAATTGAATGGAAGTAAGAATTTATTAATCACATATTATGAATCAAAAAATATGCGAGGTGCTTTACAGATGTTGTCTCATTTAATCCTAAAAACAACCTAGTAATATGGAAATTACATTGCCATTCTAAAATGTAAAAAAAAACTGAGGCTGAAAATCACGCAAAGCCCATTCCATAATCTTCTGGATGAACTAAGTTTCCAACCTGTGCTCACTAATAAGAATATGAATTATAGAAAAGTAAAAGGTATACATTTCTCCTTTTTATAACTATGGCCTACAAATAACCATTGTAATTGATAAAGACCATTGTTAATTCTATGAGCTTGTCTAGACTTGTTGATTAGCCAGAAAAGAGAACAATCATTCATCAGATTTTGTGACACAAAAAGTCTGATCATTCCAAACTGCAGTGGAGGAGCTGTTCCTGAGACACTAGAGAAAATAAATGTAACTATAGAAGCTCTATCTGAGAAATCTAAAAGCTAGTCATGTCCTTTATCTATTGGAGAAGAGCAGTAGTTAATCAATTTGAGCTAGGAGCTACAGGACCAAGGCTTACCAATAAAATAATGGTACCCCTGGTAGTTGAGTTAAGAATAAAGCATGGGGTAGTAAAAGATAAGGAAGACATATTCAGATAACTATAATTATAAATGACTTTTAGCCTCAGCAAAATTAATTGAGAATCTCTTGATAGATGGTTAAGACTGAGCCCTAAATGACATTGACTGTGAGATACGACTTTCTGGTACAAACTCTGAGAGAATTTCCCTGAAGTGAATCAAAGCTAGATCTATTCCAATGACAATGCATGAGATGGATAGAAAATGTGTCCAGTGATTGATCAGATGCTTGACCACAGGGTTGCTGAGTATAAATTTTAGAAATGGAAAAGAAGTTTTTACAAGAAATTGGGCTTTAAACTACATCATCTAGGGAGGAAAAAGGAAGGTCACAGAGAATAGATGGCCTCAGCGGGAGGCAATAGATTAGTCTCTGACTTAGTCTTTAAATTCCTGCATGATGGCCTATCATCACCACCTTCTGATCATCTAATCCAAACTCCACAGTGCCATTAGTATTATCATTCTCAAACACAGAACAGCTCAGAATATTTTAGGGCTCCCAGTTTTCCGCAGAATGAAGTCCCTTCCTCCTCATATGGCATGTATTGTCCTTTACAGTGTGGACCAGACTTACATTTACAGGACTAGCTTCTTCTATCCTAAAGCATAACTCTCAAATATATCGTACTTTGTACATGCTAAAAAGTGTCTAAGATGCTCGTTCCCCTTCCTGCCATTTGGTGAATTCTATGCCAGTATTGCCTTTTCTGTGAATCCTGTCTCAGTTCTCCTAGGCAGGATGGTGATATTATCTGAACACTCATCTTACAGCATTATCCTGTCACCTTATAATTATCTATCTCCTCCTTCATACAGCAAGCAGAGACCAGGACATGCCAACCTTTGCATATACTCCAGGGACTAATGTCTGATATCAAGAACTCACTCGATTCCTTAGGCCCTGAAATACAGTAGTAAACAAAACAAATCTTCGCTTTATATTATGGTGGTGGAGAAAAAAAGAAAATTATAAAATCAGCAAATATATGATAGGTAATAATAATTGCTAGGAAGAAAAATTGAACAGGGTAAGAGAATAAAAGGATAGGAAATGAGTATTAATTTAACTTGTACAATCAACAAAGATCATCTGAAAAGGTGATATTTGGTATTTACACAGAAATATTTAGCAGAGATATTGAGAAAGTAAGCCAAAGTATGCCATCATCTGGGTGGCACCCAGATAGGGGAACATCATAGGAGAGTTATCCAATGTTCAAGAGCAAGAAAAGCTGAATGTAGAAAATAAGCCACATCCTAGAAAAGACTGAAAGTCAAAGCTGAAGAATCAGTACAGACAGCCCTAACTCTGATCTCTGATGTCCAACCAACCCAGGTTGGTATCTTAGCAACACCGTCAGCTCTGTGTGCGCGTGTGTGTGTGTGTGTGTGTGTGTGTGTGTGTGAGAGAGAGAGAGAGAGAGAGAGAGAGAATACGCATGTGTATGTGTCTTTATGAGAAGGTAAGGTAGGGTGGGTAGATTGCAGATTTCCCTAGAATCTTGAACCGCCAATGGCCAAACTTGCAATGCAAGTAGCTTTAAACAACATCAGACACCTGCATTTCATTTCCCTGTGTGCAGTGCCACCGTCAACAGTCCATGGGGAGTTCAGAGGTAGGAATAGTTTAGTAGATCAGAATCCTTGCAATTAAGGGTTTCTCAATAGCAGTGTATTCACAATTCAGACCAGACAATTCTTTGTTGTCAGGGGCTGTCCTGTGCACTGTAAGATGTTTAGTACCATCCCTAGCCTCTATCCAGTCTCCAAATGTTGCCAAATGAGCTCTATGGTTAAGAGAGTCAAAATCTCCCCCAATTAAAAAACACTTTTGTAGACAGAGGGACAGAACAGAGAAGCCATGAAAACATCTCACAGACAATTAAAGCCAACAGGCCTGAGGAGTCTAAGACAAATTTTTATTGGAGTTTTCTTTCATAAGGTAGCTACAGTTAGCCAGAAATGTCTTCATAATCCTGTTTCTGAACTCTTGAAAATCTTTAATTATCTGAATCAGTTATGCTAATTTGACCAAACCAAACAAATTAAAATAATTTATTTTAGAAGGGCTTTTAACAAGATTTGAAAAGATAGCAGATGTTCATCAAATCCTCCTTTCTGACATACTGTAATTAATCTATGTTTTGTTGACTTGTAAAAATGTCAAGTTTAGTTTTGTGTTCCCTAAGGATTGTATTTTTTTAAGGTGTCACTTTTATTCCTTTATTATAGACAAGCAAACATTAAATGATTACAGTGTGTTCGTATATAGGTACTTAATAGAAATAAGATACAGTCTCCAGCCTTCAGGATACATAATGAAAAAGACATATATATCCTACCTCTGATCAGTTCATAACTTGGTGCAATAGCATGTGCTGCTCCTGAATACTGAATTAGAGATACCACAAAAGTGATAGGAAGAAAGTTGGTGGATCCCAGATACTGACCTAAAAATCTATGAAAAATTCCTGGATAGACAGAGTGGCTGGGTACTGGGGTGTCAGGGGGAAGATTGGGGAAAAGTCGAGAGAGAAATGACAGTTCATAGCAAAAGAAGGCTATGCCATAAGATCCCATTCCTCTCTGCAAATAGGCATTACCTACCAAATTAGCTGATATCTTCAGGGAACTATTCACTTGCAAAAAGAAAGATATACAAAATACAAATATTATAAAAGAAAAAACTATACAATCAACATTATTTGAAACAGTCTTAATGAACTAATCAAATAATAACTCAAAATAGGCATATTAAATATTACCAAACAGGCCGGGCCTGATGGTTCATGCCTGTAATCCTAGCACTTTGGGAGGCTGAGGCGGGTGGATTGCCTGAGCTCAGAAGTTCGAGACCAGCCTGGGCAAAATGGTGAAACCCCATCTCTACTAAAATACAACAACAACAACAAAAAAATTAGCTGGGCATAGTGGCATGCTCCTGTAATCCCAGTTACTTGGGAGGCTGAGGCAGGAGAATTGCTTGAACTCAGGAGGCGGAGGTTGCAGTGAGCTGAGATTGTACCACTGCACTCCAGCCTGGGTGACAGAACAAGACTCCATCTCAAAAATAGTAATAATAATATAACCAAACAAATAAATGAAGATACCAGGGGAAATGAGCAGGAACAAGAGCAGTGGGCATCAATAAAACTAGAATAGTTATAATAAAGAGTTCAATTAATTGGTTGAATTAGCAGAATGGATCTATTCAAAGAATAAATTAGTGCGTTTGAGTATCAGGGTAATGGACTCTTCCAAAAGCCATCAGGAATAACAGAGATAGACAGATTTTTTAAAATCATTAGTACCAGAGGAAAGAAAAATAAAATTAGATGAAAAATATTGTTAAATTATAACTGAGAATATCACAAAATTATAACTGAAAATTTCATAGATGTTAAACTACTTCACAAATAATAGTCTAAATTTAACATTAATTATGGTACTATAGACTGGGCATGGTGGCTCATACCTGTAATTCCAGCACTTTGGGAGGCTGAGGCGGGTGGATCATTTGAGGTCAGGAATTCGAGATCAGTCTGGCCAACGTGGAGAGATCCCGTCGCTACTAAATAAACAAGTAAAAAATACAAAAATGAGCTGGGTATAGTGGTGTACTCCTGTAATCCCAGCTACTCAGGAGGCTGAGGCAGGAGAATCGCTTGAACCCTGGGAGATGGAGGCTGCAGTGAGGTCAGATCGTGCCACTGCCCTCCAGCCCAGGTGACAGAGTAAGACCCTGTCTGAAAAAAATAAAATTATATATATATATAGTATATATATAATATACTTATATATAGCACTATAAATTAGTGTAAACTTATATCAAAAGGGGACAGAGACTCTCAAAATTAGCTTGAAAAGCCAAAAATCCAGAAATAAATATACTAGCTGTGTAAGATAATTTTAAACAAAATAATATACAAGTTAGTAAATACACAAATAAATTAAGTATTCCAAAACAAAAATTCATGGTTAGGCAATTTTGTATCCAGTCAAAATATAATTTAGTCGGAAAACATTCCAGAACTACTAAGAAGAAGAAACTACGTACACTACATATTGGTAAAATGAGCAATAAATTGTGTCAAAATTATACTTTTATATAAATTTAACACTATTGTTCCAATCTATATAAGAAACAGTTGACATAAATAGGTAAAGATTAAATAAAATTATAGCTGGAGATGTTAATATACACCCATTTAGAATCTGATAGAGTAATTAGACCAAAAAAAAAAGACAAAAGATATAAATTCACTTTCTGTGAATTATTTACCCAAATGGCTGTAAGTATATTAAAACATGCTAAAACTCATTAGTAATGAGGGAAATGCTTGTGTTTTTTCTATCTTCTTCATACTTCCTTTAGAATCAATGGATTAAGCATATGGTATATATAATATGGATAGATATTAAAACCTAATTGTATAGTAAAAAAGTACAAAATATATTTTAGCATACATATGAAAACTTAAAACATATACAAACAAAATGAAACTATATAATTTTTAAAAATTTTTGCATAGCTAAGAACATAAATAACATTCATCAGAGGGACTGCCCATTGGGTAGAGATTAGAAGTAAAAAGATGACATGAAGAACAGAATAATAACGTGAAATTAAAGGAGCAGTCTTTTGCATAGACCAATAATGATTATAACCCTGTGAACTGAGGAATATGATTTAATCAACTCTATGAACTGATAAAATATAAATTACATTGTTTTGGAAGCAGAGAAGAAGGAGAAACTTGTTTGTAAGAAAAATAGGTTGTAAATGCCTCACAGAAGCAAGAACAAACAACTAAGCTGAGTCTTCAATGACAGGTAGGATTATTTATGCTGGGTGGAGAATGTAGGAAGAAAATTGTTTCAAGGTTATGAAACCTTATATTCAAGGGCATGGCCAGAAGGAGATCATCATGTGCAGGGAACTGCAGGTAGAGTGGTGAGTATAGACTGTACAGTTTGGTGGATTGGCTGGGGAGAAAGGAGTCACAAGATTGGTGACAAGGCCAGAGTGATAGATTGGGTCCAAACTGTGAAGCTCTTGCATGCCCTGTTAGAAAGCTACTAGAAACCTACAGAGGTGGGAATGAAGGGTAGACTGACCCTCAGTAGCTTGTGAAAGCCACATGAAGAATTTCCCAGCTGTCACAAAGTAGCCAAGCTGTCAAGATTCCAGAACTGGAGCAGAGTAAAGCAGTTAACTAAAATGAGGCTCCTGTGAAGAATGTCCCTGTCACTCTGTCTGGGATGGCATCTGCTGTAACTAGAGACTAGCAAGTCAGCAGACACTTTGATTGTCAAATGATTTATGTCAGCCATCATGTGTTGGAGTGGCAGCCACACATCTGTCATCAGGACCGTGTTGTACAAAAGCGATTTTAATTGCCTCTGGATTATAAATAAAATGAGCACAGCATCACAGAAATAAATTATGGGATCACTGCTAATTTGCAGATTGTGTTGTGAAGGACAAAGTAAACCCCCAATGGGCTTGAGGGGAAAAGTTATTTTACTGATGGGAGGTGTAGGCAGGAGTGTTTTAATAACAAAAGGCAACATTCGTTCTACGACAAGAGCCTTGATTCAGAAAATGTCAGGCTGATGCATTCCATTTTCTGTCCTGTATTTAGTCAACTGTAGAAGATATTGATGGAAGAAGCAGGCTGTAAGAAGAGGACTTGTGAATGTCAAACGTTAAAATAAATATTTGCATCTAGGTAATCTCTTCAGATTTGCTACACATAATGGCCAGAATTTAATGTCTTTGTACCTACTTTTCACTTGCCTTTCTCTAACATTTCTCTCCCCTTCATTCCCTACTCCCTATGTCCTCATGTAAATGCTTACATTTCTTTTCCTCAATTGTGTCTCTCACCTGTCACTGCAGAATGAATCCTCCTGAAGTGCAACTAGGGTTATTCCAGTCCCTTACTTAGAAACTGTTCTAGGCTGACCACTACCTGCAAAATCCAGTTCTTATTCTTTTTGTGGTCAGAGTCCTTCATGATACACATTCATTGATTCAGTAGTTATTAAATACCTTCCACATGTCAGACACTGTTCTGAACACTTTTAGAACATATCAGTGAACAAAACCTTACAAATACCCCTGTCTTCATGAATTTTACCTTCTAAGGAACCCCTAAACTTAACACTTCAAACCAAACTTCCATCAGACATCTAAGCAAACACAAACTAGGTTTACTCATAGACCTAAAAGCTCAATCTCTACTTTTGCTTGACTTTTTAATTTACATATCAATAAGTACTATTTTTCTATTAAACATATTTTACATTGATGTGTATAAGCCATCCAATTCCTTAGGCTCTCAGTTCCTCAATCTTTTCTTCAAGGATCCCTTCCTCCTCTTCACCTCAGCCACCATGGTCATTCATTTGACATCCCACCAAAAACAGCATGAACTCTTAACTCTTTATTCCAAGTTTCCTCCCTCTGATGACCACCTCCTGATCTTCCAGGTCTCCTCTGCCAGTGCTCAGCTGCCATAATTCCCTGACACCATCACCACTTCTAAGAGACACTTTCTCACTCACTATCAGTCCCCATTACCATGTCCTCACTGAACTCCTTACTCAGATTTAAGGCCAAATTATTACATTTCTAACATCATATGTCCATGTCACTATCTCCCCATGCACATATTTTTGTAATTATATCCTTGAGACCCAGGACAGTAACCCATGCAATAATCACAACTCGTATTTATTGAGCACTCACACTGTACCAAGTTCTGGCCTAAAATGCTTTAATATGTGAGCCAATTTAATCCCTACAGCAACTTTATTTTCTTCCCTTTTACAGATGTGAAAACTACTATTTTATAAGTTTCAATTATTTTATTTTTGATTATTTCAAATTTTATTTTAGATAGAGTGGTACAGGTGCATGCTGGTTACACGGGGATGTTATATAATGCTGAGATTTGGAGTATGGATTTCAACACCCAGGTAGTGAGCATAGTACCCAATATGTCATTTTTAAACCCATTCTCCCACCCTCTAGCAGTCTACAATGTCTATTGTTCCCACCTTTACGTCCATGTGTGCTCAATGTTTAACTCCCACTTAAAAGTAAGAACATGCAGTATTTGGTTTTCTGTTTCTGCGTTCATTTGCTTAGGATTATGACCTTCAGCTCCATCCATGTTGCTGCAAAGGATATGATTTTTTTTTTTCTGTTTTATGGTGCATAGTATTCCATGGTGTATATGTATCACATTTTCTTTATCCCATTGATGGGCACCTAGGCTGATTCCATGTCTTTGCCATCAGGAATAGCACAGCCATAAAATAGAAGTGCATGTGTCTTTTGTAGAATGATTTTCTTTTGGGTATGTATCCAGTAATAGAATTGATAGTTTTAATGGTAGTTCTGTTTTAAGTTCTTTGAGAAATCTCCAAACGGCTTTCCACAGAGGCTGAATTAATTTACATTCCAACCAATAGTGCATAAGCGTTCTCTTTTCTCTGCAGCCTTGCCGGCATCTGTTGGTTTTTTACATTTAAATAATAGCCATTATAACTTGTGTGAGGTCATGTCTCACTGTGGTTTTGATTTGCATTTTTCTGATGATTTAGTAATGTTGAGCATTTGTTCATGTTTGTTGGCCACTTGTATGTCTTCTTTTGAAAAGTGTCTGTTCATGTCCTTTGCCCATTTTTAATGGAGTTATTTGTTTGTTGCTTGTTGATTTCAGTTCCCTATAGATTCTAGATATTAGGTTTTTATCAGATGCATAGTTTGCAAATATGCTCTCCCATTCCATAGGTTGCCTGTTTGCTCCGTTAATAGCTTCTTTTGCTGTGCAGAAGTTCTTCAGTTTAATTAGTTCCCACTAATCTACCAAACTATAAAAATCCTGGAAGACAACCTAGAAAATACTCTTCTTGAATCAGCTTTGGCAAAAGATTTTTGACTGAGTCTCCAAAAGCAACTGCAACAAAATCAATTCTTTTAAAAGCTAACATATAATTATAATAAATATCCTTGATTTATGAAATCTAATGTTAATAAGAGGCCCTAAGAACTTAAGTAAGCTACTCAAGTTCACACACCTTCCACTATTCTATTGTTCCAATAGAACAACTATTCAAAATTCAAACACAGAAGTCCTGGTTCTAGATCTTACTTACTTAACGACTACACTATCGTGGAACATAGTAAGTACTCAATAAATATTTGTAAAATGAAAGAACAAATGGTTCCTCTACTTATACATCATGCATTCCTTGTGATTCTTGAAGCTCTTCCACTCTATCATGACTCAGCTTGACTATTACTTCCTTATGGAAAACTTCTTGATAAATCCTTCCCCTTCCCCAATTCAACTAGAAGCAAAAAGAAAATCTGCTAGCTGCCCTATATAAATCTTGAAAACAACCTTATGAGGTAGAAATTATGTTTAATTTACAGACGATAATGACAATAATTGTAATAATAGGTATTTTTGACACCCTACTATATTCCAGGACTTATAAAAGACCTGCAGATCTACTGTCTCATTTGATACTCATAACATCCTCACGAAATAGGTTATATTATTATCCTCATTTTATACATGAGGAAACAGAAAATTAAGTAGTTTCAGAATATGGTGATAGGTAAACAAGTAAGTTCTTGGTTTTTTGTTTTTGTTTTTTGTTTTTTAGACAGTCTCTCTCTGTCGCCAGGCTGGAGTGCAGTGTGGCATGATCTCAGCTCACTGCAAACTCTGCCTTCCTGGTTCACACCATTCTCCTGCCTCAGCCTCCCAAGTAGCTGGGACTACAGGTGCCGGCCACCATTCCTGGCTAATTTTTTTTTTTTTTTTTTTTTTTGCATTTTTAACAGAGACGGGGTTTCACTGTATTAGCCAGGATGGTCTCGATCTTCTGACCTCGTGATCCGTCCGCCTTCTGTCTCCCTAAGTGCTGAGATTACAGGCGTGAGCCACCACGCCTGGCCTAAACAAGTAAGTTACAAACAAAATTATAGCTGCTCAGTAAATGTGTAGTGAATATAACTCAATCCCAATGTAACTAGAAACCACATACTTTTAGGAACAATCTTACTCGCTATTTTTGTGTTAGTAAATATCAATGTCTTTTGTCCACAACACAATTATCATTTAACTTCTGCCTAAATGCAATAGGGTTGTCAACAAAATCAACATGAGACAAAATTACCTCTTTTGAGTTTACTCTGGTTCTTCCTGTGTCTAGCCTAGGCCGCAGACATACTGGCTTGAATGTGACTAGATCACAACTCAGCAGCCAAAAAGCACAGCCAAGGACTGATTCAAAGGAGACCCATCTTTCTCTGAGTGGACTGCAATGGCAAACACCATACTGATTTGGGAAATGGATTCTTAGAATTTTAGGATTACTATAGGATGGTATACTAGGCAGAACAGTGCCCATGGAGTCAGAAACCTAGGGTTCAAATTCTAGCTCTGTTATATCTCCTCAGACAAATTCAGTAACCTCATTCTTTTTCCTCATCTGAAAAATGAAACAAATTATGTCCACCAGATAGAGTTATTATTAGGACTACTTGAGCTTAATATCCATAGCAGCAACTTTATAGACTATGAAACACAATAACCATTAGATTACTTGATATTGGCTTCAAAATTCCAGTCCACCCAAAAACATGCCTAGTCACCAATCCTCCAAAGTCTAAAATTTCATTCTTGAATCTATGTAGTTATCAGGGAACCAAGTTTCTTCTTTACTTCCGTTTTACCATCTTTACCAAATGGATTCCATCCTCAAAGTCATGATATGGCCGTAAAAGGTACAGCAATCATGTCGGCATTCCAGCCAAGAAAAATAATAAAACCAAAGAAAAAGGGGAGGATATTTCTCCCTGCTAAATCGATCTTATTTAAAGTATTTCCTGAAAAACCCTCAAAACAATACAGTCATCTGTTGTGCCCACTGCTACCGTGGAAAAGTTGAAGTTTTATAACTAGGGTAGAAAAGAAAATTGGTTACTGATAATCAAGTAGCATTCTTTGTTACAACTTATATTAAGTTTTAATTTTACAAAATAATCTAAAGTTAATTTACCAATTTTATTTTCCTAAAAATTTTACCAGGAAATCATAATAAGAATTGTTATCCACATTTTATAGATAGAAAAACTAAGGGTTGTGCTATGCAGTGTTTTAGAATATGCTTTTAAAAAAACATTTTATTGTAAAATATGACACATACAAATAAAAGTCCACTTAAACACTAAAGCTCAATGATTTACTGAATGAAAAAAAATGTGATGATCATCCTAAGCTAAAAACAAACAAACTAACCTTGCCAGTACTCCAGAAAATCTCTATGTTCTCTCATCTCTCCAAGGCAATAATTAATCATTTTAATTTTAATTAATTTCTTAGTTTCATAGCTATTTTTCCCACTAAATACAGAATGTTAAAAATTATAAATGTTTTCCACCAGAATGACTGAGGATCCCAGGATGGAACGTAGACTGTGAAGAGGAATTTAACTGTACTAACAATGTAAACCTGAAGCAAGCGGGGGAGGGGTGGAGGAACTAAGTGACTTTTGAAAACAATGTTTTCACTGGAAAGAACAAGGCTAAAACTATACACAAACACCTTACTTTCACTGATTAATGTGTTTCTCATCAGGATAGGGGTTAGCAGTTCTGAAACTACATGTGCTCTAGGATTCAACACATAAGTAACGAATTTATCAATAAGACCAAAGCTTTTCACTGTCAGAGAAAGAAGTTATAAATAAACAAGTGGGGACGGCTAGAAAGGACTCTGTTGTGCTGGATTAAAGGCCAAGATATCAGCATGAACTCATGTTCACTTAGTTAGATAGATGGGAGGCTAGAAAGAAAGACAGGAAAATGATAGATGATTGATTGATTGATTGATTGATAGATGAAGATAGATAGATAGATAGATAGATAGATAGATAGATAGATAGATAGAAATATGTAAAGATACATGAGTTAGTATACAGACATATATTTACTGTCTTTGTCCACAAAGAGAGCTGAGAATCAGCAACACCCCAGTTGCAAAAAATAGACATAGTACCCAGATCTTTACATCTAAATACTATTCTCCAATGAAAGAAACCAGAGATCCTTGGAGAAATGATTGATTATAGGGCTGGGATAGGTAGTAAAAAAAGATGAAACTGGAGCATTGTGTAATGTCAGAAAATAAGGTACTTCTCAAAATGAGAGAGAAAAAAAAAAACCTCCTCAAAAAGATTCAGGAGCCAACCTACGAGTTCCCAGTGACCACATCTGGAACAATTTTGCCAACAAGGTAAAAAATAACAGTATTGGATTATAAGCTAAAAATAAAATAAATATCTATGAGCCTATATTAATATAAACAAATTATTGAATAAATAAATGGAGGAGGAACAAATCTTCCTCACAAAAGAATTACAAATATAAATACGGAAAAGAGTAAGAGAAATAAAAATTACCAATAAAACACCACCACAATAATAAAAGTTGCATAAAATATATGCTAATGAATGCTAAAATTAGTGGGCAAAACTTTTTAAGGAGCAACAGGATATTTCCATTGCCTCAAAATATCTCTTCCAAAATATTTTGGTTACTGTGGTGGTTTTAACACATGTCCACAAACTCCTCTAGGAAGCAAGCTTAATTATTCTGTCCTTGAATATGGGCTGGACTAAGTGATCTGTGTCTAAAGAATGGCTTATAGTAAAGAAAAAGTAATAACTTTTCCAAATTACACCAAAAAACTTCATAGAATTTTGATTCAGATTGTATCAAATCTATATAGATCAATTCAAGGATAATTGGCAATATTTAGACCGATTTCATTTATTAATATTCACATCATTTTAGTTTAACTTGTTAATATTTGGCAGTTTTTATTAAAAGGTGCTGTACATCATTTTTAAATATATTCTTATATGCATGATTATATTTTACGTTCTAGGGTACATGTGGACAACATCAGGTTTGTCACATATGTATACATGTGCCATGTTGGTGTGCTGCACCTATCAACTCGTCATTTACATTAGGTATATCTCCTAATGCTATCCCTCCCCCTCCATCCCACAACCCCACAACAGGTCCCGGTGTGTGATGTTCCCCTTCCTGTGTCCAAGTGTTCTCACTGTTCAATTCCCACCTATGAGTGAGAACATGCAGTGTTAGGTTTTCTGTTCTTGTGATAGCTTGCTGAGAATGATGGTTTCCAGCTGCATCCATGTCCCTACAAATGACATGAACTCATCCTTTTTTATGGCTTCATCTCAGAGGGGTATCTGGCTGTGTGAAGTATCAGTCTGCCCCTAGTTGGGGGTGTCTCCCAGTTAGGCCCACTTGAGCAGGCAGTCTGTCCATTCTCAGATCTCAAACTCCATGCTGGGAGAACCACTACTCTCTTCAAAGCTGTCAGACAGGGACATTTAAATCTGCAGAGGTTTCTGCTGTCTTTTGTTTGGCTATGCCCTGTCCCCAGAGGTGGAGTCTACAGAGGCAGGCAGGCCTCCCTGAGCTGAGGTAGGTTCCACCCAGTTCAAGCTTCCCACCACTTCCTTTACCTACTCAAGCCTCAGCAATGGCAGGCGCCCCTCCCCCAGTCTCGCTGCTGCCTTGCAGTTAGCTTGCTGTGCTAGCAATGAGGGAGGCTCCGTGGGTGTGGGACCCTTCCAGCCAGGTGCGGGATATAATCTCCTGGTGTGTCATTTGCTAAGACCCTTGGTAAAGCGCAGTATTAGGGTGGGAGTGACCCGATTTTCCAGGTGTTGTGTGTCACGGTTTCCCTTGGCTAGGAAAGGGAATTCCCTTCCCCCTTGTGCTTCCCGGATGAGGTGATGCCTAGCCCGGCTTTGGCTCTCGCTCAGTGGGCTGCACCCACTGTCCTGCACCCACTGTCTGACACACCCCAGTGAGATGAACCCAGTACCTCAGTTGGAAATGCAGAAATCACCCATTTTCTGTGTCGCTCACACTGGGAGCTGGAGGCTGGAGCTGTTCCTATTTGGCCATCTTGGAACCGCCTATACATGGTATTTTTGATAGTACTCTAAGTTGAATCGTTTTATAAATTTTGTTTCCTAACATTTTATCAGTAGCACATACAAACAAAATAGTCATATTTTATCTTTTCATATTAGTCATATTACCAGCAAGACTAATCATTTAATTCCAGTAATTTATCTGTATTTTTTATTTCCTATTTATTCAATCTAATTATCTGAAAATAAAGACAATTCTTTATTATTTAACAATGATTCTACTGTCTTTCCAAACTTCATAACTTTCATTTATCTTGTCTTACTGCAATGGCCAGGATCTCCAATACAATATCAAATAGAAGTCGTGACTGGGTTACTTGGTCTGTTCCTGTTTCTATGACAGAATACCACTGATTGAGTAATTTATATAAAACATTATTTCTCACAGTTCTGGAGACTGAAAGTTCAAGATCAAGGTCCCAGCAGGTTTGGTGTTTGGTGAGGACCCAGTCTCTGCTTCCAAGAAGGTGCCTTGTTGTTGTATCCTGTAGAGGGAACAAACACTGTGTCCTCACATGATGGAAGGGCAAAAATGTCCCATCTAGTCCCCCCCAGCCCTTTTATAAGGTCATGAATCCCATTCATGAGGGTACAGCCCTTATGATGTAATCCTTTCCAGAAAGCCACATCTCAATACTGTTGCTTTGGGGATTCCATTTCTACATTAATTTTGGAGGGGATACAAACATTCAAGCCCAGCAGTGAGTATCTTGTATTGTTTAAAAGAAAAGCTTTCAATATTTCACCACTTAGTATGTTTTCTATAAGCTTTTATAAAGGTACCCCTTGTTAGATTTAAGGAAGTTCCCTCTATTAATAGTTACCTAATAATTTTCTTTTTAAATATAACTTCCTGTTGAATCTACTTTAACTTTTTCTCCATCTACTAAGATGATCACACAAATTTCATGTTTTATTTTGTTAATGGGATTAATTACATATATTTTTAAACTTTCTATTTTGAAATAATTATAGATTCTAATTATAGACTCACAGAAGGTTGCAAGGAAATACCCAGAGATGTCCTGTATATGCTTGATCCAGGCTTCCCCAATGTTAACATCTTATACAAATCTAGTACATTTCAAAACCAAGAAATTGACATTGCAATAAGCTATGGAGCTTATTCAGGTTTCACCAATCATACTTGCACTCTTTCATGTGTGAACAGCTCTGTAATTTTATCACACAGATATCCTTCTAAAACCACCATCACAATCCTAATACTCAACTGATTCTCATCAGCACAGGACTCTCTCACATTATCTCTCTGTAGCCCTCTGCATTCCCTCCCCAATACTTAACTCCTAGAAAACATGAATCTGTTCTCCATACCCATAATTACTCCATTTCATAAATGTTACATTATTTAAAACCATCCAGTTTGTATCCTTTTGGGATTGAACTTCTTCTATTAGGTGAAATTCCTTGAGGCTGATCCAAGCAGTTCATCTATGGATATCAAGTTTGTTCCTTT
This sequence comes from Rhinopithecus bieti, assembly GCF_001698545.2. Taxonomy (NCBI): domain Eukaryota; kingdom Metazoa; phylum Chordata; class Mammalia; order Primates; family Cercopithecidae; genus Rhinopithecus; species Rhinopithecus bieti. The sequence continues at coordinate 33,393 of NW_016814668.1, read as the reverse complement.
TTAATTGTTGAGTAGAGTTTCATGACATGGTTACATCACAATTTGTTTAACCATTCACCCATTACAGGACTTTTGGAGTGTTTTCAATTTGTAGCTATTAGGAATAATGCTTCTGTGAAGACTAATTTATAATTTCTTGTGTGAAAAATAAGTCCTCATTTCTCTAAGATAAATGCCCAAATACAACTACTAGGTCATTTTATAAGTCTATTTTTGGTTTCGAAATGAACTGCCAAACTAGTTTCCAGATGGGTCACACCATTTTCATTCCTACCAGGGATGTATAAGTGATCCACTTTCTCCACATTTTTGCCAGAATTTGGTATTATCACTAATTTTTATTTCAGTAACACTAGTAGATAGATATCACATTGTAATTTTAATTTGCATTTCTCTAATGGCTAATAATATTGAATGTTTTTCTCATGTTTATCATCTATACATCATTTTCATGAAATCCCTGTACATTTTGCGCATATAACTTGATTGTTTATTGTTGAGTTTTGAGAGTTCTTTTTGTGTTCTAGATTCAAGGCTTTTTTCAGATATGTAATTTGCAAATATTTCTTTAACTCTATAATTTGTTTTTCGTCGTTTTAACAAGGTCTTTCATAGAGCAAAAGTTTTGTTCTATGATTTTGATGAGATTCAATTAATCTGTTTTTCCACTTATAGATTGTGCTTTTGATGTTAACCTAATAACCCTTTACCTACTTCTAGGTCCTGAAAATTTTTCCTATGTTCTTTTCTATTAGTTTTATAGGTTTACATTTTATATTTAAGTCTATAATTCATTTTTAGTTTATTTCTGTATAATGCAAGAGGTTTAGTTTAAGGTTCTCTTTTTCTTTTCCTTTTCTTTTGTGGTTTTTTGTTTTGGTTTTTGTAGGGGAGGGGGTTGGGGAGTGGCTGATGGATGCCCAATTACCACAGCATTGTATATTGAAATTCTTATCCTTCCTCCATTGAATTGTGTGTGTTCATTTGTCAGAAACTAATTGAGAGCATTTCTATAGATCTATCTTTGAGTTTTCTATTGTGTCCCATTGATCAGTGTGTTTATTTCTGTGATAGTACCACAATGTCTTAATTACTAAAACTATATAGCAAGCCTTATTATTAGGCCAAGTAATTCTTCCCATTTTATTCTTCTTTTCAAAGTTGTTTGAACTATTCTAGGGCCTTTCCCTTTACACACAAATTTTAGAATAAGCTGTCTACATCTACAAACACACTTGAAATTCTAACAATGTATATTAAAACTAAATATCAATTTAAGAAGAATTATCATATTTACTATGTTGAGCCTTTCATGATTCCCAATTATTTCTTTTATCAGTGTTTCATAATTTTTATCAGATTTTGATCACATTTTATAAGAGTTATACCTAAATATTTCATTTTTTAGAGTAATTTTAAATGCTATTTTTTTGGATTCCACTTGTTTGTTGCCAGTATATAGAAATGCAATTGATTTTTATGTATTGGTCTTGTATCCTGTAGTTTTACTGAATTCACTTGCTAGTTGCAGGATTCTGTCTCTGCGTGTATATTCCTTGAAGTTTTGTACCTTCACAAGCATTAGTGTCTGAAAATAAGGACAGTCATATTTTTTCTTTCCAATTATTTTTTTTTTTTACTACATTGCAGTGATTAGACCTTCCAGCACTGTTAAGTATGTATATAGTGAAAGAGCAACATCTTTGCCTTATTCTTGAGCTTAAAAAGAAAGCATTCAGCTTTGTCATGTTTAAGTATGATGTTAGCTGTAGGTAGGTGTCTTCACCAGATTAAATAAGTTCCTCTTTATTTCTAGTGTACTGAGAGCTTTTATCTTGAAAGGTTGTTATATTTTGTCAAATGCTTTTCTGTGTCAATTGATGCATTCATATAATTATTTTATTTAGTCTGTTGATAAAGTAGACATATAGATTTTTGAATATTCAAATAAGCTTGTACTTATAAAGTAAGTTTAATTTATGATACATTATCATAATTTAATTATGATACATTATCTTTTTATATATTGCATAATTCAGTTCCTTATAGTTTTTCAGGGTTTGGGGTTCTATGTCTTCTCTCTCTTAACTGTCCTATAGGCTTTCGTGTCAAGATTATATAGCCTTTATAAACTAAGCTTCGATGTCATTCTTCTTTTCTATCTTCTGTGGAAAAAAAAGTACGAAATGTGTATTATTTTATTATTATAAATATTACAATTATATATATATGTAATATTATAAAATATATTACATATTTTATAGATGAAGGATATCTTCTGTTCAGGATGGTTTTTAATTATGAATTCAATGTCCTCAGTTAAGCTAAGATGGATTCAGATTTTCTATTTTCTTTTTTGTGTCAAAATTTGTAAGATGTATTTTTTTAGGAATTTCTGCATTTTATATAAATTTATTGGCATAAAAATTTCTATTTTGAAAGTCTGTAGAAATGGAAATTATACTCATTCCTGGTATTGTTGTGTGTCTTGTTCTTTCATTCTTTTTTTTGTTTTTGTGTTTGTTTGGGTTTTTTTTTGAGACGGAGTCTCGCTCTGTCCCCCAGACTGGAGTACAGTGGCCGGATCTCAGCTCACTGCAAGCTCTGCCTCCCGGGTTCATGCCATTCTCCTGCCTCAGCCCCCCGAGCAGCTGGGACTACAGGCGCCCGCCACCTTGCCCGGCTAGTTTTCTTGTATTTTTTAGTAGAGACAGGGTTTCACCATGTTAGCCAGGATGGTCTCGATCTCCTGACCTCGTGATCTGCCCGTCTTGGCCTCCCAAAGTGCTGGGATTACAGGCTTGAGCCACCGCGCCTGGCCACGTTTGTTTGTTTTTGAGACACAGTCTGGCTCTGTCACCAGGCTGGAATGCAGTGGTGCGATCTCTGCTCACTGCAACCTCTGCCTCCCGGGTTCAAGTGATTCTCCTGCCTCAGGCTCCCGAGTAGCTGGGACTACAGGCACGCACCACCACACCCAGCTAATTTTTATATTTTTAGTAGAGACAGGGTTTCATCATGTTGGCCAGGATGGTCTCGATCTCTTGACCTCGTGATCCACCCGCCTCAGCCTCCCAAAGTACTGGGATTACAGGCATGAGCCACCGCACCCAGCCTATTCTTTCATTCTTATCAGTATCACTAGCAGCTTGTCAATTTTATTGGTCTTGTTAAAGGATCAATTTTAGATTCATTGATCTCTCATATGTTCTTTTCTTTTCTTTAATTTTGCTCATCACTTTCTAATTTATCACACTCTGCTTTTGAAGTTTATCATTTTTCTACATTTTATTTTATTTTTTATTTTTGTAGGTACATAAGGGTATATATCTATGAGGTGCATCAGACACCCAATACAGGCATGCAATGCATAATAATCACATAGACGTAGAATTTAATGGCAACAACAGGGTGACTACAGTCATTTTTCTACTTTTTGAAATGAATACCTATTTTACTGATTTTTGTCTTTTTCTTGTTGTAATAGATTATTTAAGCTATAAATTTCTCTCTAGTCATGGTATTATTTGCATCCCATAATTATTTTTAGAAAAGCTTGTGTTGAATTATTGCATACCTATGGAGAACTGTACAAGCACACTTGTCAGTTCTATTCATTTACCAGAGTACATGCAGTCACATTGCTGCTTCTCCCCAGTAGATTTCTAAAATCAGTTTACTTTCATGTACATCTGGAACTGGTATATTATTTTGTGTCTAAATTCTTTTACACCACGTTAAGAATATCAAATTCATCTATACAGTGGTGCGTAGCAGTAGTTTTTTATTCTCATTGCTGTACAGTACATTATTAGGGAAATATCCTACAATTTGTTTCTTCACTTTGCTGTTGATGAATACTTATTCTCAAGTTTTCGCTATTTAAAAAAAAAACTATTATTAACACTCCTGGTTAGGTCTTTTGATGCCTATGTGTAGAAACTTTTGTTGAGTATATTTGCAAGAAATGTATTTTTTCCTATTTTCTGAAAATAGATATTAAGGTCATTAATTTTCAGTCTTCTTTTCAATTGTATGCATTTAAAGTCATTAATTTCCCTAGTTCATGGCTTTACCTGAAGTGTACAAGTTTTAAAATATCATGTTTTATTATTATTCAGTTCAAAATATTTTCTTCTTTATCTCGTAAATTATTCTTTGAGCATGAGTTGTTTAGAAAAAGATGACTTGATTTGTACTACATATAGTTATTAATGTTTTCTAGATATATTTCTTATTGATTTCTAAATTTTTTCTATTACAGTGGACAAAAATTATGCTCCATGTAATTTCAATCTTTTAAAATATGTTTAAAATGTTTTACTATTCTAAAATTAATATGAAACTGTGAAAGGAAAATAAATCTTGGGGCCCCAAAATCACTAAGCTAAAGGGAAATGTCAAGCTGGGAACTGCTTAGAGCAAACCTGCCTCCCATTCTATTCAGAGTCACCCCTCTGCTCACTGAGATAAATGCATACTGGGTTGCCTCCTTGGGAAAGGCTAATCAGAAACTCAAACTAATGTAAACTTTGGCTCTCACATACCTGTGACCTGGAAGGCCCTCCCTGCTTCAAGTTGTCCCACCTTTCCAGATGGAACCAAGGTACATCTACATATATTGACTGATGTCTCATGCCTCTCTAAAAAGTATAAAACCAAGCAGTGCCCCAGCCATCTCTGGCATATGTCATCAGGACCTCCTAAGGCTGTGTCATGGGTACACATCCTTAACCTTGGCAAAGGAAACTTTCTAAGTTAACTGAGACCTTGTCTCCAATATTCGTGGTTCTCAGAACCAAGAAAGAACTTGTATAGCCAAGGCATTATGCTACCCAACTTCAAACTATAGCACTACAGTAACCAAAACAGTGTGATACTGGTACAAAGACAGACAAATAAACCAATGGAACAGAATAGAGAACACTGAAACAAGACTGCACATCTACAACTATCTGATCTTTGATAAAACTGACATAAACAAGCAATGGGGAAAGGATTCCCTATTCAAGAAATGGTGTGGAATAACTGGTGAGCCACATGCAGAAGATTGAAACTGGACCATTCCTTACACCATACAAAAAAATTAACTCGGGGGGGCGGAGCAACATGGCCGAATAGGAACAGCTTCAGTCTCCAACTCCCAGCGCGAGTAACACAGAACACCAGTGATTTCTGCATTTTCAACTGAGGTACTGGGGTCATCTCACTAGGGAGTGCCAGAAAATCGTGCTGGTCAGCTGCTGCAGCCCGACCAGCGAGAGCTGAAGCAGGGCGAGGCATCGCCTCACCTGGGAAGCGCAAGGGGGAAGGGAATCCCTTTTCCTAGCCAGGGGAACTGAGACACACAACACCTGGAAAATCGGGTAACTCCCACCCCAATACTGTGCTTTAAGCAAACGGGCACACCAGGAGATTATATCACACACCTGGCCGGGAGGGTCCCACGCCAACGGAGCCGCCCTCATTGCTAGCACAACAGTCTGCGATCTAACTGCAAGGCAGCAGC
>NW_016814668.1:17212-25081 GCF_001698545.2 Rhinopithecus bieti | reverse complement strand
GCACTATTCACAATAGCAAAGACTTGGAATCAACCCAAATGTCCATCTGTGACAGACTGGATTAAGAAAATGTGGCACATATACACCATGGAATACTACGCAGCCATAAAAAAGGATGAGTTTGTGTCCTTTGTAGGGACATGGATGCAGCTGGAAACCATCATTCTTAGCAAACTATCACAAGAACAGAAAACCAAACACCGCATGTTCTCACTCATAGGTGGGAACTGAACAATGAGATCACTTGGACTCGGGAAGGGGAATATCACACACCGGGGCCTATCATGGGGAGGGGGGAGGGATTGCATTGGGAGTTATACCTTATGTAAATGACGAGTTGATGGGTGCTGACGAGTTGATGGGTGCAGCACACCAACATGGCACAAGTATACATATGTAACCAACCTGCACGTTATGCACATGTACCCTAGAACTTTAATTATAATAATAATAATTTAAAAAAAATTAACTCAAGATGGATTAAAGACTTAAATGTAATATCCAAAACTATAACAACAATAAAAAGACAGCCTAAGCAATACCATTCAGGACATAGTCACCAGGAAAGATTTCATGACAAAGATGCCAAAAGCAATTGCGACAAAAGCGGATATTGACAAATGGGATCTAATTAAACTAAAGAGCTTCTGCACAGCAAAAGAAACTATCAACAGAGTAAACAATCTACAGAATGGGAGAAACTTTTTGCAAACTATGCATATAACAAAGGTCTAATATCCAGCATCTATAAGGAATTTAAACAAATTTACAAGAAAAAGAACCCCATAAGAAAGTGGGAAAAGGGCATGAATAGATACTTTTCAAAAGAAGACATTCATGCAATCAGCAATCATATGAAAAAATGCTTAGCATCACTGATCATTAGAGAAATGTAACCAAAACCACAATGAGATACCATCTCACACCAGTCAGAATGGCTATTATTAAAAGGCCAAAAAATAACAGATGCTGGTGAAGTTTTGGAGGAAAAGGAATGCCTATACGCTGTTGATGGGAGTGTAAATTATTTCGGCCATTGTGGAATACAGTTTGGCAATTCCTAAAAAACCTGAAGACAGAAACACCAATCAACCCAGCAATCCCACTGCTGGATATATACCCCAAAGAATATAAATCATTCTATTAGAAAGACACCTGCACGCATATGCTTATTGCAGTTCTATTCAGAACAGCAAAGACAAAGGAGCAAGCTGAATGTCCATCAATGACAGACTGGAAAAAGAAAACGTGGTACATATACACCATAGCATACTATGCAGCCATAAAACAGGAGATTGTATCCTTTGCAGAGACAGGGATGAAGCTGGAGGCCATTATCCTTAGCAAACTAACACAGGAACAGAAAACCAAATACTCCATGTTCTCACTTATAAATGGGAGCAGACTGATGAGAACATGTGGACAGATAGAGGGAAACAACACACACTGAGGCCTTTTGGAGGATGGAGGGTGGGAGGAGGGAGAAGATCAGGAAAAATAACTGAGTACTAGGTTTAATGCTTGGGTGACGAAATAATCTGTATAATAAACCCCCTTGATGCAAGTTTACCTATGTAACAAATCTGCACTTGTACCCCTAAAACTTAAAATAAAAGTTAAAAAAAGAGAAAAAAATGTTTTACAACACAACACAAAGTCAATTTTGGTAAAGTTCTATGGGTGCTTGAAAAATACACATGCATTCTTCACTGTGCTATATAAGTCAACTAGGCCACTTCTGTTAGTGTTCAAATAGTCTCTATCTTTAATGATTTTTGTCTATCTGTCCTGTCAATTACAGAGAAAAGAATTTGAAAATCTTCCCATACGATTATGAATTTGTTTTCCTTTTAGTTTTGTTAAATTTTCTTTATATATTCTAGGATTATTTTGCTGGGTGCATACAAATTTAGAATTGTTACATTGTCATCATAAATTGAACCTTTGCTCATTGAGAAAAGCATTCCCAGTTAATTTCTTAAAGTCTTCTTTGATATTGATATGGCTACAAAACACTCTCACTTAGTGTCTGCATAATGCACGCTTTTCATTTTACTTCTAAACTTTTGCCACCTTGTGTTTCTTACAAGACTTCTAAAATTGAATATGTTAAGTGTATTTTAGTTGAGTCTAAAAATATCAATCTTTTGATAAGAACACTTAGACCATTTACATTGAAAGTAATTATTGATATATGGAAGTCTAAGTTTACAGTGTTACTCAGTGATTTATATTTTTCTGGCTAATTCCATGTTCCTATTGATCTGTTTTTATTTATCCTGTCAGATTACTAATTTTATTATTTCATTTCCCCTTCACATGTTTGCAATTCTCAATAATTTTAGTGTTTACATAAATTATAAATTCTTAACTTATGAAGTATAATGCTAATCAGTGCATTATCTTTTTAAATTTTTATTAATATATATTTGTACATATTTATAGGATATATGTCATATCTTGTTACAAACATAGAATGTGTAATGATCGTGATCAAGTCAATGTATTTATTTATTTTATTCTTTTAATTATTTTATTTTATTTTATTTTATTTTTAGAAGGAGTCTCACTCTGTCACCCAGGCTGGAATGCAGTGGCACGATCTCTGCTCACTGCAACCTCCACCTCCCGGGTTCAAGCAACTCTACTATCTCATCATCCTGAGTAGCTGGGACTACAGGCTCATGTCGCCACACCTGGTTGACTTTTGTATTTTTTGTAGAGACAGGGCTTCATCATATTGCTCAGGTTTGTCTCCAACTCCTAACCTCAGGTGATCTACTCACTTCAGCCTCCCAAAGTACTGGGATTACAGGCATGAGCCACTGCGCCTAGCCTCAAGTCAGTGTATTTAGAATATGTATCACCTCAAGTATTTATCATTTCTATGTGAATGCCTTATCTTTAAACTGGAAGTCTTGTGAGTAAATCATTCTAATGACTTTTACTGAATACTTGGTTATAGTTTTGAATTGATTAACTGCATGTTTTCCTATGTTGCTTTGTAATAATTTAAACTGAAAAAGCAAAAAAATAAATTAATGTGTCAGGCATCAGACCATGAATTTTCACATATATTGAATTATTTAAAAGGTTCCAGCACTATGTATTATATATACTGATGTTCTGATTTTGGAGATGAGGAAACTAAAACAAAAGAAGCTCTTATGCATTAGAGTGCTGGAATTTTGGTTGCTGTTTTCCAAGGCTCAGCTTGGTTTTCCTTTTACTGCTCTATAGTTACTGCACAAAGAAAGGGCAGTGTGACCTGCAAGGACACAAAAAAACTGGCTCTCTAGCTGTCAGGACCTTTCTAGCAAAAACAAACTCCCCATAGGGAAATGGTCCCAAATGATAGGCTCAACTATCTGGGTATCAGTCCTCTGCACTGTCTTCTTAGGTCTTCAATATCCTTAAGCAGATTTATGTTTATATTTTATCTAGATCTTCTAGGTATCTTCAGTGGTCGTATTGGCCCAAATTATTCATTCTGCCATTACTGGGAGAAGTCATAATCAACTTTTTTCACCCAACATTTTATCTCAAATACAGTCTCATATCAACAGCCCATAGTTTATTTATTTTTTCCTTATTCTAAAAAGAAATGGGATACATGTGCAGAACGTCCAGGTTTTTTCATACGTATAGATCTGCCTTGCTGGTTTGCTGCATCTATTGACCCATCCTCTAAGTTCCCTCCCCTCAACTTCCGACCCCCAACAGGCCCTGGTGTGTATTGTTCCCCTTTCTGTACCCATGTGTTCTCAATGTTCAACTCCCACTTATGAGTGAGAACATGCAGTGTTTGGTTTTCTGTTCCTGTGTTAGTTTGCTGAGGATGATGGCTTCCAGCTTCATCCATGTCCCTGCAAAGGACATGATCTCATTCCTTTTTATGGCTGCATAGTATTCCACGGTATATATGTACCACATTTTCTTTGTCCACCCTATCATTGATCATCATTTGGGTTGGTTCCATGTCTTTCCTATTGTAAATAGTGTGGCAATAAACATATGTGTGTATGTGCCTTTATAGTTGAATGACTTTTAGTCCTTTGGGTATATACCTAGTAATGGGATTGCTGGGTCAAATGGTATTTCTGGTTCTAGATCATTGAGGAATCACCATACTGTCTTCCACAATGGTTGAACTAATTTACATTCCCACCAACAGTGTAAAGGCATTCCTATTGCTCTACAGCCTCCCCAGCATATATTGTTTCCTGACTTGTTAATAATCACTGTTCTGACTGGTATGAGATAGCATCTCACTGTGGTTTTGATTTGCATTTATCTGATGATTAGTGATATTGGGCTTTTTTTCATATGTTTGCTGGCTGCATGTCTTATTTTGAGAAGTGGCCATTCATACCCTTTGCCCACTTTTTAATGAGGTGGTTTTTCTTTCTTGTAAATATGTTTAAGTTCCTTGTAGACTCTAGATATTAGACCTTTGTCAGATGGCTAGATTGCAAAAATTTTCTTCCATTCTGTAGATTGTCTTTTCACTCTGATGATAGTTTCTTTTGCTGTGCAGAAGCTCTTTAGTTTAATTAGATCCCATTTGTCAAATTTGGCTTTTTTTGCCATTGCTTTTTGTGTTTTAGTCATCAAGTCTTTGCCAGTGCCTATGTCCTGAATGGCATTGCCTAGGTTGTCTTCTAGGATTTTTATGGTTTGGGGTTTTACATTTAAGTCTTTAATCCATCTTGAGTTAATTTTCATATATGGTGTAAAGAAGGGGTCCAGTTTCAGTTTTCTGCATATGGCTAGCCAGTTATCCCAGCACCTTTTACTGAATAGGAGATCCTTTCCTCATTGCTTGTTTTGTTTGGTTTGTCAAATATCAGAGGGTTGTAGATGTGTAGTGTTATTTCTGAGGTCTTTGTTCTGTTCCATCAGTCTATATGTCTGTTTTGGTACAAGTACCATGCTGTTTTTGTTCTTCTACAGTGATAAATGGAAAATGGAAGTAAAGTATAGAAATAGTTGTATTATTTACAGTTTGTCATTTGCCTTATTTGAACACAATTTGAACAGATAGCCTCCTTTGATTGGCCAAAACTCAGTGATTGGCACAGGAGTCAGTTAGCCTGTTTATACCTCCATTTAGGTTATAGCTCACTATGTTACACATTTATACAGTTTCTTAACTTTTACTATGTAAATCCTCCCATATATATTAGTAACATTAATAAGAACAATAAAAATTGCAAATAAATGTTAAGTGATTAAAATGATCCATAAATTATGCTAAATTATTATCTAGTGCTTTATTGACCTTATAAAAACCTTATTCTAAAGATAAAATACTGAGAAACTTAGATGGGTTAAGTGGCTTGCCCAAGATCACACAACTGGAAGGTCATAGGGCTAGATTACTTAGTTGCCATTAGATGAGGTACCTGATAGAAGGAAATGGAGGGATCTCACAGCAAAACAGCCATCCTTCCTCACATGGTGGCAGCAACGAGAAGTGCTGAGTAAAGGGGGAAAAGCCCCTTATGAAACCATCAGATCTCTTGAGAACTCACTCACTATCACAAGAACAGCATGGGGGAACCACCCCCATGATCCAGTCACCTATCTCCTTCAACATGTAGGGATTACAGGCCCTCCCTCAACACGTGGACTACAAATAGAGATGAGATTTCGGTGGGGACACAGACCCAAATCATATCACCTTCCCTGGTGACCATATAAAATCATTTCCTTCCTGCTCTGCTCCCCAGCAATCCCACTTCTTTTGCTGTTTTAATTTCCTCTTTTAGCCGTCTTCATCATCTAACACACTATGTTTTCTCGTGTGTGTGTGTGTGTGTGTGTGTGTGTGTGTGTGTGTTGTTCTGTATTTCCCTCAAGAATGTAGATTATTTTTAAGGGTAAATTTTTGCCCATTCTTTTGTGTTCAGTGTTGCATTCTCAGTGCTTGGAATAAAGCATGGATTGTAGTATGTGAAACATAAATATTTGTTGAACAAATAAAATTAACATTTCTCTTCATTTATTTTTCTCTCAGACTTTCAATTCAAATGCTTCTAAAACAGTCCCTACTTCCTACTAGAGTATTGAGATGCTTTTCCCATGTCCTCTGAATGCAGGCCTTGGACTAATCCCTAAAGGTCAGGAGCTAGTGACTTCCAGAGAGCAGAGCAGAGGGTCTAAATCTTGAAATCAGAACTCATTTCCAGCATCTCCTATTCGTAACTTTCACCTTTATTGATTCTGGGCTCCCAGACTCTGTATGCCACATTTGTACGCCTAAGGTAGGTTCATATTCAGTAACAAACTTCCCTCTGCTCATTGACCAGCTCCTGGCTGAACGTTCTTACTCCTGTTTCTATTTTGCTTCTCTCCTACCATCTATCCAACAGCAACATCTCAACAGACTCAGCCTTAGATAAGACATCAAGTTCAGGTCCTTCTTATTCCCCATGTCAGATACTGAGGAATTTAAGAAAATCCACAGCTCCAGAAAGATAAAACTCTTTGTTCAAAAAATTATGTATCATGTTGCATGCTATCTGCCAGGACTAAGCTATATTAGAGGTTTGTGTGTATTTGGGGAGGAATAACTGCTAATGTGTATGAAGTTTTTTGGGGTAGGTAGTGAAAATGTTCTAAATTAGATTATATTAATGGTTGAATATGCTTAAAATCAGTAAATTATATATTTTAAATGTATGAATATTATGAAATGTGAACTATATCTCAATAAAAAGGTTTTTTAACTAACTTATGTACACTCTGTTTTGCCTCCTTAAGTATCCATCTACCGTTGTTCTGATCTTTAAATCTCAAACACTTCTTACATTCACTAAATAGTTATTGAGCACTTGTTACTTGTCAGATACTGTACCGGGGATGTAGGAAAGAAGGAAGCCACAGTCCCCACTTCTGGAGATACACAAAGAAGTGATAAATGTTTAAGGTGATGGTTATTTCAATACCCTGATCATTACACACTGTATGGAAAATACCAAAATATCACTTGTACCCTAAATATGTACTATCGTGAATCAATTCAAAAAGAGATTGGATAAGTGATAACAAAATGAAATGGGTGTTTTGAGAGATGATTCACAGAGTGCCATGCCTAACACAGTAGTAACTATACCATTATCATCGTAGTTACCGTAATAGTTATTCGATAAACACTGAGAGAATATTGTCACTCATATTCACAATCCTGATTGTGTGTTTTTTTCTTTCCCTCTTCAGGTTTTAGCAATTTCCACACAGGTACCAAAATATTTGCCACTATCACAGACCTCATGTGTGTTCTCTGTGTGTTCAGGAAAGACTCAGGCACAGTCTTTCTCGTGACAAACACATAACTCCTGGAATTCTATGAAGTCTCAGGTTTTTTCACTCAAACCCCCATTGTTTGAGAAGAACATATTTTCAGGAGAAAATTTCCTTTCAAATTTACTTAAAAAAATCAATAGATTCCTCTTTGTTGTACAACTTGAATCCCAATGATTTGGCATGAGCTATTTCCTCCTGGCACTCTGTTTCAAAAAATAATATTAACTTCTTGTTAAAGTGCTGAAAAGATATGTTCACAACACAATCATCTATGAAACAGCATCTTTCACTTCAAAGTGGAATGAAAGACCAGTGGATTCAGGAATTGTATTCTTCCAGAACAAATGTTACACTTATGAAATGTGAAGTATTAATAGTTTTCAAACATCAGCATCAGGGTGCCCCTAAGTTATTTTGTTGCACTCCAATCTGTGAAGAAAACCATAGTGAAACCTTGTGTTGCCTCTCTAGGTGTGTTCAGCAGCGTGCCCTTATTTGTGAACTGCTATAGCAGCAGTTTGCAGCATTTCTTGTTTTTTTTTTTTTTTTTTTTTTTTTTTT
>NW_016814668.1:0-17000 GCF_001698545.2 Rhinopithecus bieti | reverse complement strand
TTTTTTTTTTTTTTTTGGTGGGGGGGGGCTTCTTCTCAGCTGGAGGACAAAAGTCAATAAAGAGATGTTTAACAAGATCCTCAAGAAACTAATTACAAAACATCTGAGCCACCTTTGCAGTCTGATCTACCGCAAAAGAGTATATGATTGCTTAGACACTTTGGGAGGCCAAGGCGGGCGGATCACGAGGTCAGGAGATCCAGACTATCCTGGCTAACACGGTGAAACCCTGTCTCTACTAAAAATACAAAAAATTAGCCAGGCATGGTGGCGGTCGCCTGTAGTCCCAGCTACTCAGGAGGCTGAGGCAGGAAAATGGCGTGAACCTGGGAGGCGAAGCTTGCAGTGAGCTGAGATGGCACCACTGCACTCTAGGCTGGGCGAGTGCGAGACTCCGTGTCAAAAAAAAAAAAAAAAAAAAAAAAAAAAGATGTTAGAAGAGGTGGCCATGTTCTAGGGGGAAAATTGGGGTCAAAAGACCTATATCTAAGATCTGCCTTGTCAAAGCCCTGCTCCTCTCGGCCTCAGTGAAAATGATTAGTCATCTGTAAGGCACTGTGTAAAAGCAAGCTTTAATTCTGAAGATATTTTAATAACTCAAGGTGTTCTGATACTATTTCATGCTGATTTTCCAGTTATGATTTTATATATACAGAATTATCAGTAAATATTCACATTTAAAATTATGCTACCGCATCCGAAGATAAAGGCTGCACCCTCCAAGACCCCAGAACTATACCCTACTCTGGCCCACCCTCTATTCTTGCCAGTCCAGTTTCTTCCCTGCCACCCCCTTACCCTCCCCCTTCCTTCCACATCTCCAGTCTCCATGTTTGTACTCATGCTGTTACCCCACCAGATATGCCTTCCCTCCCCCTTGTCACTTGCTTTTTCCCTGTTTATACCTCAAAACCCAAGGTAGGTCCTACTTTATCCTTGATGCCTTTTTTAGTTTCTCAGATAAGTGTTCTTTTCTTTCTCTAACTTCTTTTGACAAAAGCACCACACATACACATTTGTTTTCCAAGTTACATCATGTTTCTTGAAACTATGACAGATTAGGCTCCTGCTTAGAGGAAATGGTAGACAATCAGCTTGGAAATGTCAGTTGGGATGAGATTGTGTAAGACCTTGAATTCCAGGCCTCTATAAGCACCTTAGAGATATTAAAATGCTTTAAGTGTAAGGGTGACACATCAGAGCTGTGTTCAGGGAAAGTTAAAGAGTTTACACACCGGCCATAAGCCTGCTGCTATAGTCCAGGCATGAAGTGATAAAGAGAATAATGAGAACCCTGACAGTGAAAGTAGTGAGAGACTAATGGTAAGAAGACCAGGTGTGAGGCCTATGGCAATGTCCCATGTTGTCCTCATCTTCTCACCAAATCTGCTCCTCCTGGGTGCTCCCTGTCTCACAACCTGTGGCCATCATCCTTGCAATCAGAGAGGACAGAAATCCAAGAGGCCTCCTGGACACCTTTTTGTCCTTCACTCCACATCCCACCAAGTTACTAAGTTATACCAATTCAGCCTTTTCCATTTCATCTACCACTTTGCTCTAATAACCTGCTATCTTCTAGGACCGGGACTGTGGCATGTCGAACCTAGGTGACTTATACCTGGTACATTTCCTCCAGGCCTAACCCTCCAATCCATCTTCCAACTTTCTATCAGATGAATCTGTCTGAACTGCTACTCTGATCCTTTCGTTTTCATGCTTAAAATATATCAATGGTTGCTTCTTGTCTATAACATTAACTCCAATTTGATATGACTTACAATGTCCACTGTGATGTGATCCTGTGCCAATCCCCTCAGACTCTTCTCTTGCCTCTCTATGTTCTAGCCATCCTCGCACCCTAACCTTCTCACAATTCTGAATGGGCTGTAATGTTGAATACCTTCATGCCTTTGTTCACGCGTTCTGTTCCCCTTTCCCTCTCTCCTCCTCTTAAAATCACCTTATTCTTCAAGTCTTCAAGGAAATGTTCATCCTTGCTTGAAAATCTTCCGTGACCCTTCCTTCCACTCCTAGAACACTATCATAATCCCTGGTGACTTCACAAAACATAATAATCTGTAATTATATATACTTTGCTCTATTTTATTTAGAGTTCCTTGAGGAAAAGACAGATTTTATCCTATTATCCTTAGAAAATTTCAAGGCACAGACATGATGTTATAAATTTTTAAAAATATAATGTCAACTTTTATTTCAGATCAGGGGGTGCATACACCGGCTTGTTACATGGGCATATTGTATGAAGCTGAGGTTTGGGTACTACTGATCGCATCAGCCAGGTAGTGCGCATATTACCTGATAATTAATTTTTCCAACTTGTTCCCATAATTATATCCATGAGTACCGAATGTTTGGCTCCCACTTATAAGTGACAGTATGTGGTATTTAGTTTCCTATTCCTGCATTAATATGCTTAGGACAATGATCTCCAGCTGCATCCTTGTTGCTGTAAAGGACATAAATTCATTCTTTTTTATGGTTTCACAGTATTCCATTGTGTATGTGTACCACATTTTTAAAAATCTAATTCACTGTTCATGGGCACTTAGGTTGATTCAATGTCTTTGCTACTGTGAGTGTTACTACAGTGAACATATGAGTATGTGTGTCTTTTGGTATAATAATTTATTTTCTTTTGGATATATACCAAGTAATGAGATTGCTGAATCAAATGGTAGTCCTAATTTCTTTTAGCATGCCAAACGGCTCTCCACAGTGGGTGAACTAGTTTACAATGCCACCAACAGCGTATAAGTATTCCTTGTACTCTACAGTCTCACCAGCACCTGTTACATTTCGACTTTTTAACAATAGCCATTCTGACCGGTGTGAGATGGTATCTTATTGTGGGTTTTTGTTTTGTTTTGTTTTTGAGACAGAGTCTCACTCACTGCAAGCTCCACCTCCCAGGTTCACGCCATTCTCCTGCCTCAGTCTCCAGAGTAGCTGGGACTACAGGCACCCGCCACCATGCCCGGCTAATGTTTTGTATTTTTAGTAAAGATGGCATTTCACTGTGTTAGCCATGATGGTCTTGATCTCCTGACCTCGTGATCCACCCACCTCGGCCTCCCAAAGTGCTAGTGCTGGGATTACAGGCGTGAGTCACTGCACCCAGCCTTACTATGGGTTTTTTAATTATTTTTTAAAGCTACTTTATTCGAGAGACCAGGAATCCATCTTAGGTACTGTGAAAAATGAGAAGTTACAAGGAAAGTAAAGAGCCACTCCATTCTTCATGAGTTCAAAATAAAAATATGAGGGAGAGGCAGATGATACAAAAAATTACAAGAAACACATTAACATTCTGAAGGTTTATATTTACCATCAAGGCAACATATTAAGGTGAAAAGGCCTTCAAGTTTTATCAACTTCTTTGTATATTCCCAAGGTATTATCTCAAAGGAATCACTTATGTTTTATTATATTATACTTTAAACCTACTTCAGTTTAGCTATAAATTTTAATACTTTAAAATAAATAATACAAAGTTCTAGATTAAATTTTATCTTTGCTAATATTTGCATTTGAGCTCAAATTCCCACTAACTGTAGAAAGAATTTTATAAAAATACTTAGTTTTTTCCTTTCTCAAGCTATGTATTTATCATTACTATCATTATTATTTCAGTAGTTTTGGGGAAACAGGTGGCTTTTGGTTACATGGATAAGTTCTTTAGTGGTCATCGCTGAGATTTTGGTGGACCCATCATGGAAGCAGTGTACAATGTACACAATATGTGTCTTTTATTCCTCACCTCCCTCTCACCCTTCCCCCTGAGTACCCAAAGTCCATTATACTATTTTTATACCTTTGCATTTTCATAGCTTAGCTCCCACTTATAAGTGAGAATATATGTTTGGTTTTTCATTCTTGAGTTACTTCATTTAGAATAATGGCCTTGAACTCCATCTAAGTCTCTGCAAAGGCCAGTATTTCATTTCGTCTTATGGCTGAGTAGTATTCTATGGTGTATATATACCACATTTTATTTATCCACTCATTGGTTGATGGGCATTTATGTTGGTTCCACATTTTTGCAATTGCAAATTGTACTGCTATACACATATGTGTGCATGTGTTCTTTTTATATAGTGACTTATTTTCCTTTGGGTAGATACCTAGTAGTGGGATTGCTGGATCGAATGGTAGTTTTACTTGATTTGCATTTCTCTAAGGATTAGTGATGTTGAGCACTTTTTCATGTATTTGTTGGCCACTTGTATGCCTTATGTTGGGAAGGTCCACTCATGTCTTTTACCCCCTTTTTAATGAAGTTATTTGTTTTTGGCTTGTTGAATTAAGTTCGTTATAGTTGCTGGATATTACACCTTTGTTGGATGTATAGTTTGTGAATATTTTCTCCCATTCTGTAGGCTGTCTGTTTACTCTTTTGATGGTTTCTTTTGCTATGCAGAAACTCTTTAGTTTAATTAAGTCCCAGTTGTCAAGTTTTGGTTTTGTTGCAATTGCTTTTGAGGACTTATTCATACTTTTTTTTTTTTTTTTTTTTTTTTTTTTGCCAAGGTTGATGTCTAGAATGATGTTTCCTAGGTTTACTTCTAACATTCTTATTGTTTGAGATCTTACCTTTAAATCTCTAATCCATCTTGAGTTAATTTTTGTATATGGTGATATGTAGTGGTCCAGTTTCATTCTTATGCATATGGCTAAGCCAGCTTTCTCAGCACCATTTATTGAATAGGGAGTCTTTTCTCCATTGCTGGGTTTTGTCAACTCTGTCAAAGATCAGTTGGCTATAGGTGTATGGCTTTATTTCAGGGTTGATTATCTGATCCATTGGTATATATGTCTGTTTTTGTACCAGTACCATGCTGTTTTGGTTACTATAGCCTTATAGTACAGTTCAAAGTTAGATAATGTGATGCCTCTGGTTTTGTTCTTTTTGCTTAGGATTGCTTTGGCTATTTGGGCTCTTTTTGGGTTCCATATGAATTTTAGGATTTTTTTTTTCTAATTCTGTGAAAAATGATGTTAGTAGTTTCCTAGAAATAGCATTGAATCTGTAAATTTCTTTGGGCAATATGGTTATTTTAATGATATTGATTCTTCCAAGCCATGAGCATGGAATATTTTTCTGATTGTTTCTATCATCTCTGATTTCCTTCAACAGTGTTTTGTAGCTTACCTTCTAAAGATTTTTCATCCCCATGGTTAGATGTATTCCTAGGTCTTTTTTTTTTATTGGTAGCTATTCTAAATGGGATTGTATTTTTTGATTTGGCTCTCAACTTGAATGTTATTGGTGTATAGAAATGCTACTGAGTTTTATACATTGATTGTGTATCCTGAAACTTTACCAAAGTCATTTGTCAGTTTCAGGAGCTTTTTGATAGAGTCTTCAAGATTTTCTAGCATAGCATCTATCATTGGTGAAGAGAGATAGTTATTTTCTTCTTTTAATATTTTATTTACGTATTTGAATATCTTTCATTTCTTTCTCTTGCATGATTGCTCTGACTAGGACTTCCAGTACTATTTTGAATAGGTGTGATGAGAGTGGGCATCCTTCTCTTATTCCAGCTCTCAAGAACAATGCTTCCAGCTTGTGACCATTCAGTATAATGTTGGCTGTGGGTTTGTCATAGATAGTTGTTACTATTTTGATGTATTTTCCTTCAATGCCCAGTTTGTTGAGGGTTTTTATCATGTAGAGATGTTGGATTTTATCAAAAGCTTTTTCTGAATCAATTGAGATTATCATATTATCTTGTTTTTAATTCTGTTTATGTGGTGAATCACATTCATTGATTTGCCTATGTTGATACAAGCTTGCCTCCCATAAATGAAGCTCACTTGGTCATGTGAATAATTTTTTGTTGTGCTGTTGGATTCAGTTTGCTATCATTTTGTTGAGGTTATTTTTGTGTGTCTATAGGCATTAGAAATATTGGCCTGTAGTTGTCTTTTTCAATTGTGTCCTTGCCAGGTTTTGTATGAGAGTGATGCTAGCTTCATAGAAATAGTTAGAGAGGAGTCCCTCCTCCTAGATTTTTTGGAATGGTTTTGGTAGAATTGGTACCAGCTCTTCTTTGCACATGTTGTAGAATCTGGCTGTGAATCCATCCAGTTCAGGGCTTTTTGGTTGGTAGGCTGTTTTGTTACTGATTCAATTTCAAAACTTGATATTGGTCTGTTTAGGGTTTCAATTTCTTCCTGATTCAATCATGGGAGGTTATGTCTTCCCAGGAATTTATCCATTTCCTATGGATTTTCTAGTTTGTATGGATAGAGATGTTCATAATAGTCTCTGAGGATCTTCTGTACTTCTGAGGGTTTGGTTGTAGTGTCATCTTTGTCATTTCAGATATTGCTTATTTGGATCTTCTCTTTTTTCCTTTGTTAATCTAGCTAACATTCTATTGGTCTTGTTTATCTTTTCGAATAACCAACTTTTGGTTTTGTTGATTCTTTGTATGGATTTTGGGTTCACAGTTTCATTCAGTTCTGCTCTTATTTCTTTTCTCCTACTAGCTTTGGGGTTGGTTTGTTCTTGTTTTTCTAGCTTCTCTAGGTGATATTAATTTGAGATCCTTCTAACTTTTTGAGGTAGGCATTTAGCACTATAAATTTTCTTGTAACACTGATTTTGCTGCATCCAAAGATCTTGGTATGTTGTGTCTTTGTTCTCATTCATTTCAAAAAAAAATTTTTAATTTCTGTCTTAATTTCATTACTTACCCAAAAGTCATTCAGGAGGAAGTTGTTAAATTTCCATGTAATTATATGGTTTTGAGGGATGTTTATGTTGATTCCTATTTTTATTCTACTGTGGTCTAACCGTATGGTTGGTATGATTTTGATTTTTTAAAATTTTTATTGAGACTCACTTTATGGCCAAGTATATGGTTTGATTTCAGAGTATATTTAATGTGCAGATGAGAAGAATGTATACTCTGTGGTTGATAGGTAGAGTATTCTATAGATCAGGTATTCTCAACCTGGGGGCTATAGATCACTCCCCATCTCTGGCTTGCTAGGAAGCAGGCTGCATAACAAGAAGTGAGTGGCAGATGAGAGAGCATTATCACCTTTGCTCCACCTCCTGTCAGATCAGTAGTGCCCTTAGATTCTCATAGGTGCACAAACCCTATTGCAAACTCTACACGTGAGGGATCCAAGTTGTGTGCAAACTCCACATGCAAGGCATCTAAGTTGTGTGTTCCTTATGAGAATCTGATGCCTGATGATCTAAGGTGGAACAGTTTCATCCTGAAATTATCCCACACAGGTCCATGGAAAAATTGTCTTCCACAAAACTGATCGCTGGTGCAAAAAAGTTTGGGGACCACTGCCATAGATGACTATTAGGTCCAATTGGTTAAGTGTCAAATTTAAATCCAGAATACCTTTGCTAGTTTTCTGCCTCAATGATCTGTGTAACTTTGTCGATGGGGTGTTGAAGTCTTCCACTACTATTCTGTGGCTGTCTAAGCCTTGTCATAGGTCTAGAAGTACTTATTTTATGAATCTGGGTGCTCCAATATTGGGTACATATATATTTAGGATAGTTAAGTCTTCTGGTTAGATTAAACCCTTTATCATTATGTAATGCCCCTGTTTTTGTTCCTTTGTACTGTTGTCGGTTTAAAGTCTATTTTATCTGGCATAAGAATAGTGACCCCTGCTTTGTCTATTTGTAATATAGATCTTTCTTCAATCCTTTACATTGAGCCTATAGGTGTTATTACATGTGAGATGCATTTCTTGAAGACAGCAGATAGATGGGTCTAGTTGTTTTTTTAATCCAACTTACCACTCTGTGCCATTTGAGTGGGGTGATTAGACTGTTTACATTCAAACACAATATTGATATGTGACATTTTTATCCTATCCTGAAGTTATTAGCTGGTTTCTATTGTGTGGTTGCTTTAGAGGATCTTGGGCTATGTACTTAACTCTGTTTTTATGGTAGCAGGTATTGTTTGTTTCCATGTTTAGAACTCCCTTAAGGATCTATTGTAAGGCTAGTTTAGAGGTAATGAATTTCTTTAATGCTTGGTTGTCTCAAAAAAAAACAACAACAACATATTTTTTCTTTGCATATGAAGCTTAATTTCGCAGGATATTAGATTCCTGGTTGGAATTTCTTTTTTTTTTTTTCAAGAATGCTGAAAATAAGGCCCCAATCTCACTTGGTTTTTGATTTCTGCTAAGAAGTCCACTGTTAACCTGTTGGGGTTTCCTTTGCATGAGTTGATCTTTTCTCTTTAACTGTCTTTAAATTTTTCTGTAGTGTTGACCTTGGTTAAATTAGGTTTAGCCTAAAGCTGCCTTTTTATGTATTTTAAGTTCAGCCAACAACTTTCTCTGTATATAGTGAACTATAACCTAAATGGAGGTATAAACAGACTAACCTACTCTTGTGCCAGTCACTGAGTTTTGGTCGATCAAAGGAGGCCATGTGTTCAAATTGTGTTCAAATAAGGCAAACAACAGTCTGTAACTAACAGGCTGTTTCTATACTTCACTTCCATTTTCCATACATCACTTTTCTTTTTCTGTCTATAAATCTTCTTCCACCACGTGGCTGTGCTGGAGTCTCTTAGCCTACTCTGGCTTGGAAGGCTGCCCAATTCATAAATCATTCCTTGCTCAGCTAAACTCTGTTAAATTTAATTTGACTAAGGTTTTTCTTTTAACACCTTGGACAATCTGGTGACAATATGCCTTGGTGATGTTTCTTTTGTATAATATCTTGTAGGTCTCCTCTGGATCTCTTGTATCTGAATATCTACCTCCCTAGCAAGATTAGGAAAATTTTCTTGAGTTATTCCCTCATGTATGTTTTCCAGAGTGTTTACTATTCCTCCTTCTATCTCAAGAATGCCAATAATGTGTAGGTTTGGTCACTTTACATAATTCCATATTTCTCAATGACTGTTCACTTTTTAATATTCTGTTTTAAATTCTTTTTATCTATCTATGTTAGTTTGAAAGACCAGTCTTCAGGTTTTGAAATTGTTTCTTCTGCTTGGTCCAGTCTATTGGTAAAGTTTTCAATTGTATTTTAAAATTCCTAAAATGAATTTTTCAATTCCAGAAGTTCTGACTGATTTCTTTTTAAGATGTTTATCTCTTTCTTCATTTCCCAGATTGCTTTAGAAGTTTCTTTGTTTTGATTTTAAACCTGTCCTGGATCTCATTGAGCTTCTTTGCAATGATGCTTTGTATTCTTTACCCGTTATTTTTGCATTTGCATTTTGTTTAAGAACCATTGTTAGAGAGCTAGTATGATCTTTTGGTGTTGTTACTACACTCAGATTTTTCATGGTTTCATAATTCTTATACTGGTTCCTTCTCATCTGGAGATGCTGGCACTTCCAACTTTTGTAATTATTTTTTATTTTGATTTTTTCTTTTTCTTTATTTCCTATAATATTTTTCCCTTTACCTTCCCCCAATTCCTTAGGGGGTATAACAGTAGAGAATGCTGAGTAGAATATTTTGGCTTTGCTTCCATAGCTAGCAGTATGCAATTTTGTTGGCAGATTTTATATTAGGCTGTGTGGTTCAACCTATGAGTCAATAGATAGCACTCGTGGGTAAAAGCTGGGTATATACTGGATCATTGTTTACTAGGAGAAGCTGTCTGTTGCCTCAGGCAATGGGCTGATTCTTGGAGTAAACAGTGGTCACAGCTCCCTGCTCAGCTCCGGGGGTTGGGGGCAAAATGGGTGAGGTCAGACTGGGCAGGACCACCTGAAGTTCCCCCGTTGACAGGCACAAGCACCAGCACCAAGGGAAAATCCAGTGGCTAGCCACCTAGCACCCAGAGTAGTGTGTAGGCAAGGAGATGAGAAACTTCTTTGGCCCCAAGTCCTCTGCACAGGGAAGAGGGTGGCCTAAAATCCTAATCCAAGAGAGTGGGTACTCCAGATGCCTGGACATCTGCCTGGACATGGGGCAAAGAGGGCTCCGCTACACCAAGATCTCTTCACAGAAGGGGTGAGACAGCTCAGGCTGCTGATTCAGGTGAATAGGCACTCCAAATGCCTGGAGATCTACCTGAACATGGGGCTGAGAGGACCCCACTGCACTATGATCTCTCTGCAAGAAGGGTAGGGCAGCTCAAGCTGCCAAAGTGAACAGGTGTCTGAAAATCTGCCTGACTGTGGAGCAGAGAGGACCTGGTGCACCAACCTCTGCGTAAAATAGTGGTATAGGTGAAGCTTTGGAACCAGGCAAGTGTGTGCTTCAACTGCCTGGAGATCTGCCTAGTCATGAAGCAGAGAGGGTCTCCTTGCACCCAGATTGCTATGTAGAAAGGGTGAGGCAGCTCAAGCTGCTGATCCAGGTAAGTGTGTGCTCCACATGCCTGGAGATCTGCCTGGGTGTAAAGCAGAGAGCGCCCCACTACACCTGGATCTCTGCACAGGAGGGATGGGATGGCTCAAGCTACCAATCTGGGTAGGAAAGTATTCTAAATGCCTAGAGAGTTGGGCCTAAATCAAAGGTAAAGACTCCTGCTAAGATCGGTGACAGAAGAAAATTAGAGCTGATATTTGTCAGGCCACATTTTTTAACTCATAAATGCTGTTGATTTTGAAGGAGTAGCCAAAGTGCTAGAGCGAGCTTGACCTATTTATCACCGTTGTGTGGACAGAGAAAAAAAACACTGGGCATATTATCAGAAACCCTCAGTTAATTTTTTATTCTTGCCTCTTACTTGCCTGTAACTGAAACTTATCCTTTCTGTGAGTTTTTAAGTTTCATCATCTTTAAATGGATAGGATAATATCCCCACCTCTCAGAATTGACGTGAAGTTTAAACAAAATAAGGTACAAAAAGTGGCTATGATAGTGGCTGGCTCTGGGCAACAAGCGGAAACTATATTAATGACTGCTATCATGTGAGAGTTCCAGGCACAGTATACTTTACAGGTGTTTGTACTTAAGGAGTGTGGACAGCTCCAGGCTGAATTCTAGGTGAGCCTGATTCTGCAGAGGATTCTAGCTTAGGGTTAACACATACTAGATACTCATCTCGGTTGGTTGTTGATCATGCTACAGGGCATAAAACATGCACAGAGGCAAAGTTGTCTGCTTTGGTGGCTTGAGGATGTCAATAACTGAGATAGGGAATAAAGAGGATAGAGGATTTCAAAAACTGAATGCTGTTCTCACCTATGCCATCATCAGTTATGCATTTAATCTCCACAATTGTAGGAGGTAGATGTTATTATCCCCATTTTACAGATTGAGGAAGTATGTTCAAAGTTAAGTAATGTGTGCAAAACCACATGAATATGGCAAAACAAAGACTTTAAACTGGTCTGTTGACTGCCAGCCCCATGCTCTTCCTGTCCTTGCTGTTTTTTCACAGAGTGTTGCCCCACAATTTATGGGATGCACAAACCAGTAAACAACAGTTCAGGAACTCAAACTTCTGTCTTCTGACTCATATTCACTATGCTTTCCTACAAAGGAGTAACCACCCCCTGGCCAGACTAAACAGAATAGAAATATTAAAGAAAAAACTACTTCTCAAACTTAGTGTTATAAATTTATATGAAATGTCCTTCCAGTGCAGTAGTTACAGGAGCTATTCTTATGTGAGGAAAAGATTATTACATATTATATATTAATTTATTCCCAACTTTCTCTTAGGATTAGAAGAACCTAAATAATATATGAAAAACCATGCATTTGCCAAAGAGCACACCTGTGATTGAATGAATCTGCTCATAAATCATGAAGCTGTAATATTTTAAAGTGATATTTTATTTATTCAGAAGATGAAACTTTGTTAAAACTATAGAGATTTGTATAAAAATGTAAATGTGTGTTAAATGCAATTTTAGCCAGCTGTATTATGTCAAGTAAATTATAAATGTCTAATATTCAAAAACAACATCTATTCCATTTGTTTGAAAAGTCTGTTGAGCATTTATTGAGATGGTCATTGTCTTAGGTAGCGGGATACAAGGGTGAATAAGTCATGGCTGCCCTTCAAGGAGTTTCTGGCCCAGTGAGGAAAAATGACTTATAAATAAGTGAGTGTAATAAAGTATGTGCTTCATTTGCCTTCATTATCATACTAGAAAGAGGTACACAATGTACGAAACAGCCAGTTTTATGCAAAGATACAAGTAGACTTCAGAAAATAAGTGATGCTCAAGCTGAATCTTTAAAAGGGGATAGGTATCGCCAGGTGGACAAGGAACTACAGGTGACTATGGGCAGGTTAAAGAGCATTATATCCTCTTTTGTCCTGATAACTGCAAATGGTGTCATGAGAATGTAGTTTAGGAACCAAGGGAAGCATGTGTGGTAAGGTGATATAGTTATATTTTAAAAAGAACTATAGCAATAGCAATAAAAACAGATGAGCATGTGTCTGTGAGAGGAAGGGGACATAAAGTTTGAGGTCTGACTACATGTGAAGGATAAAAGGGAAAGTTTTCTGCTTTGGTGGTTTGAGGATGTCAATAACTGAGATGGGGAATAAAGGAGGAATATATTTATGGGATAGGGCATCAAGTTCTCTCCAGGATGGTGGGCTTCAGAGGTTATGTGAAATTCCTATGAGGAAGGGAAGTAGGCAGCCAGATAAATGTAACAGGATCTCAGAAGATAGGTCCAGACTGGAGATACAGCATCATATTTGATGGGTGATAAAATCTCATGAATAGATAACTTTGCCCAGAGAGGATACAGAGAGTGAAAAGGGAAAAAGAGCTGAGGACAGAGTACTAAGTACCAATACTAAAGAAATGGCATAGGAGTCAGAAAGATGAAAAGAAACCCTGGAAGAAGATGAAAAGAAAAGGTCACATAGGTAAAAGAAAACCAAAAGAAAGATGTGTCTTAAAAGCCAACAGAGAAAAGAGTTTTAAGAAAAAAGAAGGAGCAGTCAGCA
The DNA here is from genome assembly GCF_001698545.2 of Rhinopithecus bieti. NCBI lineage: Eukaryota > Metazoa > Chordata > Mammalia > Primates > Cercopithecidae > Rhinopithecus > Rhinopithecus bieti. The sequence continues at coordinate 4,096 of NW_016814668.1, read as the reverse complement.
GTTCCAAATTTCACAGCAAGCTTAAAGAAGAAAGGAACTAGGAAGCGGAAACAAGACTTACACAGAATACAATTTAAAATTCCATGTAATAGTCAGACAAGAGATGATGAGAATCTTCACTAGGACAAGAATAAAGGAATGATGAGAATGTAAGAAATGGAAGGGAAGTTGAGTAATAACATGCCTTGAATTCTTATTGAATATGAGGGTTATGTAAAGGTACAGCCAAGGATGATCTTACCAACATTTGTAGGTTATGTGACACAACTCACCAAAATAAGAAATACTCAAGGAGCTGGTTTGGTGACAAACATGAGTTGAGTGTTGGATACTTTTTGTTTTAAGTTCCTGGGGTACACCCAGGTTAGCTTCTACAGAAATAAAAAGTGGAAGGGTATTGAAAAGAAAGGAAGTGGCTGTAATGATGTACCACTGGTCTGAGGTAACTAAAGAAAGAATTGAAGTCACGAAAGAAAATAGTGGGGGGAAAAAGGCAAATGAAAGAAACTGAAACCTCAAAGAGAGAATTAAGAACTAGAGCGATAAGGTAGCATCACTGCAGTTTAACATTTCAAGAGTTGTAGTTATATCTGCAATCACTGCCATATGACTTTTGGAATGAAATAGCTGGAATAAAGGAAAAATTTATTGGGATCCATAAAAGGAAGATTTGAGGCTAAAATGGATCACCCACTTGGGTATGGAAATTATCTAGGATGACAATAGGAATTGGAATTGAAGTGAAAATAATGACCAGGAGTAAAAGTTCCTGATGAATATGGGAGAGTGACTGGGATTTCACGAAATAGGAGCCCCCAGAGATGACAGATAGATAGATAGATAGATAGACAGACAGATAGACAGACAGACAGACAACCACTATCACGAGCTTCATATATGGAGGTGTTTTATGAAAGGTGGGAGGTAAGAGTGGTGGTTTTTGTGTGACAATGAGGAAAAAGATAATGTTGACAGAGGTTCCAAGAATTTTAGACACATGACTTAAGAGAACAGTCTCTGCTTAAGGGAACTGGAAAAGAAAATTGTGTCCATGCAGAAACACCAGAGTTCTGATCCAAGTTTGAGAGTAAAGGTCCTATGGAAAGTACAGAGGAATAGAACCAGAAGAGAACAAGCACTAAGCAGAATGAGGATGGCAGTACTTTTAAAAGTAAGCTGAAGATGGAGGCCCTTACCTTTCACTCACATGTCTATGACAATAGGATGAAAGTCACCTTTGAAATTGTTGGTGTTAGACTTCAGAATGGGAATGGAATGTCAGAGGTCTGATGGGGCTGAATCTTTAACTTACATGAGGTATTGTTTAGGTACTTCTAAAAGGAATCTGTGGTGACAGGGAGCACACATTCTCTGGTCTCTGCCTTTGAGGAGTTCCTAGTGTAGGAAGAAAGGCCATCTCAGAAGCAAATACTCATTTACATGGTAGAAAGATGTAATTTCTCTGATAGATTTAGGAATTCTGTCCTGATCTAGTTTCTGCTAGAAATATTCTCTAGTGCGGCTTTTATAGTCCTTTCCTTTTAAAGTTGTTTATGTGAGTGTTACCTTGCCTGAGCAACAAAGGTAAGAAGCGGGGTGGATAAAGTAGCAAGGGGCAGGGCACTGGTGGTAAAACACAATTGCTAAATCACCAGAAGACATTCACTATCTCAGGTGTAAAGTTTACCCAGAATGACAGCAAAAATTGGTACAGACATAAAAAATATGACCAGGTGCAAAAGTCTTTGATGACCTAAAGTTCAAGGACTTCTTATTGTCTTTCCTTGGAAAAGAGTAATATCACTTAGGGTTACTTTTATGGTAGTAGAGTGGGAGGTTGCAGTTTTCTTATTTTTATATGAATTATCTCATCTAATCTTCAAACCAGCCTTGCAATGTACATTTGCAATAACTTCTGGAATACAGGGTTCCACAAAAACTATTTCAAGTCATTAGCCATCTGTAGGATTAAGGTGAAGTATGGAGAGAACAATATAAAAATAAACGTTCCACATTGTTAGAATTAGGTATCTACCATGTACATTACAGGGCTGGTTTGAGGATTCGATGGATAATTCATATAAAAATTCTTAGCATGATGCTAGACACATGGTAGATACCTGAATCTAACAATGTGGAACATTTATATTTATATATGTTCTCGCTGCATGTCATCTTAATCCTACAGATGGCTAATGACTTGAAATGGCTTTTGTGGAACCTGATATTCCAAAAATCATTCTCTATTCCGTTGTCTTTTAACTGGTCCCAATTAATCCTCACTTCTCTATATATTAATTTTGAAACTTTCATTCTCTCTAGCTAAGAATTGCATCATTCACTCCAAAAATTAGCATATAAATGCTAGCATATATAACACAGCCCATATATATATATATTAAAGCATGCATGCACATCATAGTAGGAAATTAATTTCCCCTCTATTACCCAAAACTTATTTTGTTGCTTGCTTTCAATTTGTTTTGTTCATTAGATTTTTAAACCAATTTGCTGATGTGTCACTATCATTCTTGACAGTAAAAACTTCTTTCAACTATTGTACTTTAAAATGAGAATAAAACTTACATCAAGAGAGGTTCTGTGAAGATTCAAAGATCTCCTGTAACTGCCTAATTCAATGTCTATCACAAGGTTGGAACTCAATTTATTATAAAAATAGTTATTTTTTTCCTTGACATAGAGGTAGCACAAGGCAGAAGGAAGAGAATGAGCTTTGATCTCTAAACAGCATAAGTTAAAATCAGATCTCTACCTTTTACTAGTCATATGACCTTGGTCGGTTATCCAAATTCTTTACGTTTTAATGCTATGTCATAACATGAGAAAAATGATATTGACTTCAAAGGCTCATTGTAGAAATGAATGAGACAAGATTTGGAAAGAGTTTGGCACAATAAATAATACATTATAGTTGCTCAATAAAGTTTTTTAATAAAAACCACATAGTTTTCTAACTGCATGTTTTTTCAAGCACTTTGAAGACTTTTTTTATTTCAACCCTATATAGCAGCAAGGTACTTTTTTTGTGATTAGAAGAAACTTGCATTTCTGAGAAGTCCTTTCCCCAATATCAGAGAAATGACAACCTTGTCAAGATTCATATTGGTTTGGAGACTTGAATCATCTTCCCAAAGCAGTCTAAAAAGGCTTTATTTTTCCTCCTACTTTACTCCTTTTATTCAGTAGATTCTTTACATCGGTACAGTCATTTTTACTCCTATAAAGTGCTTTCAAAAATTTTATTCCATGATACTCATACAATACTCCCTCAATATAAAGTAAGACATACATTCTCATCTCCATTCTAGAGACGAAAACCGAGGGATCAAAAATGAGCTCATCAAGGTTGAACAGCTGATAAGTGACAGAACTGGTATTTGAACCTGGTCTTTTCAAATACCAGAGCCTATATTCTGCACACAAAGAGTTAGAGTGGAAAGGTCAATTTGAAATTATAACTGCAAATTCTAATTTCACTGAGAGTTTGATTAGATTATAGCTGCCTGCCCCATCAGTTAATAGTATCTTCAGAGTGCCATCTTTCCCTATGTGACACCACTAAAATCATTAATATAATACATTTCTATAACATAGTCATAAAGTCACAGAATGTTAAAAGTGAAAAATCCCATAAAAACATCTAATTCCATCATTGGGCAAGAAATTAAGACCAAGAAATATTGGAAACTTATTCAAGATTGTACTTATTAATGGCAAGCCAGACCCACCATAGGTCTCTGACTTCTGATCTAGTGGCCCTTTCTTTTTTTAAAATTATTATTATACTTTAAGTTCTAGGGTACATGTGCATAACGTGCAGGTTTGTTACATATGTATACTTGTGCCATGTTGGTGTGCTGCACCTATCAACTCGTCAGCACCCATCAACTCGTCATTTACATCAGGTATCACTCCCAATGGAATCCCTCCCCCCTCCCCCCTCCCCATAATAGGCCCCAGTGTGTGAAGTTCCCCTTCCCGAGTCCAAGTGATCTCATTGTTCAGTTCCCACCTATGAGTGAGAACATGAGGTGTTTGGTTTTCTGTTCCTGCAATAGATTGCTGAGAATGATGG
>NW_016814667.1:5567-7584 GCF_001698545.2 Rhinopithecus bieti | reverse complement strand
CCTCGTGCCTAGAAGCTGGACACGGTGGCTCATGCCTCTAATCCTGGCACGTTGGGAGGTTGAAGTCGTAGGACAGCTTGAGCCCAGGAGTTTGAAGCTGCAATGAGTAATGATCCTGCCACTGCACTCCAGCCTGGGTGACAGAGTGAGATCCCATTTCTAAAAAATAAATAAATAAATAAATTTTTTTTTTAAAGGCAAATTCCTCATGCCTAGAACAGAGAGAAGCAGCAACACAGTAGGCACAAAGACTTGAGGAAAGCAGGAAGGGACAGTCCCTCTGACGCTCTCCTAGAAGCAACCTCTGCCGTTCGCATCTATCTTTGTCTTTTCCTCAGGTAGTCATTGAGCAAAGGTAACTCTAGAATACGAGGTGGTTTTTTTGTTTTTTCTTTTTGTGAGATGGAGTCTCACTCTGTCCCTCAGGCTGGAGTGCAGCGGTGTGTTCTCGGCTCACTTCAGCCTCCACCTCCCGGGTTTCACCAATTCTCCTGCCTCAGCCTCCCGAGTAGCTGGGATTACAGGCGTGCACCACCATGCCCGGCTGATTTTTGTATTTTTAGTAGAGACGGGGTTTCACCACGTTGGTCAGGCTGGTTTCGCACTCCTGACCTCAAATGATCCGCCCTCCTCGGCCTCCCCAAGTGCTGGGATGACAGGCATGAGCTACCACGCCTGGCCCAGGGTGATTTTTTTTTTTGTATGTGAAAATGATATCATTCTGTTTGTTTCATGGTGGTTCCTCACACGACTTGTAACTACTGAGTACACAGCCCAGGCCTCTTCTTGCCTGTGGCATGATCTTCCATGACAAGGCTGTGCCATGTATCACCCAATTCCCTGTGGACATTTTGGTGGCCTCCATTTGTTCCCATCTCACCCAATGCCACGGTGAATCTCCATACTGACATCTCCCAGGTCCCCTTGGGGATGGATTTTTGTCTCTCACTGGTGTCCAGAGAAGGGCAGCTGGGGTGGAAGGTCGGGTTACAGCTTGTTCTAAACAAGCAGGTTCCCCTCCTACACAGTCGGAAATGACTAGGTCCTAATAGTCCCCAAGGAGACCACTCACTGGCTATTATCTTCCGAAGTTAAGTTTATACACTCCCTTTAGGCCTGATAACACCCCCTCTAGAAATCTACCTGGCAGACACTTTCCTGTGAAATGACATGTGGAGAAAGTCCTCACAGCAAAAGATTTGAAGCAACCGAAACATCTATCAATAGGAGACTGGCTAAATAACACTACAAGGGGGCCAGGCACAGTGGCTCACGCCTGTAATCCCAGCACTTCAGGAGGCTGAGGCGGGAAGATCATCTGAGGTCAAGAGTTCGAGACCAGCCTGGCCAACATGGTGAAACTCTGTCTCTACTAAAAATACAAAAAAATTAGCCAGGTGCGGTGGCTGGCACCTGTAATCCCAGCTACTCGGGATGCTGAGGCAGGAGAATTGCTTGAACCCAGGAGGCGGAGGCTATAGTGAGCTGAGATCATGCCATTGCACTGTAGCCTGGGCAATAAAAGCGAAACTCTATCTCAAAAATATACATAAATAAATGAATGAATAAATAAATAAAAATAACAGTACAAGGGGTCAATAAATGATCAGAGATTAGTATCTCTTAGTGTTATGAGATCAGTATCACAGCTGTGAAAAGGAATGAGAATACCAGATGTGCAATTATAAAATTACTTTTGGGCCGGGCGCGGTGGCTCAAGCCTGTAATCCCAGCACTTTGGGAGGCCGAGACGGGCGGATCACGAGGTCAGGAGATCGAGACCATCCTGGCTAACACTGTGAAACCCCATCTCTACTAAAAAATACAAAAAACTAGCCGGGCGAGGTGGCGGGCGCCTGTAGTCCCAGCTACTCGGGAGGCTGAGGCAGGAGAATGGCGTGAACCCAGGAGGCGGAGCTTGCAGTGAGCTGAGATCCGGCCACTGCACTCCAGCCCCGGAGACAGAGTGAGACTCCGTCTCAAAAAAATAAAATAAAATAAAATAAAATAAAATNAA
>NW_016814667.1:0-1776 GCF_001698545.2 Rhinopithecus bieti | reverse complement strand
AGCTTTTGGAAAACATTTCGATAGTTTCAATTTTTGTTTTTTTTAAGAGTCTCGCTCTGTCAGCCAGGCTGGAGTGCAGTGATGCAATCTCAGCTCACTGCAGCCTTGAACTCCTGGGCTCAAGTGATCCTCCCACCTCAGCCTCCTGAGTAGCTGGGACTATAGGCTTGTACCACCACACCCAGCTAATTTTCATATTTTTATTTATTATTATTATTATTTTGAGACCAAGTCTTGCTCTGTTGCCAGGCTGGAGTGCAGTGGCACGATCTCACTGCAACCTCTGCCTCCCAGGTTCAAGAGATTCCCCTGCCTCAGCCTCCTGAGTAGCTGGGACTACAGGCGCACACCACCATGCCAGGCTAATTCTTTGTATTTTAGTAGAGACGGGGTTTCACCATGTTGGCCAGGATGGTCTTGATCTCCTGACCTCGTGATCTGCCTGCCTCGGCCTCCCAAAGTGCTGGGATTACAGGTGTGAGCCACCGCGTCCGGCCTTTTGTATTTTAGTAGAGATGAGATTTCGCCATGTTGGCCAGGCTGGTCTTGAACTCCTGACTTCAGGTGATCCGCCCGTCTTGGCCTCCCAAAGTGCTGGGATTATAGGCTGAGCCACTGCGCCCAGCCCCTATTTGTTTATTATCTTTCTGATGCATTCCACAAGAGAAGGGTTTTTCCCTCTGTCTTCTCTATCACTCTGTTCCCAACACCTGACCCTGCAAGGATCAGGGCCTGGTATACAGGAGGTGCTCAATAAGTATCCAGTGATGGAGCTCTAGGCCCCCAGCAGGGTCCTGGGCCCAGAAAAGACATAATGGTTGTTTTCTGAACACACAGAAGCTTTCCTTGGGGTCTGAAGGAAAATTTTAGACCTGAAACCATCCCCTGGGTGGAGGCCGGGGGTGGGGATTTAAGTACCTTGGGAGTGGCCATGGAAAGAAAAAGAACATTCCTGTCTCATCAAAGCTGTTCAGGGGAGACCTGAGCTCCCTGGCTGGTGGCTGGGGTGGAGATGGCGGATGCTCTTTGCAGGGTAACTGGGCAAGAGGGAGTGAATATTGAAATGCACATCCCACGTGACATCTCCTGGTTGTGTGTGAGGCCTGTGTGTGAGTGAGCCCTGCAACGCATCTCATAGGAAAGCAAAAGAGAGAGACAAATGGGCATATCCATCAGGAGTGGCCAGGCACGGAGACGGCATACTACGCAGCCCTGAAAAGGAATGCATAGTACACAGTCCTGAAAAAGATGTCCCTGGCTGTGTGCATCCCGGTACTGTCAGTGAAACAGCATGGCAGGGAACAGTGGGCAGAGGATGTGTGGAACAAGAAGACAAATGCAATATGCCAATATTTGCAAATGCTAAAATAATCACAGCAGGGCCAGGTATGGTGGCTCACACCTGTATCCCAGTGCTTTGGGAGGCTGAAGCAGGGGGATCACTTGAGTCCAGGAGTTGGAGATCAGCCTGGCCAACATAATGAGACCTTCTCTCTACAAAAAAAATACAAAAATTAGCCCGGCGTGGTGGCGCATGCCTGTAGTCCCAGCCATTTCAGAGGCCAAGGCAGGAGGACTGCTTGAGCCTAGGAGATGGAGGCTGCAGCGAGCCATAATCACACCACTGCACTTCAGTCTGGGCGACAGAGCAAGACTGTCTCTAAAATAGTTAAAAATAAAATAGGCCGGGTGCGGTGGCTCACGCCTGTAATCCCAGCACTTTTTGGGAGGCCAAGGCAGGCGGATCACAAGGTCAGGAGATTGAGACCATCCTGA
>NW_016814666.1:0-595 GCF_001698545.2 Rhinopithecus bieti | reverse complement strand
ACTTCCAGCTCAGGCTCCAGCACCAGCACTGGCTCAAGCAGTGGCTCCAGCTCTTCCTCAGCCTCCAGCCGCTCAGGAAGCTCCAGCACCTCCCGCAGCTCCAGCTCCAGCAGCTCTTCCGGCTCTCCAAGTCCTTCTCGGCGCAGACACAACAGGAGGCGCTCCTGCTCCAAAACCAAACCACCTGAAAGAGATGAAAAGGAGAGGAAAAGGCGGAGCCCAGCTCCTAAGCCCACCAAAGTGCATATTGGGAGACTCACCAGGAATGTGACAAAGGTTCACATCACGGAGATATTTTCCACCTATGGGAAAATTAAAATGATTGACATGCCTGTGGAAAGGATGCACCCCAAGTGTGCAAAGGCTATGCATACGTAGAGTTTGAGAATCCAGATGAAGCTGACAAGGCGCTGAAGCACATGGATGGAGGACAAATCGATGGCCAGGAGATCACTGCCACTGCCGTGCTGGCCCCCTGGCCTAGGCCACCCCCCAGGAGATTCAGCCCTCCCAGGAGAATGTTGCCACCACCGCCCATGTGGCGTAGGTCTCCCCCGTGGATGAGGAGAAGGTCCCGCTCCCCGAGGCGCAGGTC
>NW_016814665.1:0-595 GCF_001698545.2 Rhinopithecus bieti | reverse complement strand
ATTGGGAGCCACCTCGCAGGGGGATGAGGCAATGCCCACGAGGTGGGGACCAATAGCCACCCCCTCTCCCCGCCTTGGCTATTGGGAGTCATGGTGGGCTCACAGCCTGTTTAGGATATCGTGGGTATTATCATCTCACCCTCTGGAAATTATGACCTCTTTCACAGAGGGGTGCACACCTTCAGTGTATTGCTCAGGGAACAATTATATAATTAATTATTAAACATCAAGAATCGAATTTAATTATCAATAATACTATCAATTAATTTACCATTATTAATTATTTTATATAGATGATGACGGATGCCTAAAATTAATTTTTAATATTAATGCCATTTATCAATATTTTATTGCCAGCGTCCCTCAGTATTGATTTAAGCAACATTAATTGTTGATATTATTATTAATGTTAATATTATTATTAATACTAATCATTATCATTTTTAACCAGTGTGTATCTTTAGTATCTTGATTGTCATTAATATCAGTGATTACTATTAATTTTTATTTATTAATAATTAATATACTTGTTCCTGATATCTGGCAGGGAGAAGATGATATTACTCCCCATGTCGTAGAAAGTGTACACTCCTCT
>NW_016814664.1:0-595 GCF_001698545.2 Rhinopithecus bieti | reverse complement strand
TGGCTGGGCCCGGCGGCCGGGAGCGCGGCACAGGCGCGAGGGGCGCTGGACGCAGCCGGGAGGGTCGCGGCGCCCCTAGGCTGCCGTGCGGTGCGCCCCGCAGGCGGAACTCCTCTTCCTCCTCCTGTTCCTCGCCGCTCCGCCGGCTCCCTCCGGCCCAGGCTCGACACGCCTCCCCGACTCCACTCGGGGGACAGTGGCGGCTCCTCCTGGCCCCAGCGAGCCCGAGTTATTTTTAGGGAGGTACGAGTGGCAGTGGGGAGGGCTGCGGGCAGGCGGGGCCTCCTCCCCCACGGCGCTGAGGGTCGCCCCCTCCTCTCAGAGGTTTGTGCCGCCGCCCAGGGGTCTCCGAGAATCACTTGGATCTTCCGCGTCCCCAGTCCTCGGGCGCTCGGGTGCCTTGGCCGCAGGGCGGGAGGACGGACCGGGTGGGTCTGGCTCAGGTCCGGGAGCTGCGAAGCCCGATCGCCTCGGCCGCCGCTCCTGGTCTCTGTCTACTGGGCTCGGCCGTCCCTCCCGACTGCTGCTGCATCCCCTCGGGCCGCCCAGCCGCCGCCGCCGCCGCCTCTGCTGCTCGGGCCGCCGCTGTGGGCTC
>NW_016814663.1:0-2033 GCF_001698545.2 Rhinopithecus bieti | reverse complement strand
CAGCAAAATAAGGACCTTCAGACACGAGAGAGACAAAATAAGGACCCTTGGATGGGAGAGAACCAATATGGGGCCCTTTGGACAGGAGGGCGCTAAAATACAGACCCTCGGATGGGAGAGAGGCAAAATGGGGACCCTCAGACAGGAGAGCGCCAAGATGGGGACCCTTGGAGGGGAGAGGCCTGCAAACAGATGAGTCTTCACCAGTGAATCCAATAGCTGATAGCACCCTCCCTGAAAGGTAAGCCAGCAGTCTACGGCATAGCAGCCTAGAGGGATGGTTAGTTGTGTTTCGAGAGTGGGGCTGCAGCTGTCCTGGGCAGGGGCAGCATAGGTTGTGTATGTGTGGCTGCATCTCAGCCTCTTAGCTACAGGGCGACCTGTCTGGGTCAACCAGGATCCCAGTTAGTAGCTGCAGTGCCGAGTCCAATTCTTAAGGCAGGAGTTAGGCTGGAGGCTGGGATTCCATTCAGAGGGACTGTTCGGAGTGAGGACCGGGGTACAGACCAGAACCCAGGCAAGGCAGCAGCCACGTGGAGTGGGAAGAAGCCCTGATGTTTGACAGGTTTGCTGGGGCCCAGGCAGTAGCAGATCACCCATGACATGTGAATGACAAGTTAGGGATAGCAGATTCTTTTCAGACCCTTGGCCTCACACGGGGTGTTTGCGTGGCTTCAGGGCCCAAACAGCAGAGGCTGGGAGATGGAGTTTTGGTAGAGCAGCTCGGACGAGTAGAGTAGGTGGGATCTCACAGCCTAGACTTTGATTGAAAACCTGTTTCTGAGAGGAACCCAGCACAACCTGCTGGGGAGAGCAGGAAATCCAGAGTCGGGTTCTGCCTCCTATACCATGGGTGGCTTTTGGGCACATGGAGGGCAGAGCCCCATAGGGAGGGGAGAGACTGAGGAGAGGTGGCGGCTCCAACATGTAACTGGTTTCCATCAATAACACCAGGCAGGACGTCAATTTACTTAGTTACTTGAGGGATGTGTTTTACTGTTGATTTATGTTGATCAAAGCTGAGAACAATGATTTACAGGGAAGTGTATTTGAAGGACACACACTTCATTCATTTGTCAAGAGAAGGTTTAGCTTCTCTCAATATCAAGACAAAACATCAGAGGACTCCGTGCTTAAGCCAGGTTCTTTGGGGCCCTCCATAGACGTGCTTTACTCCATTGCATTTTGGATTATGCACCCAAATGACATATAGAAGAGATGGAAGGAGCTGTCTTTAAAACTCAACAAACTGGAAATAGAAACAAATACTCTCAACATGACAAAATCATATCCAAAAAAAAAAAAAAAAAAAAAAAAAAAAAAAAAAAAAAAAAAAAAAAAAAAAAGAAACCTACAGCGAAAATCATACTCAATGGTGAAAGACAGAATGTTTTTCCTCTAGAACAGGAAAAAGAGAAAGATACTCACTTTATCACTTTGATTTAATACAGTATTGGAAATTTTGGCCAGAGCAAATTAGGCAAGATGAAAGAAGTAAAAAGAATCCTAGTTGGAAAAAAAGAATTAAAATTATCTGTTTGCAGCTGACATGATATCAAATCATATAACATTATATTATATTATATGTAGAAAAGACATGATATCATATGTAGAAAAACCAAAAGCATTGTTAGAACTAACAAATGAATTCAACAAAGTTAGAGAATATAAAATCAACACTTAAAATTAGTTGCATTTCTGTGTACAAACAATGATCCATCTGAAAAGGAAATTAAGAAGAAGTTCTGGCTGGGTGTGGTGGCTCATGCCTGTGATCCCAGCACTTTGGGAGGCTGAGGCGGGTGGATCACGAGGTCAGGAGATCGAGACCATCCTGGCTAGTACGGTGAAACCCCGTCTCTACTAAAAATACAAAACATTAGCCAGGCGTGGTGGCAGGCACCTGTAGTCCCAGCTACTTGGGAGGCTGAGGCAGGAGAATGGCGTGAACCTGGGAGGTGGAGCTTGCAGCGAGCTGAGATAGCCCCACTGCACTCCAGCCTGGGCGACAGAGCGAGTGAGATTCTGTCTCA
>NW_016814662.1:0-21372 GCF_001698545.2 Rhinopithecus bieti | reverse complement strand
ACCCGATTTTCCAGGTGTTGTGTGTCTCAGTTCTCCTGGCTAGGAAAAGGGATACCCTTCCCCCTTGCGCTTCCCAGGTGAGGCAATGCCTCGCCCTGCTTCAGCTCTTGCTGGTCAGGCTGCAGCAGCTGACCAGCACCGATTGTCCGGCACTCCCTAGTGAGATGACCCCAGTACCTCAGTTGAAAATGCAGAAATCACCGGTCTTCTGTGTCGCTCGCGCTGGGAGTTCGAGACTGGAGCTGTTCCTATTCGGCCATCTTGCTCCGCCCCCCGCAAATAACTTTTTAAAATACTTTTTTTTGTGTTTCATTGAATCCAGTAAACTAATCTGTGTCTTAGGTCTATAATAGAACTATAAAATGCTGAGCTTGAATATACTGTGTATTTAATTTGATTCTCAGTACAGTCATCTATTATAACCATAAGAAGCATCGTTCTTATGAGTTTTATATAGAATAAAACCAAAACACAACACTATTATGATACTCAAAACACAACACTATTATGATACTCAGAGGTATTATATTTCACATGTAAGTCTAAATGTACTCCCTTTAAAGGAAAGCAATTATAAATACTATTATCTATTTAAATGTTATTTGAACTACTTGATTTTAAATTTGTGCTTAGAATGTTTAACAAAAATATTTGTTAATGTTTCTTTTTTTTTTGAGGCAGAGTCTCGCTCTGTCGACCGGACTGGAGTGCAGTGGCCGGGTCTCAGCTCACTGCAAGCTCCGCCTCCCGGGTTTACGCCATTCTCCTGCCTCAGCCTCCCGAGTAGCTGGGACTACAGGCGCCCGCCACCTCGCCCGGCTAGTTTTGTATTTTAGTAGAGACGGGGTTTCACCGTGTTAGCCAGGATGGTCTCGATCTCCTGACCTCGTGATCCGCCCGTCTCAGCCTCCCAAAGTGCTGGGATTACAGGCTTGAGCCACCGCGCCCAGCCTGTTAATGTTTCTTACAAAGCCCTCATGTTAATGTTTCTTACAAAGACCTCTTATATTTTTCTAAAAATCCCAAAAGAATTTTAAGCACGTTTATTCTCTATAAAACTGGCATTTTAAATAAATAGCCTATAAAGAAAAAAGGAATTTCAAGTATTTATTCTACTTATATTTATCAATAATTAAGAAGTAAATAAATGTATTGTTATGCACTCAAAATTAATTTCTAAGAAATATAATAAACGATGTGTTTCACTAATCACCATACCTGGAAACAAGCAAATAATTTATTTTACTTTCACATTTGTGATAGACTTTCTGTAACTTTCATATCATTAAATCAGCTTTAATCATTCTGTACAGGATTACAATTGAAGACAGATGGTTCTGGGTCGCTGGCAATTGATTATATGATTATGTAAACAGATAAGATAATATCAAATGAAATAAATCATGGTGACAATCTTTCTTTAGCATTTCAGACATTCAGCCTGTAATCCAGTTTAGTTGGATCAAATTTAATGTGGGAGAGAGCCCTTTTTATTTGCAAATAACGCAGTATGAAAGAGCTATGCCAGGACAGATTTGCATATGTACTACTATATGGATTCTATCTTGCTTATTTTTTATGCCATAAAGTATCTATAAAATAGGGATATTAACAGCATTATCTCATAGGGTTTCTGTGAATAGTGCCTGCTTCCTAAGTAGGTGGTATATACATACTAACTAGTGTTGTTATTGGCCCATTTCTCCTTTTCTTCCCTCTGATCATTCCTAGGAACTACAAATTTTACTCACTCTATTATACAAAGCATTTGAACTCCCCAAACTCCCGTGTGTGTCTCATATTTATGCATCCTCATATCTCTCTTATATGTCCCCATAATATTCTGTGTATCTTCCAACATAATACTTACTCTCTGCTGAATTTGTCTTAGTAGTACATTGGAAGACCCACTAAGATATAAAATATGACTATCTTGACTATAGTTGTAACTAGAGTAGCTAGCACTGATATATTACTAAATAAATATTTAGGTAGAAAAGAGAGAGAGGAAAGCAGGCAAGAGTATGCCAGTTATTAATTCACTTGTTAAGTACTACTACCCAGTTCCTTATTTACTTAATTCTGATTTTCTGTAATCTACTTCCACTACAGGTTTAAAGACCCTTGCTCATCACCCTTGAGGCCAGATATGTTTCAAAATGCAATTTATTTATTTATTTAGATTTTGGAAATGTATATCTGCTTTATGTTATATAACACTCCATACAAGAGTGTAAGCATCACTTTTAGCCAAAACATTAAAATAATGAAATAAATATCTACACTAAGCTATGCAAGTAAAAAATTGTAAATACCTTTGTGTCAGTCTAAACCAGATCCACTCTCCCTTCCTTGCTTCTTTCTGTCCTTTCTCTTTTTCACTTTTTCTCTTCCTTCCTTTCTTTTCTATTCCTTCTCCTCTTCTTCTCCTGCCTTCTCTCCCTCTCTCTTTCTTAATTTTCCTCTTTTATCCAACAAACAAGCTAGATCGCTTCACTTTTGCCTACCAATATAATATTTTTAGAAATAGAGCTTCAGAGCCTTTTGGATTTTGAAATTGTAATTGGAGAATGGTAACTTACCATGTTAGAGTAGTTAAGAAATAATGAGTTGAAAATTTCACTTGGATTGGAGACCAAATAATAAGGCAGGAATTTACCTAAAGAAAGTTATAGATTAAAGATAAGATTTTCTAAAAGTTTTTTTTTTTTTTAAGTATTAGGCTCTTTATATTCTGTTTCATAAATGTAACTACTTAAGCATGTGAACCCAATTTTCTCATCATCTAGAATAAACCGCAGACTGAACACCTCATTCAGTATTATTCAAAAAGTCAAAGATGCACTGAACATTCCCCCATGAAGCCTCTGCTTGGGAATAAAAATGATGTTACCTGATCAGGTAGACCCCAAATCCTCTAATTTAATATTCTGTGGCAGATCTCCTTATTTTCTTTCAGGATGCACTTTGTCATTAATTCATACATTCTTTTACATCAGTCTGGATGACTGCTGGACATTCCCTGTCACTTTTAACCTTATGTTGCCCTGCAGTCCCCTGCAGCACGCCACCCTTTCAGGGCTCCATGGAAGCCAGCAGCCACCTTGTCCCTACCAGTCCAATTCTTGGGGTCATGGTTCATGGCACTGTGATTTATTCCATTGTTCGAGGTTACCAGCATTGACTTACATCAATAGTATACCACCCTTTCACTTCATTTTTTGTGTGAATATTCTACAAAAGAATTACTTGGGCCCATTATTTTTAAGAAATATACATTATTTTGTATTTTAATATTTTATTTTAACATAAGGATTTTTTTCTTTCAAAGAGTGACAAAGTATGTATCCATACTGAAATTGAAAATATTTTCTATTCTGTATCTCAGACAGTTGCCATGTGCAGCAGCAAATCAGACAGGATTCCTTTTTTTTCCCATGGAGATTTTCCAAAGAGATTTGTATTGTTTTCCCATTTTCCTCACCCCACAATGGCCCTATCTTAAATTTTGCTTTTCAATGCCTCCCATCCCTACGTACACAGTAAGCATTTTTATACCTGCCTGAAACTTGAATTTATTTTCAGGAAGATCCAACCATTTATATAAATTATTATATTTGAATCCACTTCTCAGGCATATCATAGCCTCAATTTTGAAGTAATAGTGACTTTCCCTATTTATGCAGTCATACCCAATAGAAGGAAGGAACTTGCGGGTTCATAAGTGGAGAGTTTAGAATTACTCGGTTAGATTTCTCATGTAACTCTTTGCCCTGGAGAACTGGCTACAATTCTAAGTAAGGCACCTTGTCTCTATTCCACGCCATGAAGAATTTGTCTCTTGATGAGTGACTCCTATCAATGCAGGTGTGTTCTGCTGAGGTTTTTAAAAGATTGAAAAGCAGTTAATTGACTGGTGAATCATGTGTATAAATTATTTTCTTTGTCCAAAATTATGAACTCTTAGCTTGTAACTTAAATAATACAGTTTTCCCCAATAATATTATCTATACTATCCTAGCAAAAAATACATTGTGTTTTGCATTTATAAGTCTCATTTTGATGTTGAGTTAATACCGGCAATTATAAAAATTATTTTGAGAGTTTGGGTAGGGTCAAATTTTAGTCACAAGTAATTTATTTTTTCTTTCATTATCATAAGTATGTTTATGATTTTGCCTACCATCAAAGTGAAACAGATGTCAAAAATTCCTACTTATCTTTTAAGCTAGTGGTATACCAAATTATATGATGAAAAATATATTTATGTGTATTATGTCATCACATACACACTTGTTACTTCAGAAGTTTAATATAAAAACCTTTAAAGTTATCTAACTGGTGTAACTCATTCCATAGAAGTATTTTTTTTGTGCAAAAATCAGATACTTACAGATGTTTAAATATGGCTAATACAACATAATTCTTCAGAGTGAATAGTTTAATAATAACTATACTTACCTTCAGTTTACACAAAGAATACTATATTTTAAAGGATGTTAAGATTGTGGCTCTTTGGGGACACTTGTTCCATATCTTGTTAAAATTATGAAATGAGTTTAAGATACTGAAACATTTGTAAGATTAAAGATCAATTATTTTATTTTAAAACTGAAGAAAAACTATTGAAAATAGTTTACATGACCAGGTGAGGTGGCTTACACCTGTAATCCCAACCCTTTGGGAGGCCGAGGCAGGTGAATCACCCAAGGTCAGGAGTTTGAAACCAGCCTGACCAATATGGTGAAACCCTGTCTCTACTAAAAATACAAAAATTAGCCAGGCATGGTGGCGTGTGCCTATAGTCCCAGCTACTGGGGAGGCTGAGACAGGAGAATTGCTCGAACCCGGTGGGCAGAGGTTGCAGCGAGCTGAGATCACACCACTGCAGTCCAGCCTGAGTGACAGAGCAAGACTCCATCTCAAAAAAAGGAAAAAGAAAAAAGAAAATAGTTATACATGATGCATTGAGCCTCATCAAAATGACATAGGAACATGTAAGACTAGACTTTGGTGTTTACAAAATTCCATAGGCAATAGCAAAGGAAAGTATACAAAATTTTAATTGACCTTGTGTAATATACTGTGGGTATTAGGTTATTTAAAATATTACTGCAAATTTAAATTGTTCCATTTCAAGAATGGAATAGACACATCACTTAGTGTTGCACTTTCAGAAAAGCATAACAAGCTTTAAAAGACACAATAGCAAATTTAATGTCTCAAATATCAAAATGAATTTATCTAGAATTATTTTGTATTTTAAACATTTTTTTCACAACAGTCACTGTAAAAAAACAGTTTTATGTAATATATTTTCAATTAAATGATTGTTAATCTATTGATTATGAATCTATTAATGTTGCAATATTTTGTGTGACAGTGGGTATTTTCAAGAAAATGTATAAACAATTTGAAGGCTGAGCTCATTGGAGTAGTTTAATTTTTAGAAATGCATTGACTCATTTTCTGAATAAGTATTTTTTAATTTCTAATTTTGTTTCAGGCAGGATTCTACAGGCTGTGCACACTATGGTAAATGAAACAGATGTGAGTTCCTATCCACGCAGAACATATGTTCTCTTTGGAAACAGAGAAAATCACCAACCAAGCAGATAAATGATAATTACAAGCTGTAACATAGGCAATGAAGGAAATAAACAGGGTAATGAGATGTATTTTAACCAGAGGCTATATTTTAAAAAGTACATTTGTGTTACAATCTGAAAGGTAAAGAATCAGCAAGTCATGCACAGATATGAGAGAAGAGCATCCTATGCTTAAGGGACAATAAGCTTGAAGAATGGAAAGTGGTAAAAGGATCCACATGTTTAAATACCAGAAGGAGGTCAATGTGGCTGAAACAGTGTGTGCAAATAGAGGTGAAATGGAATGTGCTGACAATGCAGAGACCAGAGGCAGTTCATGCAGTTTTGGTAAGAAGTTCAAGTGCAATGGAAAGTCACTGAAGTCTGTGGGAAGTAGGGAGTGGGCTGTCATAAGCTTATTGAATTTCTTAAAAGGTTCCTGTGGATGATGAACACAGAATGAACTGGGAGACCTGGGCGTGGAGTACAATCCAAGCTAGGGTCAGAGTAGAGACGGAGCAATGTAGGCAGTAATGATAAATTCTTTGGGAAAGGAACGAGTAAAAGGACTTGATTATAGATGAGATCTGGAGGAAAGGAAAATATGTTTCTTATGTTTTGGCCTTGAGCAACTGAAGAAGACAAAATGTGAAAGGAATACTAAAAACTCAGTATTAGACATATTGAATTTGCAATTTCTGTTATAATCCAAAAGAAGATGTCTGAATAGTTTTATATAGAAATCTAGAAGTGACGTGAGAGGGGTAACCTGAAGATACACAATTGAAAATATTTTGGAGATTAATTTAATAATCCAAAAACTACTTAGACTTTTTAATGCCACATTCATTTGCCACATATACTTATTCATTCAAAAGGCACATATTCTCAGCTTACCATGACATAGGCAAAACATTCCTGCCTTCATGGATATTACATGGAAATCAATTTATTTTTTTATTCAGATTAATTTAAATAACAGATTTTGATTTTATTTAAAAAAGAAATAATTATGTGAAAAGAGAAAAACTTAGAGTTTCAAAGAATTTGACAAATTTCCACATTAAAACTATTTTAAACTGAATCAGAAAGGAATGGAGGGCAATGGCCAAAATGAAAGCAACAGTATGCACAGAGCAGTGTCAAGGCGGAGAATACTCTGTGGTCTGCAGTTCATAATAGTACTATTTGTCGGAGTTTTATTTAAAAGTCTTATAAATGATGCATAAGATAATGCGAAAAATGAAACCTCAATGCTGTTAAATGTTCTGAAACGTAGTTCAGAAAGATATATTATGCAGGATCTTTCAAAGCTCTTGTTTATGAGATGAAGGGAGACAGTAACGTGGTAAATGGGCTTTTGGGTAGATGACGACAGAAACAGTGCAATTAGGGGGGAAGTACAAATTCTATACTTATAAAAGAATGGCTTTGATTTCTTAGCTACATCCTCTATGTCACACCAGGTGGTTGATGCAAGTAGGAAAGGTTAAAATTCACGATGAGACTTAGCAAGTCAAATGTTTCTTATAACAAATAAGAAACATTCAAGGGAACAGTAGGTATCTAGGGTACACTGAGAAACCAGAGCCCAATAAGGGGCAACAGATAAAATCGAGGTAAATAGTTAAGATTTAGCCATGTTCAAATGCAATGAGCAGCCTGGTTCCCTGCTTTTACTAGTGTCTAAGCTTTGCCACTGAACACACTTTGATTCTCTTAAGTTTTATTTCAGGGCTAGACTTTAAAATCAATACTACTTATAGCCAAGGGTAATTAAGGAGTCAGAAGTTCAGTGGCGTAACATCGTGCTGAGGTCCGCTGTTCCTTCCATAATGCAAAGCCCAGTTTGAGTACTTAGATTCTCGCTGTCTTGCATGAGAACACAAGATCATTTTGAGACTTGCTTCAATAAATTTAGCCTCATTCTTGAAACGCTTGTGAGTATTTGAATTTTTTACGGAACCACAGCCTGCATTGTTTTCTTTAGAAGTGGGACGTTGCATTCAAATGGAATCTATGTGTGGCTTGTTTATGGTTGCTAACTATAAGTAGGATGGCCAGATAATACATACTATATACATCCAGTTAAACTTGAATCCAGACAATCGATTTTATTTTTGTAGTATATGTCCCAAATGTTGCAACCCAAATGTTTATACTAAAGATTATTTGTTCTTTATCAGAAAGGCAAGTTTAAGTGGGAATTCTGTATTTTTATTTGCTGCATCTAGCATCTCTATCATCAGGCCTTCCTGCCACCAACTGCCAGCTTAGTCCTCGCTTATTATCTAGGGCTCAATTACTGGGCCAATTAGTGTCAGCCAACTTCCCCCGAATGTTGTCATCAGCGTAATTGTACCATATCTCTAGCAGCTTCTCCTGGGATCTTCTTTGTTTACCTATCTTGCCATATTCCTGGTCTAAAAATCTAGTTGAAAACCAAACATGACATCAAAAGCGCTTTGGATTGTAGTGGTAGGTGGCTATGACGGTCTTTCCAGCAGGGACAATCGGTGATAAACCTCCCAAATAAAAAATGAGGTTGTTTAGACAATTTATCATAAAGACAGATTATGATCAAGGCAAGGTCATTAGAATCACTGTAACTTATTATCTGAAGACATGAATTTGGTTTAATTCTGCCTTTATGCTTCACTTCTCCTGGCTCAATGTCACTGGGGTGAGATGCATTGTATTATAATCTAATAAAGTTATTTCCATAACAAAAACAGGATTATTGCATTAATATTTGGTTACAGTACCTCAGTAAAAACATAATAGAACTAAAGGAAGTTTCAGATTAAAGAAGCCAAAACAGTTTTTCCCTGAGTAAGACATCTGAGAACAGGTTTAAATATATCACATACCTTCCAGGAATGACTTCCAAAGACATACAACTCCATCAGGCTACCAACAGAGCCAGTCCCACTGCTACTATCAGAAAGCTACCACATCTGGAATCACAACTTCATTACCAGAATCAAGAACCCCCACACATTCAGGCATGTTTCATAATAGGGAAGCTGTAATTGCTGCTGCTGCCACTGATATAACTGTATACCTCACTTACAAATTTAACTGGCCAAATGGAGGTCTCAGGCGCTGCCTCTTAACTACCCCGACACTTAAGACTGGATACTGAAGCCACTGCTCACTTACTTCAGAAAACTACTTATCTCCATATCTGTACTTACCCGTAGAAATGCAGTTGCATCAGAAGTTTAGTATCTGATCACACCTACCCTCCAAAATATCACGCAAAATCTATTTCCTGAACCTAAACACCTTTCAGAACCTCATTTCCAAAGTGGTCTCAGAAGTACAGCATAAGATTGCCAATACCTAAATGTAAGAGGTACTAGGTATATTTACTGGGTATATTTATTGGGTGCCAATATACCATATACATAGAGGACACCATAACATTTTATAAAAACCTAAAATCCTATGTTTATATATAGGATTATATCAGCCACCTGATTGTAAAATGCTGACAGTAAATAAAATGATCTTAAGTAATGTAAATTGTAAGAGTAATTTTGTTAATTTGATGTGACAAATGCCAAAAATAAATGCCTAATGGAAATCTGAGGGTGCAAGAACTGCGTAGACACAGTCACGGGTAAAGGACACAGTTTATTAACAGAAACAAGATGTTTTAGGTTTTGTGATCATAACCTTTTGAGATTAATATCCAGCACAGCATATCTCTACTTTTGCTGCCCAGTATACTCACCTAAGGAACTCTGGAAACAATACTGATATCCAAACTACTTCCTAGACCAATCCAATCAGAATTTCTGGATGCCCAAAGATTCCAGGGTGAATCTAATCTGTATTCAGTTTGAGCATCATTAATTTAGCATGAAAATCAGTCCTTCTGAAACACAACTTTGTTCAATACAAATTTGAGAGATATTGAACCCATGGGTCTGACCTAGAATACCATTTATTATAATTATTTAAATGGATTCTATATAGAATCTTTATGCTAATTTTAGACACATTTCACTAGGAAAGGTTTAACTGTGATTTATATCGTACTGAAAAATTGACTTAGACATTTCTAAATTCATTTGAAGGAGAAAAAAATCTTCTGATTATCTAATAGTAACAAATATTTTTTAAATGTAAGAAAAGGACAAATTATAAATGGGAGGTTAAACAGTCTTTTATAATCACAAACTAGGTTTGGCTTGGAATTAATTTCAGAGATTAAAATTCTTATTTTGCATGGACTAATTTATACATTTTTTGACAAAAGGTATTGCACTTTGGGGAAACTTTTCTTAAAATAATAACCTTGGAGGTTTAAGAAAAGTATTTATATATCATTAATAGAATATAATCTGTTAAAAATGGAAGGGGGCAGGGGTTGAAAAGCTACCTATTGAATTCTATGCAAACTATCAGGGTGATGGGGTCAATTGCACTCCAGACCTCAGCATCACACAATATACCCATGTAACAAACCTGCACACATATGTTCTGAACCTAAAATAAAAGTTTAAAAGTCAAAACTAAAAGAAAAAAATAGGCTGTATCTAAATACTAAAGTTATATATTCCCTGTTATATTTTAGTTATTATATATTAAATATAAATATATATTCCAGAATTCATTATGATCCAATACCTATGGAAATTATTAACATTTTATAAAAACTGTATATGAGTTCTTCTAAAATTCTTCTTAGGATCTAGCACAGTGTATTGCATACTATAAACACTTAATAAATTATTTTTTTAGTAGAGTCATACTGGAATTATCCAGCAAGGGAAAAGATAATCACTACCAAGTGAGAAAAAGCACATTATTCATCCTCATGAAATTCTCTTTACATAAACCAAAGGGTATTTCTGCAGAGTATTAAGTACTTTTCTAGGGTGGAGTTGCATTCCTTGTATTTTTCAGCATTCCTTCATAGTTTATGAAATGTCCCACTTGGATTTTATAGATACTTATCTTTTAATTATTTTATTTAATAAAACTTTCAAAACTTACAAGTAAAAAGGCAAAAAGAGGAAAGATTAAAATTGTAAAATTAAGAGAACGGTACACTGCCAATAGGCAAAAAGAAATATTAATGTAATGGATTTAAATAATCCCTTCTGTGATTTATAATTTTAAAGAAAGCAATTAAAAGTAATCCCTACTTCTCATATTTTAAGATCTGGCTTATTAATGTTTTCAGCCATTTGTATATCTACTAGCCTGAAATTCTTAACAGCCTGATTTAAAAAGTACCTACATTGCAGCATAGTTTGACTATTCAACNAGGCAAAAGAAATATTAATGTAATGGATTTAAATAATCCCTTCTGTGATTTATAATTTTAAAGAAAGCAATTAAAAGTAATCCCTACTTCTCATATTTTAAGATCTGGCTTATTAATGTTTTCAGCCATTTGTATATCTACTAGCCTGAAATTCTTAACAGCCTGATTTAAAAAGTACCTACATTGCAGCATAGTTTGACTATTCAACTGTATCTTGTAACTGAAAAAATAATTATTAAGTTTTCATATTCATAAATAAGTCTCTCCGGGATTTCATAATTTATCAGTTTATGTTGCTGTGTTCTAATACCCACTGGAAAATATTTATAATATTTAGATATTTGGACCATTCTGATGACATTTTTCCCTCCTTAGACTACTTTACGTAAGCAGAAAAGCTGACATAGATTCAATTTCTCTGAAAGATACTATGGATTGAATTGCTCAATATTCATCCAACCACCTTCCACCATGCCTTTCAAAATGGCAATGTCTGAAAAACTAAAAAGTTTAGGAGACTCCTTTGCAGCCAGAGTGCTAGAGTCCTCCAGGCAGGAAAACCTCTGATAGAGAATTAGGAGAAAAGGAGAAAAATTTGAGGCTGCAGGAGAGGCTAGGTACATTGCGTAAACACATCAGAGTAGGCATGTTTTTCTGAGACAGCCCTGGCAGGGATTCTAGCATCTGGTTCCTGTTGTCGTAGGTGCCAAGTGGCATGAGCCAGATCCCACAGGGTTTCTACCAGAAGAATCTTGTGGATGAATGTTTCCTTTGGCTGCCTTCTGGGCAGTATCTAGTCACCCCACCCACCTCCAACTCCTCCAAGGATTCTATAAGCCACAAAATATCCTCTAGAAAATCTCTTTCTGCTTAAAATAGAATGAATTATGTTGAGTTAATCTCAAAACCCTAACCAAAGAGTCCACTAAAGATTGTTAGGCAACCAGTCCTACTTAAATACTTTAGGAACTTGGGAAGATGCTTCAGCAATACATGCCAGTAGGATTGCTCGGAAGTATGGTCTAGATTGAGTTACATTATGACTAGAGCTGTTGCCAGCAGAAACCTTTCCTACCAACCCCAGTGTCTTATAGGAATATCCGTCTTTATGTGTCCTCACCCACTAAATGCTGCTTTAGCTGTAGATTCAGCCTTAGCTAAATATAGGCAGGTAATGCTTATCAAAAGCATTTTACCTGAAAAACCAGCAGGATTTGAAGTAACTGCTTTCATATCTAGTCAGTCAAATGGTGGGATCACTCACAGAGTTATTCAATTATTAAATGTAGTGCCAGTCACAGACCAAACTCTTGATTCTAATTTGATTTAACTCAATAAACGGCATAGGTGCCTCAATGAAGAATCCCCTTCCTTTAAGAACTGGTTTCTCTAAGCTAGTGCCTACTTGCAGTGATTATTCTTTTCTCTCATTGGTCACCAAGTCACTTTTTCACAAAAGTTGAAATCTGTATATTTTATGTTATAAACCGGAGAGTACAACATTTTAAAACAACATTTACATAATGTCCTTTACATAAAGAACAGTATATATATATAACTGTTACTTCAGTTGAAAAGATGTGATTAGCCCTTATCTACAAATGTGATCTAAAATGACTGGCAACCTTTTTTGCATATAAAATATAATCATGTTTTCCATGAATGTCCATCCACTCTTGATAAGAGGCATGATTACGCCAGGTTAGCTTTCTGTACTCGATGGTACTCTTTCTCTCCCTGGATCAGATTTCCATAAAGAGCAAAATTCCCATTTTCTTAGTGGACAAAGAATCTGCCAAGTCAACCTGATCCTATTAGAGCTATAACCAGGTTATTTTTGTGTGATGGGTAATATTAAGTGTCAACTTCATTGGATTGAAGGACGGACGAAAAGTATTGTTTCTGCGTATATCTGGGTGTTGCCAGAAGACATTAACACTTGTGTCAGTGGGCTTGGAGAGGAAGACCCACCCTCAGGAAGACCCACCCACAACGTGGGTGGCTGCCATCCAATTGACTGCCATCATGGCTAGATAAAGCAGGCAGAAGAAGGTGAAAGAAGCTGACTTGCTAAGTCTTCTGGCCTTCATCTTTCTCTGGTGCTGGATAATTCCTGCCGTCAAACATCAGTCTCCAAGTTGTTTAGCTTTTAGACTCTTGGCCTTACACCAGTGGTTTGCCAGGAGATCTCAGGCCTTTGGCCACAGACTGAAGGCTGCACTGTTGGCTTCCCTACTTTTGAGGTTTTGGGATTCGGACTGAGCCACTACTAGCTTCCTTGCTCCTCAATTTGCAGATGGCCTATCATGCCACTTTTTCTTGTGATCATGTGAGTCAATTCTCCTTAATAAACTCCCTTTCATATATACATCTATCATGTTAGTTCTGTCCCTCTAGAGAATCCTAATAGAATTTGCCAGTAGCTGTAAAGAAGAAATAGAAGTGCTTGTCTTTGAACAAGACTTTTTTATCACTGCAAAGTTAGAGGGATGCTAAAAGTATCCTAAAATTACATCAGCATACATCTGCAGGGAGTCTAAAGGATATAGAGACCAGTGGGACATCACAGTTTCCTTCTCCCACCTTTGCGCTAGGCACCATCCCAATACATATAAACTTCCTCACATCTATAGCTAACATATAATAGTAAAGCAGCTCTTTTTTTTTCCAAATTTTTATCTTGATTATTCTAGCTTTCTCAAAAAAATTGAAGAGAACCAAATATTTGATTGTTGCATGTTGATTCTGATGACTCCTTGGCACGTACTGTCCCAAATCTGATACCTTATGTGATGGTTAATAATAGCTGTCAACTTGATTGGATTGAAAGATACCTACATAGCTGGTAAAGTATTGTTTCTGGTTGTGTCTGTGAGGGTGTTGCCAAAGGAGATTGACATTTGAGTCAGTGAACTGGGAGAGGAAGACCCACCCTCAGTATGGGTGAGCACCATCCAATCAGCTGCCAGTGGCTAGAACAAAACAGGCAGAAGAAGGTAGGATAAGTTGGCTTGCTGAGTCTCCTGGCTTTCATCTTTCTCTGGTGCTAGATGCTTCCTTCCATTCTTCCTGACCCTGGACATCAGACGCCAGGTTCTTTGGTCTTTGGACTCTTGGACTTGCACCAGTGGTTTGCAGAGAGCTGTTGGGCCTTTGGCCACAGACTGAAGGCTGTACTGTTGGCTTCCCTGCTATTGACACTTTTGGACTTGGACTGAGCCACTACTGGCTTCTTTCTTCCTCTGCTTGCAGACAGCCTGTCATGGGACTTCACTTTGTGATTGTGTGAGCCAATTATCCCTAATAATGCCTTTTCATATATACATATATCCTATCAGTTCTGTCCCTCTGGAGAACCTTGACTAATGCATCTTATAATCTTAAGGAGATATGTCTTCTAATGGCATTGGGGTGGAAAATCATCACGGAGGAATAAGGCTAAACATGACTAGGATGATTATTGCATTCTGGCCCAGCTTCAGGCCTGGTCCTGTATGAAAATTTTAATTTTCAGTTAAAATTGAAAACCATGGCTTTGATGAATTGATATCTTGCTACTTGGAAAGAATATGATACACAGAATAGTATTACCTGCACATTCATGGGGAAATCATTAACTTTATGAAGTTATGAAAATTAAGAATGTGATTACTTGTGAAAAATGCACTTTTAATTTAATTGTAAGCCTACGTTGCTGTAATCATGGCTGAGTACCACGCAATTTCCACATACCAGTATCTAATCAGGGAACTGCTGGAAAACAAGAGACCAGCAGATACTTTTAACTTACTTCCAAATCTTGTAAAAACACATCTAATTGGAGTAATCTATTTCTCCAGAATCCTAATTGTAAGAGATAATGGAAGATAATGTTTTCAGTTTCTTAGCATCTCTAGAACACGCAGGCATTCAAAAGGAGGGTACTACAGAGATTGAACAAATCAACACACAGTTCTTACCAAAATAATATTTGACATCTGTTGGCAAGAAGACTAGCTCTCAAACTAACATGCATACTGTTAGTTAGACATAATGGACATGACAGTCATCAGGAAGACTCAGAAGTTGAAAACTAAACATTTTGAATTGCAAAAGTGCCCTTCTACTGCCAAGTCCACAAACAAAAGAACACTCAGTCACCCAAACAATAGTGATAGCTCAGAAATTCAGTACTTTTATTGTGAAAGAAAAATGTAGGAGTCCTGAAATATTGCATTAGAATTAAGTTTTACTTGTCAGAAAAGGCAAATATCAATAGAATTAAGGTAGAGGTCTAAAATGTAATTTTTAATTTTCTGATGTCATATTTCACTTGTTTTTATACCAAAGGGGTATTTGATGTTAGAAGGGAGGAAAAACCTGAGAGTTATACTTTGGTGAGCCTATATCAAGGCTCTCAATTTAGTTTTTTAAACAATAAGACAAAAGCCTCTTAGCATATGAATGTTAAAAAAATAATCAGACCTAAAACACTTCAATATGCTCCTAAGTATTTATATTAGGATCAAGGAGCTTGTTTATGCTTTGGGTAAAAAACATTTCAGTAGCTCTCCAGAAGTAATTTACAATGAGTTGTTACACAGAATTCTTTCAAATTCTTAAACAGAAACACACTCTCCATATGAAAGTACTTCTTATTGGCTAGCAGCAATAAGCTGGCAAGTCATAAGCCATCAATCGACGTTTTATTGCTGTAAATTCACTCAGGATATTCTCGTCATGAAAGAAGAAAAATCAGCAGAGTTCTACAGAAAGCCACGAGCAACTAAATTCTAACAAGCTATCAAAATAACAGAAATACTGACATTGAAACCCAGTGCCCTCTGGCATATAGAACAGACTGTAAACTGATTTTGAAAACAAAAATATAAAATATTCTTTATTTAAAGTAAAGGCTTAATTCAGTGATTGTAGCACATACTGAAGGGAAGATTGGATAAAGGTAATTCTATCAGTTAATGGGACATTCAAATATGGTAAGAGTATGAACCTGCAGGATATATATGCCTATTTTGAATATTTGGGTATGAAGGTAAAATATCAAGATAGTGTACAAAATGTTTATCATATAAAAAGTGCTCCGTTAAAATAACACAAATATTCTACTTTTATCAGGCAGTGAGTCAAATAGGTTTTTCCATTGTTAATATTTCATCACATGCTTACATATTATTTCAAGATATTATTAAATCAAAGATTAATCCATGTCCCATTGATCTAGTGATATTTAATCTCCGTATATATATATATAGAGAGAGAGAGATGCTTTCCATCTCAATATTGTGGCTTGATGGTGTTAAATAGAAAATAAAACCCACATGGTTTTCATTTCCAAGACACTATATGAGGTCATAGGAAACACATGAAATGATGAAGACTTGAGAGAACAGGTATTAGAATGATAAGTTCAAGGATAAAATGACTTTGTGGAAGAATCAGGAGAGCCCTGGGATAAAAGAAACCTCGGTGAGCAGATTCTTTTGGAGGATACTTAAAGGAAACATAATTAATGGTGTGAAACACTAGGATACAATTTATCAAATAACATGACTCTGAGAAAATAGGATATTTACAATTAGAAAGCTACTAATAGTTAGGGTGACCAACACTTATGATTTGAGTTATAAATACCTGACCCTGTTGAAATTTTATTATATTTGGGTCACATCAATCTTACCAACTCACAAAGGATCCTCTTCAACTAGAATAGAGAAAGGCATTGAGATCATATACCCTGGTCCTCAACTGTCTTAATTCACAATGCAATTCTTTTGACAAAGTATTGTCCTAAGTTTAAGTACATAAATATACTCAAAGATATATGAGCAAGAAGGTTGGTAATTGAAGGGATCTTTCAGATTGAATGTCAGGGCCTAGACGATTGCCTCCGCTTTGGGTTAAACCACATTTCATGGTTGCCTGCCCAAATTTGTGGCGTCAACCTGGGATGTAGGAGCTGCTTAAATGCTAAGGAATGTGGATTTCCCCCCAGCTGGTCATAAAGGCCATATAGTACTCTCCTTCTGCAGATGACTCAAGTATTAATTCTTCCTCCACTGATACTCTACCATCTCTCAGTTCTCCCTGGATAGGCTTCACTCTTCTGCTTCAGGATTGCCACCAATTCCAGCTTCCTAATATCCACAATAAATGATAATGATAGAGAAAATAAATATTCTCTTTACATAGGTATTTTAAGAAGGCAATAAGGTAAGTGTATTTGGATACTTGGATGCACAGGTTTTTTTCCCCAGTCTTCTTCTTTTTTTATTTCAATAGGTTTTAGGAGAACAGGTGGTGTTTGGTTACATGAATAAGTTTTTTAGTGGTGATTTCTGAGATTTTGGTGTACCTATCACCCAAGCAGTGTACACTGTACCCAGTGTTAGTCTTTTATCCCTCACCCACCTCCCATCTTTTCCCTCGAGTCCCCAAAGTTGATTGTATTATTCTTATGCCTTTATGTCCTCAGAACTTAGCTCCCACTTACGAGTAACAACATACAGTGTTTGGTTTTCCATTGCTGAGTTACTTCACTTAGAATAATGGGCTCCAATTCCATCTAGGTTGCTGTGAATGCCATTGTTTCATTCCTTTTTATAGCTGATTAGTATTCCATGTATATATGGAATACATATATATGTATATGTGTATATATATATACACACACACATATACACCACATTTTCTTTATCCACTTGTTGGTTGATGGGCATTTGGGCTGGTTCTATATTTTGACAAATGCGAATTGTGCTGCTATAAACATGTATATGCAAGTACCTTTTATATATAATGCCTTTTTTTTTCCTCTGGGTAGACACCCAGGAGTGGGATTGCTGGATCCAATGGTAGATCTACTTTTAGTTCTTTAAGGAATCTCCAACCTGTTTTCCATAATGGTTGTGAAACAAACAACAGGTATAGAACTGTAAGCTGAACAAATACCTAAGCTTGGAAAAGGCTGGTAATGTTGAATACTGACCTTCTAAAGTGGAGAGACCTCACTGGAAACCCAGATCATTAAGTTCTAGTCTCTGAAAGTCCATACCTTAAGAGTAGGGCTAATCTGTCCTAGATAAAAGCTACTACAACCCACCATAATCAAGCTTGAAAAACAAGCTTCAAAGAGATTAAGCTGATTTACAAGTAAATTAACTGACTTCCAGAAAAAAAACCCAGTGTTCTATTAAGACAATAAAAATCAAATATTGAACAATGCATATATTTAACTCTATTAACCATATATAACTATATTCAACCATACACAATAAAAAATAGTTAGACATACATTAAAGTAGGAAAATGTAATATATAACAGGAGAAAAAAATCAATCAATAAAAATAGAAGCAGATATAATAGATGATGGAATATTAAATAATAATTTTAAAGATATTAATATACTTAAGCATCTCAATGATTACATTGCATATAAATTCATTAGAACCTTCAACTCTTAGACTGGATAATAAACAAACAGATTATGTGACGTTTTCAAACAATTCGTTTTAAAAATGAAAATGTGAAACAACAAATGTCATGCAAATACTGACCACAAGAAAGCTGGAATAGCATAGTAATACCAAAGTAGACTCTATACAAGGAATACTTCTAGAAATAGACATTTTATACTGATAGGAGAGTAAATTTATCAATAATATCTAACACTCGTAAATATATATGTCATATAATAAGAGTTTCAAAACATATAAAGAAAAAGCTGACAGAACTACAAAGGAAAATAGAGAAATCTACAACTGTCACTGGAGAGTGGAATACTATTTTCTTAGTAATGACTGGAGAAAATAAACACAAAATTAGTAAGGAAATGGAAGACTTATATAATATTGTAGGACTATTTGAACTTGTAGAAATCAACAGGACACTGCATCCCTAAACAGGAAAATACTCATTCTTTCATGTGTATACTGAAGATTCCCTAAGATAGATCATGTGCTGGGCCATAGCAAAAATATCAAAACAAATTAAATATTTTGAGATCATCCAGATCATCACATCGCATTTTGAGTATAGCCTCTGAACATAATGGGATTCATTTAGAAATCATTAAGAAAAAGGATATTTGGAATATCTACAAATATTTGGAAATTAGGCAACAGAATTTCAAATAACATAAGGGTCAAACAAAATTAGGCAGGAATTTTTTTTTTTTTTTTTCTTTTTTTGAGACAGTCTCTCGCTCTGTCGCCCAGGCTGGAGTGCTGGAGTGCAGCAGCTCACTGCAAGCTCCGCCTCCCGGGTTCATACCATTCTCCTGCCTCAGCCTCCCCAGTAGCTGGGACTACAGGCGCCCGCCACTACGCCTGGCTAATTTTTTGTATTTTTCAGTAGAGACGGGGTTTCACTGTGTTAGCCATGATGGTCTCAATCTCCTGACCTCGTGATCCGCCCGTCTCGGCCTCCCTGAGTGCTGGGATTACAGGCATGAGCCACCGTGCCCGGCCAGGTAGGAAATATTTTTAAATATTTTAAATGTAAATGAGAATACTATATATCCAAATGTGTAGGCTGTATTTTAAGCTATACATAGTGAGTATAAATAGCACTAAATGGCAGGAAAAATAATTTCAAATTAGATGAAAGGAAGGTGATAGTAAAGACATGAGCAAAAGTCAATAAATTAGAAAACAGAAAAATAATAAATACATCAAATATCAATTAATTGAAAATATTAATAAAATTGATAAACATTTAGCTCCATTGGCAAAAAAGTGAAATTAAAAGTTATCAATATCAGTAAATAAAGAGAAGCATCACCATAGATAATATAGAGATTAAAATTATAAAAAAGAAATTATTGAACAATTTTATGTCAATATGTTTGAAAGCTAGTGGATGATTCCTTGAAAACACAATTTACTAAATTAACATAAGAATATATAGGCTTGGGAGGCCGAGACGGGCAGATCATGAGGTCAGGAGATCGAGACCATCCTGGCTAACACGGTGAAACCCCGTCTCTACTAAAAAATACAAAAAACTAGCTGGGTAAGGTGGTGGGTGCCTGTAGTCCCAGCAACACGGGAGGCCGAGGCAGGAGAATGGCGTAAACCTGGGAGGCGGAGCTTGCAGTGAGCTGAGATCCGGCCACTGCACTCCAGCCCAGCAACAGAGCAAGACTCCGTCTCAAAAAAAAAAAAAAAGAAAGAAAGAAAAAATATATATATAGGCAAACATAAAAAAGGATGAGTTCATGTCCTTTGTAGGGACATGGATGCATCTGGAAACCATCATTCTCACCAAACTATCGCAAGAACAGAAAACCAAACACCGCATGTTCTCATTCATAGGTGGGAATTGAACAAGGAGATCACTTGGACCCTGGTAGGGGAACATCACACACCCGGGCCTATTATGGGGAGGGGGGAGGGGGGAGGGATTGCATTGGGNAAAAAAAAAAAAAAAAAGAAAGAAAGAAAAAATATATATATAGGCAAACATAAAAAAGGATGAGTTCATGTCCTTTGTAGGGACATGGATGCAGCTGGAAACCATCATTCTCACCAAACTATCGCAAGAACAGAAAACCAAACACCGCATGTTCTCATTCATAGGTGGGAATTGAACAAGGAGATCACTTGGACCCTGGTAGGGGAACATCACACACCCGGGCCTATTATGGGGAGGGGGGAGGGGGGAGGGATTGCATTGGGAGTTATACCTGATGTAAATGATGAGTTGATGGGTGCTGACGAGTTGATGGGTGCAGCACACCAACATGGCACAAATATACAAATGTAACAAACCTGCACGTTGTGCACATGTACCCTAGGACTTAAAGTATAATAAAAAAAATAAAGAAAAAAAAAGAATATATAGGCAAATAGGCAGGGTGCAGTGGTTCACACCTGTAAACCCAGCACTTTGGGAGGCTGAGGCAGGCAGATCACTTGATGTCAGGAGTTTGAGAACAGCCTGGCCAACATGGCAAAATCCAGTCTCCACTAAAACACATAACACACACACACACACACACACACACACACACACACACACACATAATAAATGGACAAATAGACATTTGAAGTCTTATATCTGAAAGAGAATTTGAAATTGTAATTAAAAACCTTTCCAAAAACAAAAAACAAAAAAGAAAGCCCACGCTCAGGTGACTCCACTTTTGAAGTCTATCACACACTTCCATGGTGAAGAAGTAATATCAATTTCACCAAGTTGCTTTAATAAACTAGAGAAATAGTGAACATATTCCAACTCTTTGTATGAGTTCAGATAGTTTTAATACCAAAATTGGAAACAGTAATTATAAGAAAACTATAAAATTTTTTTCCATGAATTAAGACAAAAAAATCCCTAGCCTGTTAGGAAATTGATTCTAGAAACAGAAAGTAAAGGGGGAAATGTAGCATTACCAAGTAGTATTTATCTTAGGAATGCAAGAGTGGTTGAACATTTTAAATGTAATAAATGCAATTTAATACATTAAAATAATAACAGAAAAAGTATGATCATTTGAATAATAACAG
>NW_016814661.1:6314-8112 GCF_001698545.2 Rhinopithecus bieti | reverse complement strand
TGCGGCTGGATCCTCAGAGACAGAGGAGTGGAGGCCATGACTACCAGAGAAAAGGAAGGGGATGCCATGGCCTCCAGAGAAGGAGGAGCGGAGGCCGTGGCCACCAGAGAAGGAGGAGCAGAGGCCATGGCTGCCAGAGAAGAGGAGTGGAGGCCATGGCCACCAGAGAAGGAGAAGAGGAGGCTGTGGCCACCAGAGAAGGAGGAGCAGAGGCCATCGCCACCAGAGAAGGCTGCCCCTCAGAGATGGAGGAAGGGAGGTGCCAGGCTTCAAGGTGAGTCAGGGCACTGCCTGTGGCCAAGGCCAGCACATCTGCAGGTCTGGCCCTGCCCCAGCCAGACGCCTGTGGGTCTTGGCTCAAGAGTGGATGGAGTGAAAGCCACCCCAGCTCCTGCTCCATGACAGGCCCTCAGGAAGAGACACCCCAAGCAGCCCAGTTGGATGCCCTCCCTGGGGTCCTGAATCAACTCAGACCTAGGACCTCCCTACCTCCACACATCCAGCCTCCTCCACATGGGGAGGCCAGAATCATGTCCTCACTGCCACCCACAGCCCCTGCACCATCTTGCCCTGTGCACGCTGTGACAGCCTCTGCCCACTTCTGTGCAGCTCAGAGCCGAGGCCTGGAGGCTTGAGAGATGGGGAGAGCCTGATGCGGCCACAGGCGAGGCAACAGCAGAAGGGTTGCTGGCTGCCGTCCTCGAGGGGGTGTCCACCTGGCCTCTGCCTCCCTCGGAGCAAGACCGGCGGTGGGAAAGCCCCAGGGGAGAGACAGCCCTGGCAGTGCCACACCACACCAGGCTCAGCGCCCAGCCAGAGTCCATGGGGACCCTGGTCCCTGGAAAGAGATGAAGAGTGACCGGATGGCATTCACGCCCTGCCTTGGGAGTCCCCAGTCTAGAGTGCCAGGATGGCATTCACACCCTGCCTCAGGAGTCCCCAGTCTGTCCAATCCCAGAGCCCTTCCCTGGCCCTTCCAGCTGGAGAGCACGACCCTGAAAGCAGAGGGTGTTTGGGGCTTGGATTCCATTTGGATTCCTAGGGGGAAGCTCTGGGAGGAGCAGGGGGTGGTTGATAGAGATGGACAGGGAGGGGGTCTCCACAGAATCCCACGGGGCCTGCCTGGAGCCGGCCCATCATAGGCTGGGGGGCAAGGTGGGGCTTCCCGGGCCAGCAACTGAGGCTCAGCCCAGGGCACTGAGCAGCCCACACTCAGATAGGGGAGTCTGGGCCAGGTGCTGAGGGGTCCAGGTCCCCTCAGCCCAGGTCGCGCTGCTGGTGACCGCTGTGTGACCTCTCAAAAGTCACTGAACCCCTCACCATGAAATGCAGGAATAATTCCTGCTTAGAAGATGTTGTACAGTATCTTGGATTTCACAAACACTGTTTATTTATACAAAGTACAGAGCTTAGGGCTTCCCTCCCGGTGGATATTTTCTAAATCTAGCCGTTGTTTCTTTTTTTTTTTTTTGAGACGGAGTCTGGCTCTGTGGCCCAGGCTGGAGTGCAGTGGCACGATCTCGGCTCACTGCAAGCTCCGCCTCCCGGGTTCCCGCCATTCTCCTGCCTCAGCCTCCTGAGTAGCTGGGACTACAGGCGCCGCCACCTCGCCTGGCTAGTTTTTTGTATTTTTAATAGAGACGAGGTTTCACTGTGGTCTCGAACTGATGTTTCTTTAGGAATGATGGTCCCCCTCTTCCCCCGCAGCATCCTGCCTTGGTGAAGCAGCTGCCACCTATGTCTCCAGCCCGAGCCTGACATCGCTTCCTGGCCCCCACCACTGGCTCACCCCCAGCCC
>NW_016814661.1:0-6287 GCF_001698545.2 Rhinopithecus bieti | reverse complement strand
TTTTTTTTTTGAGACGGAGTCTGGCTCTGTGGCCCAGGCTGGAGTGCAGTGGCACGATCTCGGCTCACTGCAAGCTCCGCCTCCCGGGTTCCCGCCATTCTCCTGCCTCAGCCTCCTGAGTAGCTGGGACTACAGGCGCCGCCACCTCGCCTGGCTAGTTTTTTGTATTTTTAATAGAGACGAGGTTTCACTGTGGTCTCGAACTGATGTTTCTTTAGGAATGATGGTCCCCCTCTTCCCCCGCAGCATCCTGCCTTGGTGAAGCAGCTGCCACCTATGTCTCCAGCCCGAGCCTGACATCGCTTCCTGGCCCCCACCACTGGCTCACCCCCAGCCCTAGCCACTTCCCCAGGTCTCTCCCCAGCACCCACTACCCTGCCAGCCTGGACGTTGCCTTTGGGGACCCTTGCAGCCCCCAGGGAGGAAGGCCTCCTATCCTGAAGCTGTCTAGGGCCAGTCCCGGGCCAGACTCCCACCCAGGGAGCTCCAACCCAGCAGAACTAGAGGCAGAACAAGGGGTGCTTGGTGGGGAGACTGGGCAGAGCAGGGTGGGGTCCCCAGGGCTCTCCCCTCACGCACTGTCTGCTGTTCATATGAGGATGGAGCCTGCCTTCTCCAAGCAACTGCAGACAGACAGTGGACATGAGGACAGGAAGATCTCTGCAGACCAGGAGAACAGTCAGGACGAGGGCTGGACCATGAAGAGGGACAGGTCTGCCTCAGAAGGCTCTGAACTCCAGGGCACAGGGTGGCCCTGATGACCCTGCCCAGAGACACACTGGGAGGGGGCAGAACCCCGAACCCGGACAGAGGAGCACTGGCGCTACCATCCAACCCACTCCAGGGTCAGGTGGGCACTCAGGAAGGCGCGGAGCCCCATTTCCTGCATGACTCCACCCGGGTGGACAGTGGAGGGGCTTTCCACGTGCTGAAGGCAGACCCCAGGGTCTCGGGCCACTGTCCTGAGCATCGCCCCTCATGGGTGCCATGCTAGTGGCTGCTTCCACCCTACTCTGGCCTCCGGGGCAGCTTCTCCCCTTCAGAGCTGTGGCCCAAAAGTGAGCCCAAGAGCTTTCCCTCGGGGGGCTGGGACATCTAACGGACCTGGGCCTGCATGTGGGATAGAAACAGGTGGCCTAGCGTGGGGCATCTCCACTCTACAGCTCCTCACCTATAGGTGCCCCGGGAGCAAACACCTGTGCAAGTGTGAACGAAAGACACCGTAAATCTGCTCCTCGCCCTCTCTGGGAAGCAGAGGGTCTTCCCTGTCCCGCCCACTCAAGGGATCCACTGCTAAACGTTCCAGGGTGTGGAAGGCCAGTCATTAAACACAGCCACTGTGAACAAATCACAGAAATTTGTACTTAAATAAATCTTAATAAAATAGGTACTTAATAAAATAGGTACTTAAATACCTATTAAGGTAATAATTACCTAAACTCAAGACTTCCTAATGATTTTTTACAACTATTTTTGGGGGTTGCTTACGCCTGTTGTCGCTGTATGGTAGAAATGCTGCGGGCAGGCACCGCCCCCCTCTCCCCACCCCAGTGGCAAAGGTGAGGCCCCCGGGCCGCTGGAAACCCACAGGTGCTGCAGACCAGGGCGTGACCTGCTCTGTGGATTGTCTCTGTGTGGATTGTGACTTCAGGAAGGGAGGCAGCTCGTGCCTGAGGTTCCCAGTGAAGCCAGCGACACCTCTGCCGGGGCAGCTCGTGCCTGAGGCTCCCAGTGAAGCCAGCGACGCCTCTGCCGGGGCAGCTCGTGACTCAGTTTCCCAGTGAAGCCAACGACGCCTCTGCCGGGACAGCTCGTGCCTGAGATTCCCAGTGGCTATCTGATTTTGTCAGGACCTGGGTCACTCGAAACCACAGGTTGGCCGAGGGCACAAGAGTTTGGCAAAAACCAACCGAAGCATCCTAAGAGAGTCGATGGCCACGTGGAATTTAGCACAAAGGCGTTGCACGGATTGTTATTTTCTGTAACTTGTGTGCCACACACTCTTTGTATACAGTCATCCCTCAGATCCACAGGACACTTGTTCCAGGACCCCCTGAGGACACCAAAACCCACAGGTGCTCAGGTCCTTCCTATGAAATGGTGTTGCGTTTGCATATGACCTAAGCACGCCCTCTGCTTTAAATCGCCCAATACAATGTAAATGCTCCACACGTGGTGGTTACACTATGTTGTTTTTTACTTCTATTATTTATTATTGTATTGTTAGCTTTTTTTCCTGAATATTTTGTCTCGGAGGCTGGTTGAATCCAAGGACGGGGAACCCAGGGAAATGGAAGGTTGACTGTGGCACAACATATCAAAACAGGCGCCCCCGCTTACCTGCAGGGGACACGCTCGGAGACCCACAGTGGACTCCTGAACCTGCAGACAGGACCAAACCCTGTAGACACTAAGGAGCCCCCACTTACCTGCAGGGGACGCGTTCCGAGACCCACAGTGGGTGCCTGAAACTGCAGACAGTACCGAACCCTGTAGACACTGTTTTTTCCTATACATACACACCTATGATCAATTTTAATTTATAAATTGGATACAGTAGGAGATTGACAACAATAATAAAACAGAACCATTATAATAATAATATAGTGTTCACAGCTTCCCAGATAGAAGTTTCATTCTTACTTTAATCTTTATCTCAGCATAAGACTATTTTCCTCTCCTTATTGACAGCTTCCACATTTTCACTCGAAGGAAGCATTTATAGCTTCCTGGGACCCCTGCCCGGCCCAGACCCCTGGAGGCCATGACCATGTGCACTTTCTCCAGACCTCGAATCCCTCTTACCGGGAGCCTCCCAGAAAGGCCAGGGCTGCACTGTGCAGATCTCACAATGCCCTTCACTACAGGTTTATTTTGTTTTCCTAAAAATGAGGCCATCACCAGGTTGTGGGACAGGTTCAGGATCTCTAGTCCAGCACAAATGTTGTACCTGGGAGCTGTGTCCCCAGGAAGAAAAGGCTGCAAGCCCCATAGGGAGGAGCTCAAACGGTGCCCCCACCAGCCTGGCCGCCATCCCAAATCCTTACAAGGGCTTAGTCTTGGCTTTGGGTCCCTGTAAACTGCCCCACCTTCCCTCTGCCCAGGATGGGAGAGGCTCCTGCCCCCCTGCTGACTGGGCTGTGGCTGTTTTTGAGTGGCTTCACTGGGAAACTCAGTCACGAGCTGCCTCGGCAGAGGCGTCCCTGGCTTTACTGGGAAACTCAAGAGATTGCACAGCCTCATCCTGACCGCCCCTGGCTGTTCTCACGAGGTCTTCTCCATCTGAATCGGCACCTCTCTCAGGTGGCGCTGCTGGTGCTCCCACGGTATGGCCTCCTGGGTGTCCTCTGGGATGGCAGTTTCACAGCCGCCATCTGGAATTCTGGCCGCTCAACTCTGATGTGGGGAAAAGCACTCAGTGGAAAGAAACCTTAGCTCATGAAGCGGAATCATGGCCATGCTCTGCTCTGCTTAGAAAAGCCGGGCTTGGTCCTGCCAGAACAAAGTCCGCTACTGCGAAGCTTCCAGGTCTGTCAATAACACTCGGTTCTTGAAGAGAGGGTGTGACAGGAGGCCCCGCGCCACCACGGGCAGCAGCTCTGCTCAGGATAGGAGCGGGCGGGACGTCACGTGCACCCACAGCAGGAGCCAGAGCCTCTGCTCAGAGGACACTTGCTCAGGACCAGGGGCCG
Source organism: Rhinopithecus bieti (assembly GCF_001698545.2). Classification (NCBI taxonomy): domain Eukaryota; kingdom Metazoa; phylum Chordata; class Mammalia; order Primates; family Cercopithecidae; genus Rhinopithecus; species Rhinopithecus bieti. The sequence continues at coordinate 2,595 of NW_016814661.1, read as the reverse complement.
CTGGCTCCAAGAGGAACGACGCACCCCAAAGGCCCCTGTGCTCCTCATGGGCCACCTCTTTGGGGGGTGCTGCTTCTGCCCTGGAAGTCCAGCCATTCTCCCTCCTCCACTCCTGGGCCTGAGCTGTCAGGGACACGCACAGGGCTCCAGCTGCCTCTTCTAGCCAAGGGGGAGCCGGGCTTTGGCCAGAGATTCTTGCGGCACCTCCATAAACACTACAGCCCACGCAGGGCGGCCGGGAAGAGTGTCCAAGGCAGCCCTTCCTGGGTTGGGACGTGCAGAGCCGGGGACTCAAACCACAGCCAGATGGGTCACTGCCTATTTCCATAAACAGAGTCACAGGAGCTCAGCCTGGCCTTCGCCCGCGTCATCCTCCATTGTCTGCGGCCACCGCCACCCTCCGCCGACAGCGTGGGCACCTCACCGAGGAGGCTGAGGACGTTCACCGACTGGCCCTTTACAGAAGAGGCTGCTGGCCGCCGACGCAGACCCCTGGCCTCATGGCCCGGCAAGCACGAGGGCGGTTTTGTTTCTGGTGAGCACCCGCCCCACGGGTGTCTGGCGAAAAGATTCCATGGCGCATCCTGCAGCAAAGGATCCAGCTGCACAGCTCCAGCCCTGCTGTGGACTTTATACCCAGAAAGTTTCTGAAAAAGCAGATTTTGGACCAGATCTGTGTTCTGTGGCCTGACTTTGTCTGCCATTGGCTGAAGGGGAGAAATGAAGATTGAGGTGCCACCAGGGAGGGGCAAAGTTTTTGAGAAGGAGCTTTAGGAGGTCAGCTTCTGGGAGCATCTGCAGACACGGGAGCCCAGAACACGGAGCAGGTCCTGCAGGCTCAGCTTCCAGGGCTGAGGACCCAGGGCTACGACACCCTCCCCCTAGGGACTATTGTCAGTGGACAAGCAGGCTCCCGTGCAGTGTCTAAGCCCACACAGAGCTGTCCACCATGGCTTAACCAGAATCCAAGATGGACGGAGAGGTGGTGGAGGGCTGAGGAGTCCGCAGTGGGAGGAGGGATGGAGAGGCAGTGGAGGGCTGAAGAGTCTGCAATGGGAGGAGGGATGGAGAGGTAGTGCAGGGCTGAGGAGTCCGCAATGGGAGGAGGGATGGAGAGGCAGTGGAGGCTAAAGAGTCTGCAATGGGAGGAGGGGCTTTGTCCCCGGTGAGGATCCTGCCCAGACAGGCTTTCTGCAGCACAGCTGGGAATCTGCAGAGAAGGAGGAAGGAAGGAAGGGGTCCCCAGCCCCCCAACCTTCATCACATGACCTGCTCCTGAGGGTGGAGGAGATAGACTTCACCATCCTCCTTGGTCACCTGCACTGGAGGCAGCTAGGACAGGAGAGTTCACATCCAGATGGGTTCAGACCCCACCACACAGGGACCCGCACGCTCACACCACACACACACGGAGGGACACACACAGACGGAGATATGGGGACCCGCATGCTCACTCCACACATGCGGAGGGACACACACAGAGACACGGGGACACGCATGCTTACACCACACACACGCTGAGGGACACACACAGATGGAGACATGGGGACACACGCTCATGCCACACACACGCGGAGGGACACACAGAGACACAGGGACACGCACGCTCACGCCACACACATGCAGAGGGACACACACAGACGGAGACACGGGGACATGCACGCTCACACCACACACACAGAGGGACACATATGGACAGAGACATGTGGATATGCATGCTCATGCCACACACACGTGGAGGGACACATGCAGAGAGATGGAGACACAAGGACAGAGATGTGGAGGGACACACACAGAGAGACGGAGACACGGGGACCCTCACGTTCACACCACACACATGCAGAGGGACACACACAGATGGAGACATGGGTTCACGCACGCTCACACCACACACATGTGGAGAGATGCACACGGAGACTCGGGGACACACACGCTCATGCCACACACACGCGAAGGGACACAGGCAGATAGATGGAGACATGGACATGCACTCACGCCACACACATGTGGAGGGACACACATGGATAAACGGGGACACAGGGACACGCATGCTCACACCACAGACACGCGGAGGGACACATGCAGACGGAGACACAGGGACACGTGCTCACACCACACATGCATGGAGGGACACAGGACACCAGGACACACAGGAATGCGCACACACAGAATCTGCAGATCCTCACCACACAGGGACATGCACACTCACGTGTCACACATGCAAAGGTGCACAGGGACACATGCACCCTCTGACATGTGTCACACACACAAAGGTGCACAGGGACATGCACACCCTCCGACACGTGTCACACACTCAAAGGTGCACAGGGACACACGCACCCTCTGACATGTGTCACACACTCAAAGCTGCACAGGGACACACGCACCCTCCGAGAGCCCTAGCAGCTTGAGCAGGCACAGCCCCTTCTCAGCCAAACTCTTAGGGAGCCAAAGCTGCCTGGGGAAGGCAGGAAAAGTGGAAATCCCCAAGGGCAGGGGATCAGGAAGGGAGGAGGGCTTAGAGAGGAAGAAAGGAGGGGAGGGGAAGAGGGGAGGGGAAGGAGGGGGGGTGGGGAAGTAGGAGGGGCGGGGAAG
>NW_016814660.1:5591-7857 GCF_001698545.2 Rhinopithecus bieti | reverse complement strand
ATACTATTGCTGTTTTACTGATTAAGGAATGAAAGATTAGATAATTTTAGTGAGCTGTCTAAGACACCACAGCTAGTAAGAGTGGGAGCTGGGATAGAACTAATGTCTCCTGATATTCACCTGTGGGTCTTTACACTAAAATCTTTAGCCTGAAAAGGTTTTAGCATCCCGCATTTCTCCTAACTTTAGCTTTCTTCCAGTCATTGTGTCAGGGAGTTATGAAATATCAGAATTTCCTTTTTATTATCAGACATTCTGTACGAATGGGATTTCAGTGACATTAGCTATAAGCTACCCTCATACTACAGAGAAAGACATGGCAAACGTCAGAAATAGATGAAGTGATATAATAAAAGCTGGTAAAGTGCTTTCATGGCAAAGGTTATGCAAGCATGAAGGAAGACTCTTCTCACACATTCCATCAATGGGAAAGAGAAGATTTTGAAGTGCAATTTAATGGGGAAACAGCAGTCAAAAGCCTACCAAAGATATCTGGATCTTAGTATACTTCAAATGGAATATAAATTGTTGCCTTGGAGTAATGATGATCTACTTTTTACCCACTAAACGATGAACAATTCTGTCTACATTTACCTGAATTATGATTCACTGGTGTTCACATAAAAAGTGTAATTCAATACATTTTTAGGATCCTCAATCAAAACTCACGGTCGGTGAGTGAAAGCTTTTAACTGAATCTACAGGAAATAAATAAATTTATTAAATAAATAAATACCCATTGCCTTTGTGAAAGGAAAATAACTCTGAAGACCTCCAAATCACTAAGCTAAAGAGAAAAGTCAAGCTGGGAATTGCTTAGGGCAAACCCTCCTCCCAGTCTATTTAAAGTCACCTCTGTGCTCACTGAGATGAATGCATATCTGATTGCCTCCTTTGGAGAGGCTAACCAGAAACTAAAGAATGGGAGCATTTGCCGTTTATCTACGTATGACCTGGAAGCCCCCTCTCTGCTTCCAGTTGTCCCACCTTTCCGGACCAAACCAATGTTCATCTTACACATGTTGATTGATTGATGTCTCATGTCTCCCTAAAATGTGTAAAACCAAACTGTGCTCTGACCACCTTAGGCGCATGTCATCAGGACCTCCTGAGACTGTGTAATGGGTGTGCATCCTCAACCTTGGCAAAATAAACTTTCTAAATTAACTGAGACCTGTCTCAGACATTTGGGGCTCACATCTTCATCTGGGGACAGCTGGTTGACCTGCTCAATGCTCCCTCAGACAGATAGGTATGAAATACCTAGGTTTGAAATATCCCAGATCATTGGTGTGCAATCATCAAATATGTAATGACTCACTGGGCCTACAGAGGAGCTGCATGCATCCCTAATTTTAAAGCACTAACACTTTACTTTCTAAAACACAACTTTGAAAGACAGTAACGCCTGTGCTTGCTAACAAAGACTTTTAAAAAACAAAACATAGAACTGTAGTCACTGAGGTTCTCAATGTACTTATTGTGCTTTTAATCTTCATTACCACGAATATTTTAAAAAGCATTTTCATACATTTATTTGCCATTTGTGTTTTCTCTTTGTAAATTTTCATTTCAAATATTTTTCATTTCAAATATTTTGCTGATTTCCTATTTTTCTATCTCATTCCAACTGATTTTGAGTTCTTCATCTTTTCTAGGTACTAGTCTGTCAGTTTTATGCATTGCAAATATCTTCGATCATTCTATGCTTTGCCATTTAAGTGTTTTGATGGTATCATTTGATCAACAGATGTCGTTAAATTTTTATCAACTATTTAAAGTCAACTATATTGAATACATTATGTTTAGTGACTATGATATTTTGGTGCTTTATTATGTATTCTTTATTTAAGTTTGTACAAGAAAAACTTGAAGAGCCTTCACAGCACTATGAGAGTGTATCGAATAAAAAATAATTGCCTCCTTTCGACATCACTCCACTGCCCTCACAAAATTAAACACCAAACAGATATTTTTCTAGACATTTGTGTGTCTGTGTGTGCATATGCTTATGTGTGTGAGTGTGCATATAAAGAGAAACAATATGCAGTGGTGATTAGGAGCACAGCTATTGGAACCAGATACTTATGTTCAAATGCAATCTCCAAAGTTTAGTGGCTAGGGGACTTTAGACAAGTTGGTTAACCTTTCTCTTTCAATGTCCTCCTCTTCAAAATGAGGATAATACTAATATCTTCTTTATGGAGTAGCTATGAAGATAAAAGCATGTAAGTCACTTAAAACAATGCCCTTCTCATTAAAAAAA
>NW_016814660.1:0-2000 GCF_001698545.2 Rhinopithecus bieti | reverse complement strand
CCACCCTCATCCCAAAACATTAGAATCCAAGGAAGAAGGAGATTGTTTGTAGAAGGGTATAGGAAAACAAAATTAAAAGGGAAGCAAACTAGTCTTTATTTCCTTTATTTGCATAAAATGTTATTTCATTCAGCCTTCACATGATCCCTCTTAGTTACAGGTTATTGTGTCTTATTGTGTCAATGTTATTATTCTATTTTGCTTTAGTCATTCATAGTGCTGGTATTTAGTCAGTTTTGCATTTTCTTTGAGTAACTTGAGATACTTTATTTCAAATATACCAAAAAATTTTAATTGAATTACCAGTCTTATCACGTAGACTCTGGTTTCTAGGACAACAATTTTAGTCTGCTGCTATGATACTATCTTAGCATGGATATCTTGTAGCACTATTAATATTACAGTAGTAATGAAACAGTCTTAAAACATGCTACAAAATGGTCACAAGTTTTGAAAGAAAAGTTCAGCATAAACAAAGCTCAGCACTTAATTGCATAAATGGGTTGCAATCGAGTCTTAAACTTGATTGTGTTGAGTCATGAAACTCCACAAAATGTTCAAGATTCAAACATGTTTGGAATATTGGAAAATAATTTGTTGGTGATATTTTAAATTATGTCTAATAAAATGATCACAATTTTCTAACACCACGTAGGAAAGAAAGGAAACAGGTAAGCTTTCCAAGCGTCTAGACTGCATTAACTAAATATTTTCTTTGATGGAATCGCAAGTAATTTCAAATTGTGTTTGCTTCAGTGCCTCACGTGTCTATGTGAAGAGACCACCAAACAGGCTTTGTGTGAGCAACAGGGCTGTTTATTTCACCTGGGTGCAGGCGGGCTGAGTCCGAAAAGAGAGTCAGCAAAGGGTGGTGGGATTATCATTCGTTCTTATAGGTTTTGGGATAGGTGTTGGAGTTAAAAGCAATGTTTTGGGGCAGGGGCAGATCTTACAAAGTACATTCTCAAGGGTGGGGAGGATTAAAAGAACCTTCCTAAGGGTGGGGAGATTACAAAGTACATTGATCAGTTAGGGTGAGGCAGAAACAAATCACAATGGTGGAATGTCATTAGTTAAGGCTATTTTCACTTTTTTTGTGGGTCTTCAGTTGCTTCAGGCCATCTGGATGTATACGTGCAGGTCACTGGGGATATGATGGCTTAGCTTGGGCTCAGAGTCCTCACATTCAGTAATAAAAGTGCCTCTCAGACTCATTTCTATCTTTACATGTGTCTTCTTTCGTAGGTACTTTGAAGAGGCTCAAAACAAAGCAACTGATTTGCAACAAAGAACAACATTAAGATGGTTGAAGGTGAAAATTTCAAATAATGCAGTTGTGAAAATAAGAGAGAACCTTTAACAAACTTCAATTTTGAAATTCTTTTCCTCTTTCCATTTTGGGTCTCATCAGTATTGTCAGAATGGTGGCTGTTCTATCAAAAAAGCAAGGCAGAGAAATAGGTCCGTGGAAAATCAGTTGCACCACTAATCAATGTCATGAATGGCAACCTGTCCTGGGAAGTGATCAGACTGCTTAATATTCAAGGAAAGCTGCTGGAGAGATTACAATAAACAAATCCTTGTAGTGTATAGTCTAGTGGTAGTAATCCCAGTGGCACTGCTCATCCTGAATCCCCAGGTTCTAGTGAGTGTTTGCTAAGTGTTTTGGACATGTAAATGCCATTGAGGTCCTAACTCTTGCTGTTTATCATCCTTGGCTATAAAACTATAAAATCTGAGGAACAGACATTCACATGAATATTACCGTTCATCCCATCAAAAGAAAAGCCCTGAAGCAATTTACCTATTTTACTAAGCAGAGTTAGACAAGCGAGTTCTACCATGAATATATTGAAAGACTAATATCTTAGCAATGTTTCCTAATCATCGTGTCATGACAATTTGAACCATTTTCAAAACATTCTGTATGTTGAAATATCCTGACTTTCTTTACCCCAAGCAGTTCCTTTTCTTTTTTTTTTTTTCCCCAAAATCATTGT
>NW_016814659.1:12313-14269 GCF_001698545.2 Rhinopithecus bieti | reverse complement strand
TCATTAGATTAGAGCTTCAGGTAGATATTCTGGCAGCCATATGGTTAATTCCCAGATTTCTAGTTTTTCATAGAGATGGGGGACGACGTGTCCCAGCTGACGTCCTCGTCCTGGTGTAATTGTTAGTTGTCCCCTTCACCCTCACCAAGGCCTGCCCTCCCTGGGGGAGCAGAAACGCTTGCAGTTCAGAGCAGGTGGGAAGAGAGAGCAAGGGGAGTTGGCTCAGCGTCACCAAAGAAAAGCAGCTCGGAAAGATCCAGTGCATGGAAGACAGCACATTTTATATTTAAACTTTTAATTTTGTTTATTCTAGAGAAAGAGTCTCACTCTGTCACCCAGGCTGGAGTGCAGTGGCGTGACTGTAGCTCACCTGAGCTCCTGGGCTCAACGATCTTCCTGCTTCAGTCTCCTGAGTAGCTAGGACTATAGGCACACACCACCATGCCTAGCTATTTTTTTTTTTTTTTTTAAAGAGATGGGGTCTTGCTATGTTGCTCAGACTGGTCCTGAACTCCTAGGCTCAAGTAATCTTCCTGCTTCTGCCTCCCAAAGTGCTGGGACAATAGGTAAGAGCCATCACACCTGGCCAGCACATTATTTTAATGGCCACTGTTTTTGCTTTTAGAAGAGTATGTCTGAAGTATTGCCTGTCCCTTGGGCCCCTTTTCCCTCCGGAGCAAGGGGACTGAAGGCTGGCTGTGCAGTCATGAGCTCCCAACTCTAAGGTGAGGAAGCACCCTTAGTGTAGGATACGCTGGATATGTCATGTATTCAGGTGGGGAAAGCAGCAGCCCAGACTGTTCCCCTCACATCCTGATTGATTAGCTCCCTCTAGGTGGGGAAAAAGGTCAAAATGATCTTCTAGAAACAGCTGCTCCTCTCAGTCATATTTCCACAGTTGCCAATTCAGAGCTACCAAATACTTTTTAAAAATCATTAAAAGCGGCTGGGCACGGTGGCTCACGCCTGTAATCCCAGCACTTCGGGAGGACAAGGTGGGCGGATCACGAGGTCAAGAGATCGAGACCGTCCTGGCTAACACAGTGAAACCCCATCTCTACTGAAAACACAAAAAATTAGCTGGGCGTGGTGGCAGGCGCCTGTAGTCCCAGCTACTCAGGAGGCTGAGGCAGGAGAATCGCTTGAACCTGAGCTTGAACCAGAGCTTGCAGTGAGCCGAGATCGCACCACTGCACTCCAGCCTGGGCGACAGAGAGAGACTCCGTCTCACAAAAAAAAATTATTAAAAGCAGTTGAATGTCAAGAAAAAAAAATAATTACAGCCATAGCTTCATCACCCAATCATATCAAATCATATATATTTCTGTTTCTACATCTATTTTTATCTATATACATGCTTTCCATGGTGGTAATATTTTCACTGAAAATTACTGTTGAGTAGTTTATAATGTGTCTGTGTATTTGTCAGTTTAAATGGCTGCATAACTGTCCACTCAGTTAATATACCATGCTTTATTTCATCATTGCAGGGTATTGGATATCAAGAACCTCTGAAGAAGGTTGCAGTGAGCCGAGATCGTGCCACTGCATTGCACTCCAGCCTGGGCGACACAGCGAGACTCCTTCTCAAAAACAAGAACCTCTGAAGACATTGGCCGGGTGCAGTGGCTCACACCTGTAATTGCAGCCCTTTGGGAGGCCGAGGCAGGCAGATCACTTGAGGTCAGGAGTTCAAGACCAGCTTGGTGAACATGGTGAAATCCCGTCTCTACTAGAAATACAAAAATTAGTTGAGCATGGTCGTTCGCACCTGAAATAGCAGCTACTTGGGAGGCAGAGGCAGGAGAATCACTAGAATCCTGGAGGCGGAGGTTGCAGTGAGCCAAGATTTGTACCACTGCACTCCAGCCTGGGCAACAGAATGAGTCTCCAAGAGAAGAGAAGAAGAGAAGAGAAGAGAAGAGAAGAGAAGAGAAGAGAAGAGAAGAGAAGAGA
>NW_016814659.1:6165-8082 GCF_001698545.2 Rhinopithecus bieti | reverse complement strand
CCTGCAGGCCACAGGCGGGATAAAGCCGCTTCTCTTTGCCCCCAGCGAAGAGAACCCTCCTTCCTCTTAAGTATTTCCCTCAGCAACTAAACTTGTATGTTTGCTAAACTTCTTGTACCATGAGCGCTACCACCCACCCGCCGCCACCCCTTCCCATCCCCCCACATCCGTTCACTCGCTTTGACCTTTTGCCAAAACTCTATTTCTGAACGCTCGCTGCTCTCCCTCCCATTTCCTCACCGCGTTTCAGGCACTGTAAGCTCTCGGTGTGCAAACCCCTACGGTTACGTAAACAGAACTCTGCATTTATCTTCTTTCCCTTTCTTCGGAGCTTTGTTTTCAAGTTCATTAGAGACTTCCTGTGGGTGTAATTACCGCTCTGCAGTGTTGAGCGCTGCCCACCTTCCCCCCCTTTTGTTAAAATGCCATAGATCTTCGGAGATGTCTTTCGCTTTTAAAGTTATTACCTGTCTGCCTGCACATCAATCTTGTTGATTTTATTTCAAGGCATTTTCCGGAGTGAACTTCTGCATAGCGATTTTTTTTGTCCCTCCCCCCCCCCCGCCCCTTTCTTTTGCAGGAAGGTGAACTAGGACAGAAGAAAAGGATTAGAACTTTAGAACTCCAGGACCCAACCTCAGTCCCTTCAAGCACCGTCTGCAAACGGATGCTGTGCTGGCCTCAGCACCCTGTCTGGTGAAACTGCTCCTTGGGGTGACATCAGTCGAATGTGTGAGAGGCTTCCGCGGATGCCCTGACTTTTACACCATGGAAGGGCTTTCTCCTCACTCTCCATTCTTCATCCCACTCCATTCATGCGCTTTCTCCCCTCCCCATGGGGTGGGGGTGGGGGTCTATCCTCCAGCTGAGAGCAGAGGCCTTGGCCAACTAGATGTGTCTTCTGGGATGTCACATTCGGGCCGGGCCACCTCTCACCTCTTGCACAGGCTGGTGGCTTAAATAAAACTCCTATAGCAACTCAGAGAGCATTTGAACCCACCGGTCAGAATGGAGCAATAATTTCCCTCCGGTTGCACTGCCACTACTGAGGAGCAATCGCCTAATTCCACACAGAGTTTGCTGATTCTGTGGGCCTAACAGAGAACTCCAGATGGGCAACTAGGAGCTAAGAAATGATCCTATGTCACCAAGGGTTAATTTTCCCTGGATCTTCAAAGAGGCTTCCTATTTGACCCACGTCATGGCAGGGTGAAATATAAGTCCTTTCTGAACTCTGGGAAGCTGAACGTTGTGGACGTCAGCCATGGGAAATAAATTTCCTTTAAACTGATAACCAGGCCTCAGTATGAGCCATTCCTTGAGTGGAGAGAGAGCTTCCATGCTTGTCATTACTCAGCCAGACACTTCCCTGAGAGGTGACGACTTCCCTAGGAAGGAATGACAAAGCCCTTTTCAGGCTGTGGATGGGTCCTGTCCACTTTAATTTTGCACTCAGCCTGGCTCATTTCTGTGAGCTGGGATTTTGATTATTCCGATTTCCACGACTCCTCTTGTGAAACAGAGACACTGAGGTGAATGCACTGGCCCAGTCCCCTCCTTTTTGAGTGTGTCCTGGAAAGCAGAGGCAGGTGGTATTGCCAAAACACCCAGGTTCTTTCTGGGTCCTGCTGCTCCCTGCACAGAAAGCCAATCACAGAGATGACGAGTATTGCCGAGGAAGAAGGCTTTCATCAGGTGCTACAGCTGAGAAGATGAGAAGATGGGAGCTCAGTCTCAAATCCGTCTCCCTATCCACCTAAAACTAGGGGTTTATACACCAGGGAAGAAAGGTAACAATGTGTAACAAAACAGGAACTAGGGAGGGGCAAGGAAGCAGTCACCATGAACGACTGGGCAGGTATCTCATTGTCTGGATGTGTTGACCTGGGGAGTTTTTTTTTTTTTTTTTTTTTTTTT
>NW_016814659.1:0-2592 GCF_001698545.2 Rhinopithecus bieti | reverse complement strand
GACCACACCTCAAAAAAAAAAAAAAAAAAAAAAAAACCAAATAAAAAAGGGAAAAGAAGAAAACTTTTACATAAAGTTGGGGAAGAGAAAAAAAAAAAAAAACCAAATAATTAATGGAAAAAGATGGAATGCTTTTTCCCTAAGATTGGGAAAGAGACAAGCAATCTGTTCTCACCACTCTAATTCAACATAGTGCTAGAAATTCTGACCACTGAAATAAGACAAGAAAGAGAAATAAAAAGCACAAAGATTGGACGGAAAGAAATAAAACTGCTCTTATTTGTCAAAGACCTGGTTGTCTACATAGAAAATACCAAGGAATTTACAAATAACTCCTAGAATTAACATAAAGTCAGCAAGGTAACAGGATATAATAGCAATACAGAAAAATAAATGGCATTTCTATATATTAACAATGAACATTTCAAAACTAGCATTAATAACACAATACCATTTATGACAGTTCCAAAGAAAATGATATACTTGGGCATGAATATAACAAAATATGTACAACATTTGCACACTAAAATTGTGAAATGATTTTGAAAGAAATAAAAGAGGATTTAACTAAGTAAATCCAACCAAGTTCATGAGTTGGATGACTCAACTTCATAAGGATGTCAATTCTCTCCAGACTGATTAATAAGTTTAATACAATTACTCTTAAAATCCCAGCAAGGTGCTTTGTAAACACAGACAATCTTATCCCAAATTTACATGGAAAGGCACATGTTCTGGAATAGCTTAACCAAACTGGATAAAGAATAAAGTAGGAGAGCCAGTCTGTCTCACTATGTAGCTACAGTAATCAAGGGAGTGTGGTATGGGCAGAGAGATAGACATGTAGACAAATGTGGCAGAACAGAAAGCCCAGAAATAGACCCAGACAAACATGCTGGACTGATTTTTATCAAAGGTGAAAAGCAATTCAATAGAGGAATGATAGCCTTTTCAATAAATGGTTCAGGAGAAATTGGACATCCATAGGCAAAAATGAACCTTGACCTGTCTCAAACCATATACAAAAATTAGCTCAAAATGGATCACAGACTTAAACGTAAAAGATATGTGAATTGAACCTCAGCAAAATTAAAAACTTTTGCCCTGGCCAAGTGTGGTGGCTCACCCTGTAATCCCAGCACTTTGGGAGGCTGAGGAGGGTAGATTGCTTAAGCCCGGGGGTGCAAGACCAAACTTGGCAATATGATAAAACCCCATCCTGTCAAAAATACAAAAACTAGCCAGTGTCATAACCTGGTCTCTAAATAAATAAATATATTAAAATTAAAAATAAATAAAAAACCCCAAAATTTTGCCCTGTGAAAGACCTTATGAAGAAGACCTAAAGGCAAGCTACAGACTGAGAGAAAATATTTGCAAACCACATAGCTGACAAAGGACTGGAATCTAGAATAAAGAACTTTCAAAATTCAAGAACATGTACATGTATTTCTTTAGGGTAAATATGAAGGAGTGGGATTACTGGGTCATAGCTTAAGATAATCCTTAACTGATTTCCAAAGTAGTTGCAGTAACTTTCATATTAACTAGCAGCATATGAAAGCTCCTGTTTCTCCACATTCTAGTAGTTTACATGATTTGTCTTTTCAATTTTAGACATTCTCGTGTAAGTGTAGTGCTTTCTCTTTGTAGTTTTAATTTGCATTTTTCCATTATTAAAGAGGTTGAATGTGATGGTAAACTATGTGTCCAATTGGCTAGGCTATGGTATCTAGTTGTTTGGTCAAATACTAGTCCAGATGTTGCTGTGAAGGTGTTTTTCAGAAGTGATTAACATCAAAATCAGTAGACTTTGAATAAAGCAACTTACCCTCCATTTGGCAAGCAGAATCCAATCCAATCAATGGAAGACTTTAAAAGCAAAGACTGAGATCACTGAAGGAGAAGTATTGTAGGAAGTCAGGGACCCCGAATGGAAGGACTGGCTGATTGTCGTGGCAGAAGAACATAAATTGTGAAGATTTCGTGGACATTTATTAGTTACCCAAATTAACATTTTATAATTTCTTACACCTGTCTTTACTGCAATCTCTGAACATAAATTGTGAAGATTTCATGGATACTTATCACTTCCCCAATCAATACCCTTGTGATTTCCTATGTCTGTCTTTACTTTAATCTCTTAATCCCATCATCTTCATAAGCTGAGGAGGATGTATGTTGCCTCAGGACCCTGTGATGATTGCATTAACTGCACAAATTGTTGGTAGATCATGTGTGTTTGAACAATATGAAATCTGGGCACCTTGAAAAAAGAACAGGATAACAGAAATCTTCAGGGAACAAGAGAGATAACCTTAAACTCTGACTGCTGGTGAGCCAGGCGGAACAGAGCCATATTTCTCTTCTTTCAAAAGCAAATAGGAAAAGTATCGCTGAATTCTTTTTCTCAGCAGGGAACATCCCTGAGAAAGAGAATGCGCCCCTGAGGGTAGGCCTATGAACGGCCCCCTTGGGAGTGGCTGTCTTTTATGGTCGAAGCCAAAGGGATGAAATAAGCCCTGTCTCCTGTAGTGCTCCCAGGTTCATTAGGACAAGGAAATTCTCGCCTAATAAATTTTGGTCAGACAG
>NW_016814658.1:0-674 GCF_001698545.2 Rhinopithecus bieti | reverse complement strand
CATAAACACTGGACACTATAAGTATCACAGCAAAATTTCATTCATATCACAAGGTGTAAACATTGGATATCATAAATATCACAGTGATATTTCACTGATATCACAGGGTGTAAACACTGGACATTATAAATACCACAGCGATATTTCATTGATGTCACAGGGTGTAAACACTGGATATTATAAATAGCACAATGATATTTCATTGATATCACAGTGTGTAAACACTGGATATTATAAATATCACAGTGATATTTCATCAATATTGCAGTGGGTGAACACTGGATATTAGAAATCTCACAGTGATTCATGAATATCACAGTGTAAGAACTGCGTGTAAATACTGGATATTAGAAATATGCGATATTTCATTAATATCACAGTGTGTAAACATGATATAAATATCACAGTGACATTTCCTAATATCACAGTGTGTAAATACTGGATATTAGAAATATGTGATATTTTATTAATATAGTGTGTAAACTGGATATTAGAAATATCAAAGTGGTATTTCAGGAATATCACAATGTGTATATGCTGGATATAAAAAATACTGCAGCAATATTTCATTGTTATCACAATGTGTAAACACTGGATATTAGAAATATCTTAGTGATATTGATATGACAGTGTGTAAACACTGGATATTAGAAATATCACAGCGATATTTCACT
>NW_016814657.1:0-1786 GCF_001698545.2 Rhinopithecus bieti | reverse complement strand
AAAAAAGAAAAAGAAAATGTATCTCTTAATCTTTATCTGGGTTTCAGTAAATTCTTTCTTTCTTTCTTTCTTTCTTTTTTGGAGATGGAGTTTCGCTCTTGTTGCGCAGGTTGGAGTGCAGTGACACCATCTCGGATCACTGCAACCTCTGCCTCCCAGATTCAAGCGATTCTCCTGCCTCAGCCTCCCGAGTAGCTGGGGAGTACAGGTGTCTGCCACCGTGCCTGGCTAATTTTTTGTATTTTTAGTAGAGACAGGGTTTCACCATGTTGGTCAGGCTGGCCTGGCTGGTCTCAAACTCCTGAACTCAGGTGATCCACCCTCCTCAGCCTCCCAAAGTGCTGGGATTATAGGCGTGAGCTACCGTGCCCTGCCTTCAGTAAATACTTTCAGGCAGCATCAAGTCAGTAAACCTGACTGTGGACCTCTGTTCTAAAGAAGTTATTAATACACATCTGTCATGTTTGGGGGCGGGGTGGAGGGGAAGAAAGCTCAAGCACACCTTAGAAAGCAAAACTCCAGATTAAAAAGCAGTATGAGTCAGGGCTGTTTTACTTCCTGACTGGGCACTACACATCAAGGTTAATTTCATGTAGGACATGAAATTGACGTGAAATTCTGTCATGTAGGACTTCTGTCATATAAGTTTGGAGGTCAGTGGACCAAAGGGTCCAAGGCACCTTCATCAACCACAGGTCTGAGATACCTTAGTTTTTGGGGATGGAGACTTTCTGTCACCCAGGCTGCAGTGCAGTGGCGCGATCTTGGCTCACTGCAACCTCCATCTCCCAGGTTCAAATAATTCCCACCTTTGCTTATTGACTATCGTAGAATCTCAGAACTTCCTCTCCTCTGTCCACAATTCTGTCTTCTTTTTACACAGATACCTCTTTGGATATGAATGAGGAGTCTCCTCTCTTTGAAGAGGTTTTCTCCCAATCAGAAATGTGGGAAATAAAATTAATTCCTCCAAAATGAAGTGGAAGCTAAGAAGCCAGAGCTGAGTGTGTAGCTGAGACAGCATAGGCAGCTTTTCTTTTTTTTTTTTTAAGACAAGGTCTTAACTCTGTTGTCCAGGCTGGAGTGCAGTAGTGTGATCACAGCTCACAGCTCACTGCAGCCTTGATTTCCTGGGTGCAAACCAACCTTCTGCCACAGGCTCAGTGTAGCCGGGACCACCAGCACGTGCAACCACACGTAGCTAACTTTTTGATTTTTTGTAGAGACAGGGTCTCACCTTGTTGTCTGGGCTGGTATCGAACTCTTGGGCTCAAGTGATCTTCCCACCTTGGCCTCCAAAAGTGTGTGAGCCACAGCACCGGGCGGGAATTTTTTTTTTATTATTTTTGTTTTTGAGACAGAGTCTCGCTCTGTCGCCGAGGCTCGAGTGCATGGTGCAATCTCAGCTCACTGCAAGCTCCGCCTCCCGGGTTCACGCCATTCTCCTGCCTTAGCCTCCTGAGTAGCTGGGACTATAGGCACCTGCCACCACGCCCGGCTAATTTTTCTTATTTTTAGTGGAGACGGGTTTTCACCGTGTTAGCCAAGATGGTCTCGATCTCCTGACTTCGTGATCTGCCCCCCTCGGCCTCCCATAGTGCAGGGATTGCAGGTAGGAGCCACTGCGCCCAGCCTTTTTTTTTTTTTTTTTTTTTTTTAAAGATATGGGTCTTGCCATATTGCCCAGGCAGGCTTTGAACCCTGGACTCAAGTGTTTTTCCTGCCTCAGCCTCACAAGTAGCTGGACTATACAGGCCTGCACCACCACGCTGAGCTTTAGAAATTT
>NW_016814656.1:0-1017 GCF_001698545.2 Rhinopithecus bieti | reverse complement strand
TCCGCAGAGCGCTATGGTGAAAAGGAAATATCCTCAGAAAAAAACTGGAAAGAATATTTCTGTGAGAGTGCTTTGTGTTCGATATAATTATTCATCTCGCATAGTTTAAACTTTCTTATATTATGCAGTTTGGAAATTCCGTCATGCACGGATCCGTGAAGGGACATTCGGGAGCACATTCAGGCCTACGATGAAAGAGTAGGTATCTTCAGATAAAAACTGGATAGAAGCTTTCTGTGAAACCACTTTGTGATCTATGCATTTCACTCAGGGGTTTATGCCTCTTTTCTCACAAGGCAGTGTTTGAACACTGTACCTGTGAAACCGAAAAAGTGATATTTTGGTTCACATTGAGGACTATGGCGAATAGTGAAATATACTGAAATAAAATCAAGGAAGAAGCGTTCCAATAATCTGCTCTCTGATATGTGCATTTATTTCCTAGTGTTAATGCTTACTCTATGTTGTCCTGTTTGGAAACTCTGTCTTTGAACAGTCTGTGAAAGGATATTTAGTGATGCCAGGAGGCTTGTGGTGATCAAGGTAACATCTTCCAATGAATCTTGTCGAGAAACTTTCTGAGGAACTGCTTTTCGATGTGTGTATTCATCTCAAAGAGTTAAACCACTCTCTGGATTGAGCTGCTTGAATTCACTGTTTTTGTGGCATTTCAGGAAGGACATTTGGGAGCGATCCTTAGAATACGGAGAAAGAAATATACTCAGGAAAAATCCAGTACAATCTTTCTGTGAAACTCCCCTGTGTCATCTTAATTCTGCTCGCTCAGTTAAGCCTCTCTTTTCATTGAGCAGTTTTTTAGCCCTATCTATGTTTAGCGTGTGATGGGATATTTGGGAGCACTTTGAGGTTTACAGTGAAAAAGGAAATATGTTCAGACCGAAACTGGAGAGAAGCTTTCCAAGGAACTGCTTTGTGACGTTTGCATTCCAGTCACATTGTTATACCTTTCTTTTCATACAGCGTCGGGGAAACTCTTTTGGAGAAACAGGTACCAAG
>NW_016814655.1:6696597-6801003 GCF_001698545.2 Rhinopithecus bieti | reverse complement strand
AAAAAAGTATCTCTGAATCTGTTTCCTCATCTTTAAAATAGAGGTAATGGCATTTGCCACAGAGAATGGTGGTGGCGATAAAGCTCTCCATTTGATACCCTCTCTTTCCTTCCCTCCTTCCCTTTCATCCACTCCACCATATTTACTGAGCTCTTGGCAAATGCCGGGCTAGGTCCTGGGTAGATTTCAGATTCTCACATGATACGGTTCCTGCCCTTGAGGGAGTTCCCTCACCATCCTGGTTACCCATCTCAGAATTCATTATTGAAGGCTAAAGTTCCTCAGAAATGAACACTGAACTCCAGAGACAGTCTAGCCAATGCCAGGCACAGTAGAGCCTTGCCACACTCCCATCTGGAGACTCTACATCCATAATATAGCCTAAGATTACATTCGATTTTTTAGCAGCCGTGTCAGACTCAAGCTCATATTGAGTTCGTGGTCAACTAAAACCTCGAGATCTTTTTCACATCAATTGCTATCAAGCCAGGTCTACCCCATTCTGCACTTGTGTAATTGATTTTTTTTTAACCTAAACATAGGGCATTCCATTTATCCCTGCTGAATTTCATCTTGTTGGTTTGGGTTCTTAATTCTACCCGATTAAGGTCATAAGGATGTCTTCTATATCATCATCAAACTAGTTTTTTTCAAAAGAGTTATTTTCCTTGAAAACACAGGAAAGCCACATGGCCCACCAATGGAGAACTCCTCCTAGCTGCTATAAGTGAATGAATGCTTTGGGAACTACTGAGTCCAACAGCCATCAATCATTTTACTTGTTTTCATGTTGTCCATTATGCTAGGATTGTCAAATGTTAACATTCACTACTTCCACAGAATTTCCTTAATAAATTATTTTTAAAAATCCAGTTTACATTGATGAGCAAATTGAGCGCCTGCTATGTACAACATATGGCAGGACTGATTTACAAAGGTAAATAGGGCACAGTCCTTGACCTCAAGAAACTTACAATCTAGCAGGGAGGTAGACATACACATCATTATATAAGCAGAATGTGATGAATGCCGTGATCAAGGCATGAAGTCATATGATGAATGAAAAAAACAAAGGAGCAGTTGCTTCCAGTCAGGGCAACTAGGGAAGTATTTATGAGGGAGGTATTTGATCTAAGCGTTGATATCAAGTAAATATGCCACAACTTATTTCTGTGAGTGCGTGCAAGCTCTGAGGTATCATCATTTTCTTTTCTGTTGGCCGTAATTAACTGTATAATAATTTCTTTTAAAGGATTTCCAGAACCTGATCCTGAATTTATGATTTTGAGTGTCATTTGCATACGTGTACTTCTCCCCCCTTTTCTAACAGACAGGATGGCATTGGGCTTGTCACTGCCTCACCCTTTCTTTGTGACATCTCAGGGATTATCAGCAGCAGTTTTAGGCCCTGTCTGGACCTGGGAAAGTTCATTGAAATGGCCAGAGGTTACCTGCCTGGCCCCTCCCTGACGAGGGCACCAGTGCCCTCCTACTGGGCTCAGTTTGAAGATGCTTTCCTTTGGTGAAGACAAAAGCAAGCTGAGGATTGAGAAGTTCTGCCTTCTCTCTCAATATTACATCCTCTTCCCTAGGACTGAGCCAAAACCTGCCTTTCTTTTCTTTCTTTCTCCAAACATAGCATCCAAGGCCCTTTTTTGTTGTCTCAGCTTGTTCTGAGCCTTTGTATTCCTGACAGGCTCATGCCACCCTCATATCCATCCTTGGTTATGGTCCCCCCTTTCCATCTGTCATGTATCCTGTATAAGAGGAAAAAAAGTGACTTCTATGATCATAAGTGGAATACATGCTCATTGGGAAATACTTGGAAGAGATAGTAAATTTTTAAAAATTCCCTCACAATGTCATCACCAGGAGACAACCACTGTTGAATTTGGTAGATTTTCCCAATCTCTTTCTTTTTTTGTGTATATATAATTTTTTAATCAAAAATTGAACAATACCGTATAAGAAGCTGCATGTCTTGCTATTTTCACCTAACATTACATAGGACCATTTTCACATATCATTAAATATTCTTTGAAAACATGATTTTTTAATGGCTGCATAATCTTCTGCTGTTCAATGTACATGTCCTTTTAAAATCTGGGATCATCATAATTTAAAGCTTATCTGTGTGCAACAACAGTGATTTTCCTTAAATGTCCTTCTTTTTTCACCCCCCTCCCCCACTCCCACTCCCTTTATGCTGTCAGGTTGATTATATGAGCTTATAGAAGCAGAATTTCATTTTTAGAGCATCCCATCCTTGTGGAATTATGGTCTCTTTTAGAATCTCTTGCCATGGAATCCCCAGCCATGTCTTTCCCCCAGCATGGATCATTTTGCTTTCTTCAATTCAGATTCTGCCCAGCACCCCCTTCCTGAGCTACTGTCAACTCTAGACGTGCTTGCTTTCTCCCTGCATCCCCCCCATTTCCCTTTCATCAGTTTTTCTTTCTTGGTCAGAATTAAGTGGCCTGCAATAGTGGAAAGGGCTCTGAGCTAGGAACTTCAGTTTCCATTCTTATGACAACTAGCTATGTGACATGGAAAACTACCTAACCTCTCTAAGCCAGGCTTTTGGTTTTTGTCTTAATTTTAAATACCTAAGAGGGAATCCAGTTAAATTCCCTTCATGATATTTTCCAGCTGTAGAACGTGAGTGACACTGAATTCAGAGTAGCATTCTCCTTTGTTGCTTCTTTTTCCTTCTAAAAGGTAAAATGTTGAGCGTAGCAAGTTAAGAACTGATTAGTCTTTCCTTTTGGAATTCTTGTCAACAAATCAGTCAACATTCGTGATCACCTTCCCTACTTGAAGTTTAAAGCTGAAAACTATAGGACCCCTGCCTTCAAAATTCACAGTTCAGAGGAGAAAACAACATTAAAAAATAACTATGATATGAAGAGATTTTAAATTTGGCTCTGCCACTTACTGGCTATCATAAGTTGTTCTGGGTAAATTACCTAGTCTCTCTATCCCTCAGTTTCCCCAGGTTAGGAGTTTAGCTGCCAGAGGCATGTTGCCAGGGTTGAGTTCTCACTTCTCTGTCATCCGTGAGGCATGTAACCTTGGGAAGTTCCTTAATCTCTGCACTTTCATTTCCCCATCTACAAAATGGGGACAATAATGTTTAAGTTCTCATGAAAATTAAGTGATGAATTAATATATGTAAGATTATCGGAGGAGTGCCTGATATATACTAAGCACTTATAAATGTTAGTTGCTGTTATTGTAAGGATTAAGTCAGTGCATGCATGTTAAGCATAGTGTCTGGTATCCAAGTAGAAACTGGATCTGTTTTAGTTATTATTAGTGAATTTCTACAATAAAGGTTTGGATAGATGGCTGTTGGAATGCAGACAAAGGAGAAATTAATGGTGAGGGAGGAGCTAACAGCCCTCTTGTATATGTCTGAGGAAACTCAATCCCAAAAAGCTCAGGAGATTTATACCAAGTGAGCAACAAAACTAGGATTTCAACCCAGGAGATGTTACTTCTGGTCCAGTATTGTGTTAGGGTTACCAGTACAGTTAGTGTCCCTAGAGGCTGGTGGGTGTGAATGGGCACAGCAAGCCTGAGGTCAGGCAGGCCCACAGCCACCCCAGCCTCTCCCTGTTCATGAACTCACTGAGTGTTTAGAAGCTGGGCTTAGTCGAGTACAGCAGGTAGTTTCCCAGGGCTAGATGGCTGGGCAGAACCTGGTCTTGTCCCGAGCCAAGGTTTGGGCCGGATTTCCAGAGCCTTCTTCATGTCCACCCTTTTTTTTTTTTTTTTTTTTTTTAAGACGCGGTCTCACTCTGTCTCCCAGGCTGGAGTGCAGTAGCATGATCTCAGCTCACTGCAGCCTCCACCCCCGGGGCTCAAGTGATCCTCCCATCTCAGCCTCCCAAGTAGCTGAGACCACAGGCACATGCTACCACACCCAGCTAATTTTTGTATTTTTAGTAGAGACGGGATTTCACCATGTTGACCAGGCTAGTCTCAACCTCCTGAGCTCAAGCAATCTGCCCACTTCAGCCTCCCAAAGTGCTGGGATTACAGGAGTGAGCCACTGCACCCAGCCCACTGTATGCCCACCTCTCGAGCTTGGCTTGGGAACTGTGGCCAGGCCAGACTCACTGAATGTCCAGTTTAAAGATGGAAGGCAATGAGGGGTATCATCCATCTCCCTGGACAAGCAGTGTCACCATAGCTCCTTCCCAGCCTGGCCCTCTGGAGCCCCTTCCCTCCCCTCTCCTTTTACCTATCTATTCCTCCCTCACTGCCCAAATCCCACTTCCCCCTCATCCTCTCTTCCTCCCTTCCGTCTCCTATCTCACCTCTCTCTTCATTCTGGAACATTCCTTCTTTTTCTTTCCTCCTCCACTCTCCCTTGTGAACCCTCACCCCCCTAATCCATCAATCCTCCCTCCTCTACTAGTCTGGACAGCACCTGACCTCTGGAGAGCCACCCCATTCCTCAGCTCCCAAACCTCACTCCCTGTTCCCAGTTGGACTTCCACCTCCCTGGTTCTGCTGTGCTGCCGTGGGGGTGGGGCTGGGGCTGCACAGGCGGGCTGCCCTGAATGACAAGCGGGGATATTGATCGCGTTCTGAACTCAGCCCAGCCGATAGAAGGTAATTAATGACTCCATTTGCCTCACTACGGAGGAGAACAATTGAGTTTGAAACTGCAACAACTGGCAGCTGAGAAGACTGGGGGGCAGCCTGGGGGTGAACCCCTCAGAGGCGGAAGTAATGTGTGGAGTAGCTAGGCAGAGAGAGCACTGTCTGAGCAGAGGCCACCATCAGAACGTGCAGAGCCCCATCCCCAGCACAGCTGGCCCCTGAACCCCGCTGCTCCCCCAGCCCTTGAGGCCTGAGGCCCATCAGCCACTGTTCCCCCTGCCTCCACGCTTTTCTCTTTTCTTCCCATATCACTTTTTGAGGTCATTTTCTGCCTGCGGATAAAGACTCCGTTTCCCCAAGACTGCTTCTTGCCAGCTGTGCAATCTTGCACATATTTTGAACTCTCCCTGAGCCTGTTTCCTCGTTTGTAAAATTGAACTAACAGTGTCACTTTTGCAAGTGTTCTGTGAAGACTGTGGACAGTGTGCATAAAGTACCTTGAGCCTGCCCAGAACACAGTAAGTGTTCGGTAAGTGATGATGGATCCTTGACAGAGAAGGCAAATGTGGCAGAATGGAGAGAGCTTCGGAGTCCGACATCCATGAGTTCACATCCAGGCTCTGTTGCTGCCTACCTTTGTGGTGTTAAACAAATAATTTTGCCTCTCTAAGATTCCTTTTCTAGAAAATGAGAATAATAATAAGTACCTCGTAAAGTTTGAAGAGATTGATGAGTGTAGGTGAAAGCCCTAATATCATTACTTTCTCCATAGACAGATAGATGTTTGTATTTGAGCTTAGAAAACTGAAGTTAATGCAATTGCTTTTTTGTTTGTTTGTTTGTTTGTTTGAGGCAGAGTCTCACTCTGTCGCCCAGGCTGGCACGATCTCAGCTCACTGCAACCTCCGCCTCCTGGGTTCAAGCGATTCTCCTGCCTCAGGCCTCCCAAGTAGCTGGGATTACAGGCCCCCGCCACTACACCCAGCTAACTTTTTGTATTTTTAGTGAAGATGGGGTTTTACCATGTTGGCCAGGCTGGTCTCGAATTCGTGACCTTGTGATTCACCCGCCTCAAGCCTCCCAAAGTGCTGGGATGACAGGCGTGAGCCACCGCAGCCGGCCAAAGTTAGTGTAATTCTTTGCTATACTTAAATTCTTTTAAAATACCTCATCTTGCTTCCTGGAATTTGATGGGCAACCCCATTCATACCATCCTAATTTTGTAGACTTTGATGAGCCTTGGTGCTTTCTGACAGAGGAAATGATATCATTTCATTTTCGTTTTCTTTATTTTTCTTTCTTTTCTTTCTCTTTCTCTTTCTTTTCTTTTTTTTTTTTTTTTTTTTTTTTTTTTTTTTGAGACAGGGTCCCACTCTGTTGTCCAGGCTGAATGCAGTGGCACTATCTTAGCTCACTGCAACCTTGACCTCCCAGGCTTAAGCAATACTCCCACCTCAGCCTTCTGAGTAGCTGAGTCACAGGTGCATGCAACCATGCCCAGTTAATGTTTTATTTTTTGTAGAGGTAAGGTCTCGCTATGTTGCCCAGGCTGGTCCCATACTCCTGGACACAAGCAATCCTCCAGGCTCAGCTTCCCAAAGTGTTGGGATTACAGGTATGAGCCACCATGCCTGGCCCATTATTTCATTTTATCTATTACCACCACCCCCAACTGTCTCTTGTCCCTTGCAGTGACCCTTCTGTCCCTAGCCCTGTTCCCAAGACAGTGTTCAGGGAGTGTCCCCCTCCCCAAGCTGCTGAGACCCCACTGGACAACTCCGTTCATGACTGGCCAGTGCCAGGGCCCTGACCTGGGGTGAGAGGTGTGAGATAGGGCCCAGCTCCAGGGCCACCCAGGAATAGATGGGGAGTGAGTGGAAGAGCTGAATGAATGAGGAGATGAGATCTTTTGGTTGAGGAGTAAAGACATTTTTAATAGTGATTCTAGAAGTAGCACATACTAATTGCACAAAGCCTGGACGATATGGAAAAGCTTAGATGAAAAGAAAATAAAAATTGCTTGTGATCAGGAAGTAACCACTGTCACCACACCAGCAGCTCTCCTTCCAGTCAAGTTGATCTTTGGTTTTGGAGTTCTCTTCGTTTGCCCGGAGACTAGGGTCCTGCTGCCAGCAGCCCCACACTCTGGGCTCTGGCTGGGCAGGCAGCCACTCTGTCCGTTTAGTCCACAGCTGTCAGGGCACCTGCCCTGTGCCAAGATCCCCAGTAAATGTCCCCTTGAGCCAGTCACTTGCCCTGCACCTTATATACTCTGAGCTTCAGTTTCCTCCCCAGTAAAAAGGGATTAGAATCCCTACCTACCTTGGAGAGTGGTTGGGAAAACCAAATACTCTAGATCTATGAAAACCTTTCGTTAAATGCTAAACAAATATGAAACAGTCAGAGAAGAAGACAATATGAGCTTTGTTATCCTTGAAAGAATAATCTATGTGAAAGTTTTGACTCAGCAGTTTATTTAATTGAATTAATTTATTTACATACTATCCGTGTTCCAAAAAGACCTGTGGTAGCTCACCCCCTTGAGAGCACCTGGAATGGCCCAGTCCTGGGAGTCCCATTCCCCAGTTGTGTGACCTTGGAAAAGTCACTGCCCACCCCTGCTAGTTATGGTAACATGAAGAATTTGGACCAGACATCCCCTAATCATCTGGGCACAGTCTGCACTCAGCCAGCACATGTGCCACAGGCTGTAGCCTCTATTTGGTGAGGGTGCCAGGCAGAGAATGAGGGATGCCAAGAGGGAGGCTGTGCCCTGGATGGAGCCAAGTGGCCTTCAACTGGGCCCACTGTGTTCGGCACCCAGGCTGCAGAGTGAAATGATTTAGAGGGCAGGCTCTGTACTCAGACCCGGATTCAAATCTGGTTTTCATTTACTAGCTGCATGGCCTTTGACAAGCTACTTAACCTCTCTTTGCCTCAGCTTCCTTATCTTTAAAATGGGTATCATAGTACTTCCCCCACAGGGTTGTCGGAAGGATTGAATGAGCTCTGTAAATAACAGCAATGGCATGTCATGAGTTCTTGATATTTGTGAGCTGCTACAGAATGGGAGTTGGGCAGGGGGCAGACGGAGAATGAGGCTGAACCCTCCCTCTATGGAGATTGACTAGCACAGGGTCTCTTCCTTGCTCTGTTTGGTCTTATTAAACCCACAGCCACCTCCAGCCCCAGTCTAAAAATGTGACCAGAGAATGGGAAAGAATACTGGAAATCAGAATAGCTCCTGAATGCGCAGGACACGTGACCAGCAGCCTCTAGCCCTCTTGGTGCAGGGAGCTCAAATGTAGATGCGTTCTCCAGGCCCCGGTCTCAAGCAGCCTCTGCCACCTGCTTTGGATGGCAGCTCAGAAGCCCCGGGGTTAAGTTCTGCTGCTCACCAGGAACACAGTGTTCTCTGTACGTTGGTAGAGGCACCAGAGATGGGCAGGATGGTGTTTCTGAGAGTGGGAAAGGCTTTTGGGTCAGAGTTGATGCTGTTAGAGGCTAACAAGCAGTGGGGATAGCACATCTGTTAGCCAGGGATGTGTGGAGCTTGCCTGATGAGAGACTGGGTGTCCTGTGGTGCCAGGCCAGTCAGGTGGCCAGTCCCAAAACCTTCTGCCAGAGGTATGGCTTTGAATACCACCCAGGAGAGTCTGAGTACCTACTGGGGGCTATTCCTGATGCTGGAGCCGCAGAAATGCATTAGTCATGGTCCCTGCCACAAGGTGCTCTTAGACTGGCTGCTGGGCATGGGGGCAAAGGGTCTGTTGGGTAGGGGATCTTCTTTGAAATGGATGGTGTGTAATCACTTACGCCCTTTCCTTCCCTGCTTACTAGATTAAGATCGGCTTTTACGTCCTAGAAACCTAGATTAAGATTGGCTTCTGCTTCCACCTCTGTTTGAGCCCAACTCTGCCAGACAGCCCTTCAACAGCTGGGCCCAACAGCGGTCTCTTTCTTCCTCCTTGCTGTCCCATCTGAGACTTTGCCCCTGGAAAGCCCATGCTGAGCTCTCTCCCCATCTTCCCTGGAGAACCTTCTAGGTGGTCAGCACTGACAGCTGTCTTCCTTCTTTCCTTTTTGGCTCCTCCTCCTTTACTCTCTTCTCCTTTTCCTCCTCCTCTCCTTCCCCTGGAAAGCCACCCTCATCCAGGCCCTGGGCACCAGGTAGCAGGACACCCAGGCTTCAGCAAAAGCAGAGCCAGCTGGTTTTATTCCTGCAGTAAGTGTCCTCATCCCAGCTGGGCTTCCAGCTTCTGGCGCGGAAGGCTTCTTGCCTTTCTTCCCCTCCCGCTTTCTGCCCTTCCGTGCCTCTGGGCTTCCTCCTTCCCTGAGTTTCTCCTCCTTGGACCTTCCGATCCAGGGCTTCTCCCAACCCCCTTTCCTCATTCCCTTCCTGCCTTCTCTCCTTGCCTTCATTCCTCCCTTCCTTCCCTAGCTGATGGAAGGACGCCACTCCCTCCTCTGGAAAGAGCCGGGAGAGCCTACTGGACGGACATGTGGTGGATTTGGAGGGCTGGCTGGCTGTCCCCCATCAGTAACGCCGCTGCCCTCTCCCCCGCCCTGCGGCTCACCTCCCTGCTCCGCATAAGTTTCTTTGTGCTCCTTCGCCATTCATCATGACTGCTGCCTTCTCTCTCCTACAAGAGTTCCCGCAAGCCTCCTCCAGCCTCTCTGCGGGGCGGGGGTTCTCCACATGCTTTCATCACACCACTTTGTTTTCCTTCTCCTCTAGCACCTCCTTTCTCCTCCCCACTTCCCTCTCCTCTGCTTCCCCGCCTCCCACTGCCACCTCTTCCAGTAGCAGGCTTCCTTAGCCTTTGTCTCCCTTCCCTCTCCCTTCCCCTCCGTTGCTGCCTCTGTAACCTGTCTTACCACCAGGGCCTGAGTATACAAAAAATAAATAAATAAATAAATAAAAAGGTCAGTGAGTGGAGGGAGCAGCAATAACCCCTAAAACAGTACTATCAGTGGAACATGATTGATCAATTGAATTCCATAGCGGCTGAAAAATGTGGGATTAAGTAGTGTATTATACGCACAATGAGTTGAGGCATGATGTTCATTTCAAGTTCATTTCGCCGGCCTCTGCCACCAGATCAGGCAATCAATAGGGGCAGCAGATATCATATATCACCTCTCTGCGGGCTGGGGAGAGAGCACCATAATCTCTCGCAAATTTAGAGTGACAGATTTGTCAAGATCTGAAGGGCCCCTGAATAAATGAAGGCAAAGAGACTCCTCCAGCCAGTGACCTGAGGACAAAGCTTCAGTTCAGCTCCCCCCACCACCCCCCACACACACAGAGGCACACACACACACACACACACACACACACACACACACACACAGTGAGCCAAGCCACACACAGACAGGCATATACACAAATCTACACAGAGGCATGAGGTGAGTCCTGCCACACATGCACACACATAATGTGTGAACACATGCTCACAAATACACCCTCTCTGCCCCTGCAATAACCATATATGAAGACACTTGATGCCTCCCTCACCCCTGAGACTCTGGTTTCCCCAAAAGGTAGGAGGGCTCCAGGAAGGGAGAATCAGACACAATAGGACATGCAAATAGCTACAGGGAGTGAAATGAGGATGATGGCACATCCTGAAAAAAGAAGCAGGCACAGGAGAAATGGGGCATGTGGCCTCACGGTCCTCATGCAATCACACACAGACACACAGTTCTTTTCAGAAAGCTTCTCATTCTCATTTCAACACACGCAGACCCTTGTTTATCTGGATGTTTATTTGTGTACAAATGCATAGACACACAATACTCACACAAAAGGGAAAAATAAATTTACCACACTTCAATTTTCAACTCACATGTTGATGCACACATCCCATAAGACTGAAATGATTCCGGAGCCTTACACTGAAAAACCACAACCACCAAGTTTTGTGTCCATGGGAACAAATACCATTGAAGCCGCCTCTGTCTGTCTGCTTCAGATGTGGTCCTGGTCTTGATCTCTGTCTCTTTCTCCCTCTCTTTCTGTCTCTCCTTCTCTCCCTCTCTCTCTCTCTCTCTCTCTCTGTCTCTCACACACATACACACACACACACGCGTGCACGCGCGTGCGCACGTACTTTCTTTGCTTTCCCACTCCCTCCAGAATAGATATGGAGGGAAGATGAGAGGTCACATTAGGAAAGCAGACCCCACGCTCGGTCTGGGAGGCCAGCAAGGGAGGATGGCTGCAGGTTGAGTTAATCAATATATAATATTTTCTATGGTCTCCTGAATGATACTGTATGGTGTTACTGTACATAATGCAATATTGATTATATCATATCGCATAATCACCTATAAACTGATACATATAACAGTCCCAGAGGAACACCCTGGGGCCTCCGGCATGGGCTGGCCCCAGGCCCAAGGCTCTTCAACTGGTCATGGGCTGAGGGGAGCCCAGGAGTGACCAAGTTGTTATAGGGTTTGTGGGGGAAACCCCACTGTGGGGAGTTGCAAGGTGTGGGTTAAGGGAGAGGCTGCAGAGCAGGCTCATTGCCTACTGTACACCTTGAAAATGCCAGGGAACCGAGGCGGGAGGCAGGGATAGGGGAGGGCTGAGAACGCCTGGGGAAAGGGGACATGGAAACAGGACTGACCTGTAGCCTAGGGGGAGCGGGCACCAGTGTGACAAGTCTCTGCTCCCTCTGGAGACCTGCAGGAGGAACCAGGTGACCAAGAAACTGGCTCCTGTAGGAGGCCTAAGCCCAGGTCCAGGTTGGAGACAGAGGCCGAGAAGGTGGCCGGGGCACAGCGGCATCCACGGGGGCCCTTCTGTGGGCTCTGCCCAAGTGGGAGCTTTGCTGCTGTAGCGACACCTCTTTCCTCCCGCTTGGCTTCTCTCTGGCCTCGGTCCTGGCCCAACCCAAGCAGAGTGCCTCAGCTCTGCCTCAGAGCCCCTCCTCCCTCAGGGCGAAGTTAATTACTTCACCCAGTCTCCAGGTTACACTCGGCCTTGGAAATTTGATGGTTTTCAACCCTTGGAATCAGTGGAACTGAAATTCATCTCGGAGCCGAGTTCAATTCTCCACAGGCTCAGTAATGCCCGTCTGAGACACCCAGCTTCTTTCTTCCCCAGGCTGGCCCTGGTTTGGGGGCAGGGGGTGGTTCAGGGAGACATGCCCTGGGGAGCTGGCTCCTGGAAGCCCGCTGGCTCCACCTCTGGCTAATCCTTCCTGACCCCACAGTGTGACTACTCCATCTCTTACCAGGTCCTCAGGTCCTTCTGTTCCCTGGGCTTCCTCAGCCAGGTCTCTGAGGCAGGGCCACCCTCTGGTGTCAGCCCCACTGGCCTAGGGCTGAGAGTAGGGGGTCCCATAGGGGTGCAGAGCTCCAGGGCCGGGTGCCCACCTCTCTGCCCTGCACTGTTTCTGTGCCTCTGCTGGTCTGGCGCTAATGCCCTGAGTGTCCATGTGTTTTCCAGATGTGTCCGAGGGCTCAGTCCCCAATGGAGATTCCCAGAGTGGCGTGGACAGTTTGCGGAAGCACTTGCGAGCTGACACCTTCACCCAGCAGCAGCTGGAAGCTTTGGACCGGGTCTTTGAGCGTCCTTCCTACCCTGACGTCTTCCAGGCATCAGAGCACATCAAATCAGAACAGGTGAGGAGGGAGCTTTCTGCTTGCAGAAGTAGAAAGGAACCAGCAGAGCAAGGCCTCTCAAGAACTTGTTCACCAAACACCACGTGCATAGCTGGCATTGTATGTGTTACACACATGTGTTCTGTGTGTGTGCAGTGCGAACAGGCTTACATGAGACAGTATAGTATCGTTAAGACAAATCTTTATGGTCTGTATATAGTAATTAGAAATGATGAGTTCTGGATGCAAGAGTATGGCCTTGGGTAAATCATCTCTGTTCAGAGCCTCAATTTCCCCATCTATAGAATGAAGGGCTTGGATGTAGCATTTGACAAGTCCCTTCTAGCTCTGCTTCTCCGTGGTTCTGGCATGGAGTACTCAGGAACATCCTCTTGCTGTGTCCCTTGCCCACAGCCCCTCAGGTCCTACAGAAAATCTATGCTAGCCTGGGGAGCTTTCCTTGCCCAGTGTCAGGAGAGCCCACCTGTGCCTGCGTCCTGCTCCCCAAGCCAGCCATTCGATGGAACCCTAGGTAGGCTGACAGCTTACCACTTACACCCAACACTCTCTGCAGACACTGAGCAGCCCAGGACACACAGCATGGGGCACAGCATACAACACACCAGCAAAACGCCCAACGCAGAAACCACCTCCGAACTTTTCCATGTGCTGGTGTGCATGTGTTCACACTCCACCCACAGCCCACAGTACTGTGCTCACACTCCACCGTCCACCTGCTCCCCACCCACAGCCCACGGTACTGTGCTCACACACCACCGTCCACCTGCTCCCCTCTCCCACAGCCCAAGGTACTGTGCTCACACACCACCGTCCACCTGCTCCCTCACCCACAGCCCACAGTACTCACAGCTAGCCCCGGTAGCTGCATGNCACTTACACCCAACACTCTCTGCAGACACTGAGCAGCCCAGGACACACAGCATGGGGCACAGCATACAACACACCAGCAAAACGCCCAACGCAGAAACCACCTCCGAACTTTTCCATGTGCTGGTGTGCATGTGTTCACACTCCACCCACAGCCCACAGTACTGTGCTCACACTCCACCGTCCACCTGCTCCCCCACCCACAGCCCACGGTACTGTGCTCACACACCACCGTCCACCTGCTCCCCTCACCCACAGCCCACGGTACTGTGCTCACACACCACCGTCCACCTGCTCCCCTCATCCACAGCCCAAGGTACTGTGCTCACACACCACTGTCCACCTGCTCCCTCACCCACAGCCCACAGTACTCACAGCTAGCCCCGGTAGCTGCATGGAGCCAGTGGGTGTGTGCTGCCCCCAGATCACCAGCTCAGCATACCCCTAGCGTATGTCTCCACCCACATACGCTGGGTGGAGCCCCCAGCACACCCGCTTACACACAGGGGCACACTCCCATCCCTGCTACACATGCAGCCCAGGCCAGGCCCACAGTCGCAGCACAACACAGCACTGCTGTGCTTGCACACACGCACACATGCTCCCACACATGCACGTCAGTGCAGCCCCACAGCCTCGCACGCTACAGTTCCACTCTAAGACTCCAATAGCTCCCAGCCACTCGCCTTTCTCCCCGCCCGTCCTTTTATCCCATAAGCTGTTTGTCTTCATAAAACAAAAATCAAAAGTCTTTTTAAGGTGCCCTGAGCCATAAACCAACAAAGGAGGAGCCGGCCGAGGCAGGCGGCTCGGTGCACCCTCCCTGAGTCCCCGGCTGTATTACAATGAATAACCTTTATTTACTTTCATTAGACTATTAAACACCAGCACAGTCATTTTTCCCCCTGAAACTCGGAGCAGGGCCCATAAAGCAAATCCGAAGCCTAATTGAGTTCATTTTAATTTCTCTCCGATCACAGCGAATTACTCTGGTGATAAATCAGGGGGCAGCTTCACCCCCAGTAGAAGGCCTAATTTGCAGCTAATTACAAAACTGATTTCTACAGGAAGATCAATACGAGAAGGAATTGGAAATGACGAGGCAATCCCGTCCAGCCATGGAGGGGAGAGGGTACTCTGGGGGGGGCCAGGAAGCGGAAGGGAAAAAAACGGACCCGAAAGAGCAGAAAATCAGTTTTAATTTAACGTAATATTAATCAGAGCAACTTTTCCTGCTTTGTGCAGGCTCCTGGTCTGCCCAGCTCTGGGGTCTGGCTTGGCCGTGGCTACAATAAAAAGGCAATTACCCGAGTGTTTCGGGCAGGACACCCTTTCAGAGTCAATGACTGGCCCCCTCCTACCCTTCTGTTAGCCATGTGGACTCTCCCCCTCCCCAATTTCATACCCCAGTGCACAGGCAAAGAGCGAGGGGCCCATGGGGCTGTCATTGTTTGTTTTTAAAAAAGGGGCACCCATACCGGCGCAGCCGGCAGTGCCAGGCTGAAGGCCCCACTAGGCCCTTCCCCCAGCTACTGGTTCTGCCAGTCAGGCCATGGTTCCCCCTCCTCCCCAAGGTTCCTCGACATCCCATGTCTCTCAACAAGGGGATCCCCACTACTACACCCTACCTTCGGGGGTGCTTTGGCAGGAGATGCAGAAACATAAAGGGTGCTGGCATAAATGCCCAAAATGTGTAAAGGGTGCTGCGCCTCCGGTTTCACCAAGTCAGGTCTGCTCCTACCCACACAAAACTTGCCATCATCCGCCAAGCCCCCCCCCCCTCGCATCTCCCCTCTGTCCCACCATCTCTTTCTACCCCATCTGGGAGGGCTCCCCGTTCCTCCTTCCCATCTGCACACCAAGCCCTTTCTGTGTGTGTGCATCAATAGAGAGCTGTCACTTTTCTCTCTCCTCCCAGGGGAATGAGTACTCCCTCCCAGCCCTGACCCCTGGGCTTGATGAAGTCAAGTCGAGTCTATCTGCATCCACCAACCCTGAGCTGGGCAGCAACGTGTCAGGCACGCAGACATACCCCGTTGTGACTGGTAAGGGGGCTTCCAGGAGGGTGGGGGCACCGTGTTCAGTGGAGGGTGCCTCAGCCCATGCCATCTGGGGCCCAGTGTGATAAGCAGATCCCCCGCCATGATATTTACAGAAAGAACGAGACTTCTAAAACTAGGGTGCTTCCTGAACAGGTGTGTGCTGATGTGGGGAGAAAAAAACTGGGGTCAGGGTGTCTGTGGGCTTCAACCTGGAAAGGCTGATGCTAGGAGGGGCTGTTGCCAGTTCTTCCTCCTGTCCTTCACCTCTCCCTTTGCCTGTTTCTCTTCCCTCTCCCAAGTTGCCCAGAATCATGAGCCTCTTGTGAGGACATCTGCAGAAGGCAAATAAGCCAGGCTGGTGAGAGTGGAGCATGGGTACCCAGTGTCCAGCCTCCACATGTGTGTCAGCAAGGCTCCTGGGGGACCTGCTTCCCACTCCCTCCAGACAGCATGGGTGACCATGGCTTTGGGCTTGAGGGCATGGCACCCAGCTCTGTGGAGTTTGAGATGAGTACAATTATTCCAGCCTTCCTCCTGCTTCCCAGAGAAGTCACTGACACCAAGGCTTGATTTCAAGGCCAGGTAGGATCAGGGTTGGCCCACAATCAAATGCAGAGCTAGGGGTGCCATGGCCAGGAACCCCTACAGATGAAGAGCAGCAGGGCCAGTTAGTTTGGAAGGGGAGGTGGGGTCCAGGGAAGGCCGCAGAACTCCAGCCTGTGGAAGGCGTGTACCACTGCAGAAGGGTTTCCAGGCCAGGAGACTGCCCAAGTGGGAGAGACATACATTGAGGTGTTATTAAAATTCACCTAATTATTCTGGAGACACTAAAGCCAATGTGCCGTTTGTTCCTTGGGAGACAGGATGATTGAGAAGGGTCTCGGCGGGGACTGGGAGACACTGAGGCGTTACCTGCAGAGTGAGGCAAGCGGAGGTGGCCTGGGGACCCGGCAGCGGGGCTGCACAGCCAGCAGCAAAGGCAGGGAACAGGCACAGCGCACTCTAGGACTGGGCCCTGGTTCTGCCTGGGAGCTGGTCTGAGTGCAGCTGCACTTGAGCCTGAGCTGGGCTCAGTGGCCACCCAGCTTCCACCTGGGGGTTTAGGAGAGCCCTGTCAGCTTTCCCAGCCTCTCCCTAAGGGGCTGTACTGGTACAACTGTTTCCAGCCTAGATCTTTGGCTAGGGAGTCAGAGGTTGAGTTCTGGAAGTGTTGGAGACCTGGACTGGGCTTTCGGGAGTGACGACCTTAGCTAGGTTAGCTGGGCCAGGACATAGCCCATGACCGAATGGCCCTCAGCATGAGCCATTTTTTGCCCAGCTGGGAAGCTCTCTGACCTGCTAGGTATTCTGACCCAAGGCAGAGGCCACCTTTCTTCTGACCTGCTCAGAGGTACAGTGGTCACTTCCCAAAGATAGCCACTCCAAGCACTGGGCAAAGAGAACCCGGGAGACTTCTCTAACCCCATTGCTGCCCAGTGCTCAGACCATAGTCCAGAAGGCGAGCACTTCCTGGGGTGGAGATATGGATCTTCAGGGTAGGGCTTCTGCCATAGGAGACCAGAGGCTGGTGCAGAGAAGTGCCTCCACCTTGAGCAGCCCCCACCCGTCTCCCCCCGCATGGCCCTGGAACAGTCCCAGCTCAGCCTGCGAACATCTCCGGCTGATCCATCTGGATCCAAGTGTGAGAAAAGTTCATTTCAGACCCAGCTTGACATTCCCAGGTGGCAAGTTAGCACTAACATCTCAATCTGTATGCGACATTTCAATCAAGCGAGGAGTAACAAAAGCAGAACCATTAACATTCGGAGCTGTTCACCAGTGGTAATGACGGGGAAACTCTCTCAGAAACTGGAAATTACCAAAAAGAGAGAAGTGTGTGGAGAGGTGGGGGAGGGAAGATGGGGATGGGGTAGGGAATGATTTTTCCACACTTAGGCCAAGATCCAGTGTTTGGATTAATAGCGCCATTACCCAAGAAAGAGCTGCAGATTATGCTCATTCTTAAACTGTTTTCGCTGGCAATTAAACTGCTGCAGTTATTGATCTTTGTTGATTTTATGTCCTCCTAATTTGCATAATCTATTAAAGATGAATGATTTATGATGTGTTTATTATGGGGACAAACAGAATTTGCTAGAGGTACTGTCAAGGTGAGCAATGGGGCATTGCTCAGACTCCATGGGCCATCTCAGCAGTGGGTCCAGAGTGTTGGCCTTCAGGCCAGGATATTGTGGGTAGTAGTGAGCAGTGATGCAAGAAGAACAGAAACAGGAGAGTGGACTTTGGGTGAGTTCTTCTAGAAAGATGTTGGCATATATGAGAACCGGGCTCCAGGTAGAACTGGTATTTGAGAGAGGCCCTTAGTATATTTGTGGACATTGCCCTCAAAGAGTCTTTAAAAACTTATTTTTTGGCAAATATTAAGGGCTTTGGTGGGAGAAGAGAAAAGAAGGCTCTTTCAGGTGGGTAGGTGATGCTGGGGAGGTGTGTGCTAAAGGTAAGGGAGCTGTTAGGTCAACCCTGTGCCCATAGCCTGACTTAGGAGTGCCAAGGTGTTCAAGGAGCCCTCTTCATCCTCCACGTCTCAGGTACCCTGCTCATCTTCTTTCCCAGGACTGGCAGCTGTGGCTGCAAACCTTAGGGGATGAAGGAATGCCCTAGCCCAACCTGAAAAGCCAGACCTTATTGAGATTCCTGCCACCTCCTGGCACTGGAGGCTGATTTCAAACTTCACCAGCCACTTGATGCAGCTATTCCACAAGGTCAGGACTGAGAGAGGAACCTGGACTATTGTGTGCAGGGGAGAGTGGGGCCCAGTGGGCCAGGACACAGCTAATCACATTGCAAGCAAGGGTGGCTGCCAGAGGCTAGGGCTCAGCCCCGTAGCCTCCCCTCCCCACCTTCCATCAGGGAACCAAGGAAAGAGACTGATTTTGCTGGGTAGTGTTTGCAAGTTCTGCCGAGATTTTAATTTCACTGCATCACAACTCAGCAAGCTGCCAAGTCAAGCTGGTTATTTAAATTTATCACCCACTTTCCCTTCCGCCGCTGGGCTGCTCTAGCTCAGCGGCATCTCTTCTCTCCAGCCCACGGCTCTAGGCTGCTGGTCTGGAACGGAGCCGAGTCTCTCCTAAGTGATAAAGAAAAAGGGACCAGCTACATGAGAGAATGGGTCAGGGGCATTCTGGCCCCAGGCTTTTTCAGGTTGGATGGCTGTGGCTTTCACCACCTTCTTGACCCTCCAAAGGACCCCAGGGGGCTGCCATCCACCTCTCAGTAATCCCAGGGCCCTCTGGGTCAGAGCATCTGCAGTGAGAACTCTGGCTCCAGCTGCATGCTGGAGCCTTCATTCCTTAAAGTCTCCCTTCCCTGGTAGAAAAGATAGCTCCTGTTCCCCATGGCTTTCTCACCTTGCCTCCCTCCCCATGCCTGGCCGGGGCTGCAGTGACAGAGGAGCATGCCGAGATGCTGGCAGTGATGTTGATCTGGGAGGAGAAGACGAGAACTTACTCCAGGATTCCCAAAGTCACTGGGGATGTTTCTGAGCATGAGAGAGTCCCTTGACACAGTGTGAGTCCACCCTGAAGGAGAGAGCCCATATGCAAGGGACAGTGCTGGGGGAAGTCAGAGATTGTACAGTTCCATGCCTTCTAGAAAAGGGTTGGCCAATCTTTTGGCTTCGCTGGGCCACTTTGGAAGGAGAAGAAATGACTTGAGTCACACATAAAATACACTAACACCAAGAGAGCTGGTGAGCTAAAAACGAAAACAAAAGTAAAAAACCTCATAATGTTTGATGAAAGTTTACGAATTTGCGTTGGACCACATTCAAAGCTGTCCTGAGCAGCATGTGGCCTGCGGGCTGTGGATTGGGCAAGCTTGCTCTAGAAACTAGGCAAAACACCAGTCCCTGGAGCCACTGCACCGAGCAGGCTTCACTGGCCTCTAGTGGGCATTGCTGCCACACACTGGCAGAGCCTTGGGCAAGTGCAGCTGTCATCGCCCTTGTTTTAGTCACAGAGAGGTAAAGGAGGAAGGAGATTGATGTCTGGGACCCAGGCAGGCTAAACTCACCAAAACATAACTGAATAAAATATAACAACAAAAATGTTAATACGCAGCAAACCTCATTCTTTGGTGCTAGAAATCAAGGGGAACTCAAAGCCAGATCAGTATTGGAGAGGCTGTTGACATTACACTGGAGGGAGACGCCGACTGGGAGAGGATGGGGTTGTAACACACCAGTCAGGGAACGTGAATTTGGGAATCAGGAAGCTAGAATTGAGTATCATCCTGCTTAAAGCAAGGGACAGAACAGGGATCATATTGTCCTTGAAAGGCAAACACATACACTCATCATCCCAGTAGCCCAGGGAAACAAGGAAGCAGGGGGCAACAGGGAATGTCACCATGAGACATGGAGACCCCAAGCCTGATGCCAGATCAGAGTCCAAATTTATACCATGAGTATCTCGCAGGAAACCCAAGCCAGGAACTTACATAAAAATTTGTCCAGGATAGTTACCCATTCTGAAACCTCATCGGGAGCAATGAGAAACCTTCTTTGTAGAGACATTCTATAATCCAGGGCACGTGGGACTCCCACAGGGTGGGTGGGAGGAAAACCCACCACTAATGATGAGCTTACTAAGAAAAAGTACACATCTCATGTGAACACAAACTTCCAAAAGGGAAAGTTAGTAGAAGCAATAAACAGAACAGTTAACATTCCCCAAGAACTGAAGACAATAGAATAGTCCAAAAGCGCTGTAAACTCAGCATGTTTAATATTCTAAAAAAGATCAAAGGAAGTATCAGTTGTATCTTTATCACAGATCCAGATCCCCTAGTCCCTTCCCACCACTGCTCACCAAATTGTCAGATAATGGAGATCAAAAAGGGCAAAGAATGAGGACCACACCTATAGATTATTGCTTTGGGGTCCAGGAGGCATGGAAAGAGCTGAGCCTCAGGCAACTCTGAAAGTAGAGCCTGTTCCAGGCTTATCCAGGCTCCCAGACTGCTAAGCCTCAGCAGAAAATCTTATGTTTTCTTTGGGAAAATGTCTGAACATTAGAGAGTTAGAGATGGGGACAGTACCTTTCTCCCCAGTGGGGTGGGGACAGGTGGGAAGCCTCAGTAGCTTCCCCATCTTGGTTGGGGGAAGGTGGTTTTATTCAAGAGCTCGGGAGAAATGTCTCTTAATTCCTGAAGACTGCAGTTTTGAAGGAAGCTGTAACTAAGATCCAGGAAGAGATGTAGATGCTGCCCAAGAGGGAAGTGCCCAAGGCAGGAAGAGGGAGCAGAAGAAGCTGGTCTCCCAGAAGCTGGCTTATTTGAGCAGAGGTGGGGGAGGCCAGAGAGGCAAAGTTCACAGCTGGACAGCAGCAGGGACCAGTGTGAGCAGTGTGGGTGTAGCTTCTGAGAAAGGGTTGCCAACTCTCAGAAGCTCAGCCTCCTGGCCCACATCTCAGATGGTTAGCAAAGTGGCCTTTTAGCAGATAGAGGTGTGGACCCTGGGAAACCTCCTCCTCCTACTCAGGGCATCCTGAGGACCTCCAGGAACTGCCTCTTTCCTGTAGTTAACAACCCCCTTCCAATGCAACTGCATTTCCCTCCATAAAACAAACAGCTTAGCCCTTGGCCAGCCCCTAGGGGAGGAGAGTGCAATAAAGACTGAGAAATGTTTCTGAAGGAGGCTGGGAGTCTCCTAGTCTTGTCTGTCAGCTCAAAGCCCCTGATTAGCTAGAGGAATTTAGGGCACAGACATCACAGTTCCTCTCCTTGAAAGGAGAGGGCTAGGACAACTTCAGACATGTGGCAAGTCAGAGAGCCCTTTACTGTGGAGGCCAAAACAAGCCAGAGGGCTGCTCCTCAGTGCTCACATGCCCTAGACCCTTCCTTTAGGCTGTGAGGGTCCCAAGAAAAGAGGCTAGCCTCCTCCAAACATCCCTGAGTCTGCAAGCCACATCCCCAAGGACCTCCAGCCCCCAACCTCAGCTCTGATTTAATTACACGGGCATTTCCATAGCAATGAGACATTGACAGATATGTGGCTGCTCTGGGCCTGCAGCCTAGGGAGTCATTGGATCAGTCCTCTTTTTCCCTTCCTCCTAGTCCACTGCTAGAGGTAATGAATATGGAAAAGAAGAGGCACTAATCCACTCTCGGGATCAGAGTCAGGCCAAATTTGACCAGAATAAAACCTGTGCCACCTCAATCCCAGGTCCCAATCCCATGTCCTTGTCTTTGCCTACCAGCCACCCTGTGCTGCTGGGCTGCCCTCCCCAGAAGGGTGCCATGGCAGAAGTACCCAGGCTGAGAACGGGGCTGCAGAGGGAGGAGCATCGTAGGGAGGGTGACAAAGGTAGGAAGGGTCTGGGGCATCTTAGCAAAGATATAGTTCTGGTGTTTTCTACGCTGAGCTCAAATTTGGCCCATAACCTTGGACCTTTCTTCTTACCTCCTCCCTTCATCTCTTCCCTCTGTCTGTGAGGCCCAAAAGGCTGAACATGCCAAATGGAATGCTTTTTCCTCCAAGGATGGCCTCACTTGTTCATTAGAGATCAGAGAGAGAGAAAGGAGCCAGTCTGAATTTGAATCAAAATATTTTCTAAGAAATCAATGATCTTGCTATCAAGTGCATAACAATAGCCAGCTCAGGCCAATAAAGGATTGCCCAGTTGAGAATACTGGCCACCGCTTTACGATTCATTAGGTTACGGGGACCCTTTCAGCTTCTGTAAATGTCATTTAGATGCTTGATGTGTCCCACAGGGGAATTCTCCAAAAAAGGGATCTCCCAGCACTAAGCTTTTTAGTCCATTATTTGGTACTTTTTAAGAAGAAAATGTTGGCTAAGTAAAAGTAAGGTCAGTCAACCCAACATTTTTGAATGACCAGAAATCCTAAAGACTGCTGTCCCAATGAAACAGGTATGTATTGGTACCAAGGGCTCAGAAATGTCCCAGTGGCCTCAAAGTCACCTAGGCAAGACCTGAAAACCTGTTTCCCCCAGAGGGCCGGCCACCTCCAAGGTGACAGGAAGACCCCCCACTCCTTTCCCAGGTAGCCAGAATCCCTTCCACCTCCACAATTAGCTGTAGCCTCAGGACAAACAAGCCAGTGCTTTTGCAACCCTGAGCTTTGGGAGACAGGCTCCGTCACTATTGTCACTTCTGAGAGGGCTTTGCGTGCCTTCAGCCTGAATCCTCCCCTCTTCTCCCCGGTGGTGGTGGTGGCTGGGCTCGCAGGCAGGGAAGGAGGAAATCCTGCAGGGCTTGGAGAACAGCCTAATGCTGCAGAGGCTTAAGTGGCCGTTTTCCTTGGGATTAGGGTTTCACTTACACAGAGCGCCTGAAAAACACTGTGCTTTCGGAAGGATTAGAGCTGACAATTCAGTGCTCTCAGAGCACAAAATAAAGCCAGAGAGGAACTGGGAGGCCTGGAGTATCAGAAGACTGTGCAAACAGGCTTAACCTCTGCCCACCCAGCATGAGGGTCTCTCATGCTCTGAGCCCATCTGTGAGCCTGGGCCCAACCTCTTGAGTGCCAGCCCCTGCCCAACTCCAATCTTCATTTGTGATTTGCTCATGGAGCCAGAGAAGTCAACGTAGGGACGTGAACTGGGAAGAGGACTGAGCCTCAGTTTCCTCCTCTGTAAAATGAGGGAGTTGGACTAGAAGATAGCCAAGTTCCTTTTCAGCCCTTTGAAAGTGTGATTCTCCCCAACACTCCCTAGTGTTATCCTAGGATGCTAAAGCTGCATTTCCATCCATGGTCCAGCTGAATTAGAAGGAAACCGCCTCCTGTGAGGCCCTGAGCCAATAGGCTACACACCTCAGAGGAGGGCAGGGTGCTGGGAGAAGGAATGGAAACAGCATGACTGGTTGTGTCCGGCCAGTTGGCTGTCAAGGTGTAGACCTCACTAAGCCCCTGCAGATCTGGGTAACATCCCTGCCTAGGACACACCAGGGACCAGGGACTCACGGTGTCAGTGGGAGCTGAGATCAGCTGGAAGAGCAGCCACCCTGAGTTGTAGGCACTGTCCGCTCTGCTGGAACCTGGAGAAGGCAAGCCTCGGGTAGGGTATGGGGCTGAGGCAGAGCCTGGGGCTGTGGGCCGTCCCATAGTCCCTTCTGCCCCAGAGGATAAATCAAATCCTGGGAGGATTTGGAAGCTTGGGAAATAAGAAATGAAAGGAAATATGTAGATAATTCTTTTCCTCTCCTTTTAAAACATCTTGTGTGGATTTAAAGTTTGTTCCTTTAGTGTAATAGATGTAAGTTGAATTGGTCATAAGGTGCTCATAATTGTTATAGTAAATACCAATTATGCATTTATATATTTAGGCAGCAATTACAAATTTAATAACTGTGTATTCCTGTAAGTATTATAAATGCCTATGTCAAATGCAGGCACAGACTGCCAGCCTTGAAGAAATCTAATGTCTTCATTTTTGCTACCTTATGAGAAGCAGACAGAACTTGAGGATAGGGTAGTAAAACAAGAGTTATGTTTTCTGGCCTTAGGGTCCTCCACAGTGTCAAGTGGGTAGCAAAAGTGCTTATTTTCAGAGAAAGATGCTGAGGAAAAGCATCTCCGAACTCCTCAATAGAACTTTTGCTGTATAAATCTATGTCTAATAAGTCTCATCTGAGCCATCATGAGCAGCAGTTTCTGCTTCTTTCGTGGCGTCCTTTTTATTTCCTTGATCTTCTGAATGCTGACATTTTCCTTGACTTGAGATAAACCTCCCTGCTACTTCACATGCTATTTTGCTGTGCTTTGTATCATCTTGTTTATTGATACAATTCAAGTAGTTGCAAACAAATCAGTGTCTTACGCTAAACAACGGGGCTCTTTTGTTTTTTTTTTTTTATATAAAGAGTGCTAATTAATCTTTAAGCCATATTTTTTGAGAATATGATAAAAGTCATATACCATCTACACAGAAAGATACAGATATATAATGTCTATAACATCTTATATATAGATTTATATAGACCCCTTGAAGTGATCTATGGGTTCCTAAGGGGTCAGTTAACCCCAATTTAAAACCACCACTGTAAAAAAGTGGAAGAAATTGAAACATAAGAAACAAGAAGTGACAAGATGTTCTGTTATAGGAAAGATTCACTTGGCATGATCCCATATTACTTTCCTGGACCAAACATCTGTCTGTTTTCTGGGTCTGCACTATTTGAGAATAATATCATTCCAGGATCAGTTCCCAAGTATACAGCCTGTTCTGTAATCCAGTTTCTGCCATCTACTAGCAGTG
Organism: Rhinopithecus bieti; assembly: GCF_001698545.2. Classification (NCBI taxonomy): domain Eukaryota; kingdom Metazoa; phylum Chordata; class Mammalia; order Primates; family Cercopithecidae; genus Rhinopithecus; species Rhinopithecus bieti. Next base: position 6,776,565 of record NW_016814655.1, on the reverse strand, counting down.
AAATCTTGGACATTATACTTGGCCCTTCTGAGTTTATTTCTCATCTATAGACTGGGGATCAAAGGCCAGGCGTGGTGGCTCACACCTGTAATCCCAGCACTTTGGGAGGCTGAGGTGGGTGGATCACCTGAGGTTCGAGACCAGCCTGGTCAACGTGGCAAAACCTCGTGTCTCTACTAAAAAATACAAAAGTTAGCTGGGCGCAGTGGCAGGCATTTGTACTCCCAGCTACTTGGGAGGCTAAGGCAGGAGAATCGCTTAAACCTGGGAGGCAGAGGTTGCAGTGAGTGGAGATTACACCACTGCACGCCAGCCTGGGAGGCAGAGCAAGACTCTGTCTCAAAAAAAAAAAAAAAAAAAAAGTGTGGGAGGTTAAAAACATATCAACAGCTGGGCCTGGTGGCTCACGACTGTAATCCCAGCACTTTGGGAGGCTGAGACAGGCGGAGCACCTGAGAGCAGGAGTTGGAGACCAGCCTGGCCAACATAGCGAAACCCCGTCTCTACTAAAAAATACAAAAGTTAGCCAGGCATGGTGGCAGGTGCCTGTAATCTCAGCTACTTGGGAGGCTGAGGCAGGATAATCACTTGAACCTGGGAAGCGGAAGTTGCAGTGAGCCAAGATGGTGCCACTGCACTCCAGCCTGGCTGATGAGAGCAAGACCCTGTCTCAATAAAAATAAAAATAAAATATCAACATCATAGGGTTGATATGAAGATTAAATGAGATAATACATCATATAAAATACGAAGGACACTGCCTAGCATATAGTAGGTGCTCAATGAATGCTAGCTAGTCCTGGCACAAGTAGAAACACAGCTCTGACCTTGAATCTTAGACCTGATAGTGAAAGTAGCGCAAATTACCTGATGACTACAATTTTTTAACTTTCTTAATAAAGGCTTTCACTTTGCTTTTCTCTGTACTTGTAAGAGGAGCTGCACTTAGATTCTCCAAAACAGTTGATTTGATCTGGCCCATTTGGTAAGGAATGTCTGACAAAAGTGCACTGTGATGCAGATATAGTGATTGCTGTAGAAATTGGCTGTAGCATCTTCAGGGACTTCTGCAGTTGAACTGAGAAGATATCCTCATCAAGTACAGTGCTTTGAACACTTCTGGGGACTTTAAGATTCTCCACTACCACTGTTTCTTGAAGACCCTCTTTGTTTTTCAGAAAACTCTCGCAGGAAATTAATAGTCCACCCCATGGAGTTTTATTACAGACTTTTGGCGTCGGGATTTTGTTCTCTGCGTCCTTTTTTATCAACAACCATGACGATATGAGATTTTTGTTTGTCAGATGACTTCTTTTCCTTTTCTTTGGCTCTTTTGGGGAGTATCTGGCTTCATGTTATTAAAAGGCAGTGTGGTATAAACATGGCTTCAAATTTTGGCTCTATCATTTATTAGCTGTGTAGTCATGGTAAAACCATGATGCATCTTTGTGCCTTCATTGTCTCACCCTTGAAACAAGGAAGTTACCTCATCATCTGGAAGGCTCTTCATCTTTAAAAACTTTGTAACCTTGGTCAGGCGCGGTGTCTCACGCCTGTAATCCCAGCACTTTGGGAGGCCGAGGCAGGCGGATCACTTGAGGTCAGGAGTTCGAGACCAGCCTCGCTAACATGGTGAAACCCTGTCTCTACTAAAAATACAAAAATTAGACAGGCATGGTGGCACACACCTGTAGTCCCAGCTACAGGCTGAGGCATGAGAATCACCTGAACCCAGGAGGCGGAGGTTGCAGTGAGCCAAGATCGCGCCACTGCACTCCAGCCTGGGCGATAGAGCAAGACTTCATCTCAAAAAACGAAAAACAAAAAACAACTTTGTAACCTTGGAAAGCAAGTGTCCAACATGAAATGCCCATCCTCTTGTAATAGTATGTGGGTTTTTGTCATTTATAATTTCTGATGCTGTTTTTATGTTACTGGCCATTGTCAGTGAGCAACGAAAATCCTCTACTGCTTTCTGTTGGGTGGCACGTATTTTATAACTGATGTATTCTGTCACATAGCTGTTTTCTCCTTTTTCTGTGCTTTTGCTTGTTGGTATAACGGAGGTGGCTGTGCTGTTGTACAGTTTTAGAGTCTGTCTGCACTCCTATTTTTCCACCCATGTATAGTACAGCAAGGCCCAGTGCTCTGTCGATTCTTGCTTGCACAGATTCCATTACCCATTCATATTCTTTCACTAAAAGAGGCTTGCTCAAAGAATGCTGCTGGGCAAATGGTATGACGGTCTTAGTAATTTGAAAACTTCCTGCAGTATGTGTTTTCCATTATTGACAATGGTGTTGCAGAAAAATATATGGCTCTGGCAAGAGTTTGGTCAATTTTTTCTGTTATTTAGGTGTCACCTGTGTGCTAATGAAGCAATTGAGAGTGCTTTGTATGCAGTGGCCAGCACTGTTGGTGGCTCAGGGGTCCTTAACAGGGTACCTCTTTGTGGTGATACTGGTGTTATAGACTCCGCAGCAGCAGGTGCACGGCTGTATGCAAAACACAAGGAAGCTTGCCTGCTTTTTCCTAGTCTTGGGACTCTTCTTTCACATTTTTAAAATTTCTACGTGGCACTGCCCAGCTTCAGTTTTCTAAATAGAATTTGGCAATGTGCCTTTCAATCAACTGTCCAGTGGGTGACTTTCAGCATGCGAAAGTTCCTACCTGAGGGAAGCTGCCATTTTGTAAGAGAGAAAGCCAGTGGAAATAAAACTTTCTGATAAGACTGCATCCAGGTTAGCCGGAAACATGTTTCTAGTCATCCAGCCTTTCTTCCTTCCTCCTGAAATGAGGTAGGAGATTTTGTGACAAAACCTTAGATTATAAGGAATTCATGGTGACAGGTTGTGGGAATCATGCAACTGAAAACCAGAATTCAGATGCATTTAAATTCCTATTTATTAAGAAAGAGGCACACCCCTTTTCCTGGCTGCTTTGCAGACTTTATGATGACAGGGAAGGAGGAATTAGGTTTCTTTATCTGTTTAGCTTCCAAATCCCTGCATCATCCCTTACTCGATCCTGTCCTGGGCCTTTTTTGACCAATAAGTGCCATATTATTAATCTCTCTAGGAATTGATTTTGATATTGCTGTCATTGTCTACTTCAGGTCCATTCCACTAAGAGACAGTCAGTAGGAGTGTAGCTTTCATTGACAACAGAAGTCAATAAAAGAAAACCCACATCAAGGCAAACACAAATCCTTTCTTCTGTCTCTCTAGGAGTCAAAACTGATCTCGTGTTTGGCAGTTCTACTCTGCTTGTTCTCGAGTTTTAGGAAATGTAAGATATTGGCTATATTAGACAGGTATAGAGGAAAATCATTCTATTGCATGATAAAGTCACAATGTATGAGTCCCTCACTGTAAACTTCTCATCAGCTTATAAAAATCATAATCTATTGTTTAAATTGTTTTTTAAAGAAAAAGCATATTCTAATATTTACATTTTATCCCAGCCTTTACTTCTTTAAGGAGACCAATATACATGAAACAATAAAAAAATTATAACCCATCAGGAATTGGCTGTTAAGTGCAATAGACTGATGGAGGATTAATCAACAAGTGTTTATTGAGCATCTACCATGTTCTCAACTATGCAGGATAAAGCAGAAGACAGGGTCCTGCCCTCAGGTTGCTTATGATCTGTTTGAAGAAGCAAGCTATGATATGAAACATCAGGGCTGATGCATTATGATATATAATGGCATGGTAAACCATGCAGCACAGATGCTGTGGAAGTTTGGAAGAGAGAAATTTCCCTGGTGGGTAGAAGGGTAGGGATTTTAAGACTTCAGGGGGAAGGAGAGGAAAATGACAAGGAAGAAGAAAAGGTCATGGCAAAAGCATAGGGGGTTCACATCACACAAACCAATAAAAACAGTCAAACTAAACCAGGAGGGGTGAGAATCTTAAGTGGGGTGGAGAGAGTACCTTAGCAGCTTTAAAAGCCACAGAGTTTCATTTCAAACTATAGACTACGGGGAATCAGTGATGGTTTTTACAAGGGAAGTGGTGTGATGAAAGCAATGTTTCATGAGGACTAGCCAAGCAGCCACATTTAGGATAGACAGGAGGGGAAGAATGTGGAGGCAGGGAATGCAAGCAAAAATACTGTGTGGCAAAAAGAAGGTGCTTAAAAGCTGAGCTATGAAGGTGGTGGAAGAAATGGAAATGGAGCAGATGTAACAGACATTGCCAAGGAGAATTGACAATACTTGGTGACTGACTTTATCTAGAATGGGAGGAAGAAGGCTATGTCAAGAAGGACTCCAAAGTTTTTGGTCTTATGATCTTCAAGATCATAAGAACCGACGGAGGGAAGATGAATCTGTTTATATTCCAGTTAGGTTTGAGGTGACAGAGGGACAGCTAAGGAAAATGTTCAGCAGGGTGCTAGAAATGCAAAAACCTGAGCTGTAGCTCTGTATCCTTCCCTGTATAGCTAGGGAAGGATGGATCACTCAGATGTGTCAAGGTAGGGGTGAGGAAACTCATACATCTCTGGAATGCAGGGAGGTGAGGCCATCTTCAACGGGAGTGTAGCAAAGAGAGAGAGAGATGTTTTGGAATAGCCTTTGGGAGACTCATGACTACGGTCCAGCTGATGAAAAGAAAGTGAACGGGCCTGGATATGCATAGTTTTGTGACTTTCTCCAGCCATGCCTTGCCTTCCCAAGGATGGACAGAGGCATTAGAGTGGTAGAGTGGCATTGGCTAGTGAGGAGGATAAGGGGAATCTGGAGGGGTTAAGGGGGTTCCAGGAGGTCCAGGAGAGGATAAAGGGATTATAGCAGAGGGGAGAAAGCAAATTATTATTAGAGATCAGAAAATGCTAAATTGCAAAGGGAGGTGGTGACCCCTTCATAGCAATGGAGGGTGCAGGCAAGGAAGGGAGCCCAGTCATGTGCAGCTGTGTCCCAGAGGACATGTCTGTGGACCAGGGGTAGCACTCCCATCTTGACTCGCTTTGTCTCCCACCCTGCAGGCTCTAGCTGGAGAACCCTCCAGGGACAGAAGTCCAGCAGCTGGTGGGGGAGCAGATTTTACTCATTGGAACTTTATCTGGTCCACTTGCACTGTTGGCTCAAAGCTCCTGATTCACTTCAGGGTGGTTTTCTATCATGTAAATGCCATAAACACTAACAGCAAAATAGTACACTGGCTGGCCCCCTGCTCTCCATACCTGCCAGGCCCAGCACCTGCAGCTCCACTTGGAGAGGACAAGGAATAGCCATCAGTCCCTGTAGGGGTGATGGTGGGGTGTCCTCCAAGCCTGAAGGAAAGATGGGGTATTAGGGAGAGGAAAGATAAGCAAGATGATAGAGGTCCCTTTGGCTACTGGAGAGACCACGGCTGAATATCTTGCTGAAAAGGAGGAGTAAAACCAGGTCATCTCCCTCCCATCTCCATCTGGGTTTGGAATGCACAGAGACACAGGCAAAGGCAAATACACACACACACACACACACGCACACATATACACACACACAAATGCACAGAGAGAGACACAAAGAGCTACACAAAACAGAGATGCATACACACAGCTGATCATAGATATTTAGCTTAGACACATGCAAAGGCACACTCAGACTTGCGCATTCAGGTGCAGACCGGCACACGTACCCCCACACGTCTGCACAGAGCTCTTTCCTCTCCAAGAGTTTCCTCTCCATGCAGTACCCTGGTGTGAGTAGAGGCAGGCCCCTTTCTTCCAGGCCTCACTCCTTCCCCTTTGTGTTTTTCCAGGTCGTGACATGGCGAGCACCACTCTGCCTGGTTACCCCCCTCACGTGCCCCCCACTGGCCAGGGAAGCTACCCCACCTCCACCCTGGCAGGAATGGTGCCTGGTAGGTGACAATGCTGCAGCTGCCTAATCTAGGTGGGGGGAACTAAATTGTGGGTGAGCTGCTGAATGGTCTGTAGTCTGAGGCTGGGGTGGGGGGAGACCCAACGTCCCCTCCCTGCAAACCACTGCTATTCTGTCCCTCTCTCTCCCTAGAGGCTGCAGTTGGTCCCTCATCCTCCCTCATGAGCAAGCCGGGGAGGAAGCTTTCAGAAGTGCCCCCTTGTGTGCAACCCACTGTATGTCATGGCCCCTCCACAGCGCCCACCCACCCAAGTCTGTGCCCGAGGAGCACTCAGCCTCAGCTCCACCCTCAGTGCCCAGCCCACCCCAGCCAGCTGACACTGCTTGGAAGAGCCTGCCCGGGTTTCCATGGAAACTTGGAGCCAAGAACCATTTCCAGGGGCATGTCAGTCACTCAGACAAAGCCACCCTGGTCCACACCAAGACACAAGGGAAGACCAATGTTGAGAACCAACCCCAAACCAGAGGCAAGAGGGAGCTAGTCCCTAAGAGGAATGGAGGTCAGGCTGCGGCAGGAACCAGGGAGACTCACTGCAGCGAGACAAGCTAGAACACCCCTATACCTCTTCAGAGGCACCAAGCCTTCCATTGCTCCCCTGGGGCTCTGACCCATCCCTGATCAGAGGAGTTGGGTTTGGGTTGTTTGGATCAGAGAGGCAGAGGCTCTATTTAACGTCTGGTGACTGCAGCTGGAGGTTGTACTATACCCATCCCCAATCCCCAGATTGCGAGCAGGGGCTTGAAGCCAAAGAGAGCTGAAGTTCCTATGTGCACAAACACCAAAACACTCTTGTCTTAAGAAGGGTTAGACTCACTCAGCCAGCAACTCACTCCCTCTGGTCGCCCTCTATATGGCCTTTCCCTGAAGTTCAACTCTCATTGGCATGGGGAAGGGGGAGGATAGAAGAGAGTGGTTGGCCCCATCCATCCAGGGACATTTAGGGATAACCATGGGTAAGCAGAGCTTGGGGTGGGACAGTGGCAAAGAGGGAGATTGCTGCTGGGTCTTATAGACTAGGGGCTGAAGGGAGTTAGAGGTGTGGGTAAAGGGATTCCTGCCCAGATTTAGGGGAAGGGAAGTAGAAGCCTTATTGGGGGGCAAGGAGATTTTAGGGAGAAGCTCCCAGCAGTGAGCAGGTGGGGGGTGGAGGAGGTTTTAAAGAGGTGGGGGTGAGGGAAGAGTGGGGAGGTGGGGCAGGGAGTCTGCAGGGAGGTGGGGAAGAGGGGAGCTGCAGAGAGCTCGTGGTGGCGAGGGGGGAGTCGTTAAACAGAATCTAGTGCTGATGAGGAAATTACACTTGTTTCATTAGCGATGGGGAAGGAGATAGCTCAGTTCCTCTTGGTCACAGTTGAGCTCAGAAGCTCATTATCCTGCTGCACGCATGCTTTCCCTCCTCGTCAATAAACAGGCTTTCCAGTGGCTGCATCCCCCACCCCCACCCCAGCTCCCTCTCAAAGAGGGGCCCCTTCTCCTCTACTTAACCCGCGGTTAGGGATCACTGTAAACAGTCTGGGGTCATCACACAGGAGAAAGGGCGAGGGGGAAACCTGGAGGCCTGGCCTTTCTCCCGCAGAGGGAGGGAGGCAGCTTCCGACGGCTCCCAACCCACGGGCCCTCTGCTCACCGCTCGCAGACCAGCGGGCAGTTCACCTGCTTCCTGCCGCCTCCATCCCCTGCCGCGTAGCCCACGCATCCAACCTCTTGAGGGAAAAGCGGGAGGGCGGTGTCTCCCAACAGAGCCCCCACCTCTTGTGTTGGCACCGCGCATTGATGCCATTCATAGGACTTTCTGGGAGAAAAGTGTCCCGAAGGCCTTTCTTCGCCACTGTCCCCCATCCCCATTTCCGCCCATTGGGGGCCATGCCTCCTAGAACCGGAGTGGCCTCTATAAAGGCCCTGGCCCCCAGTGCGACAGGGTGGACGCGCCCCAGTACAAAGCCTTCGTGGGTGGCCGCGAGCGCCTCCGCTGGGAAGCCCCGGGCGGGCACTGGCCCACAGGGTCCACCCGTGGGTGTGCGAGCGCGTCGGTGCCTCCCGCCTGCCCGGGCTCTCCCCACGCGGACGCGGTGATCGCCCCACCTCCGCCCGGCCCAACCGCCAGGCTATTACCCTGCCCGCGACACCTGCGCCTGAGACCCGGAGGGAGGAGCGGGCGGAGAAGCCACCGGCCGGACTCGTGGGGTCCGCTCCGGCGTGCACGCGTCTGATCCCCACTCCCCGACCCTCCCGCAGGGAGCGAGTTCTCCGGCAACCCGTACAGCCACCCCCAGTACACGGCCTACAACGAGGCTTGGAGATTCAGCAACCCCGCCTTACTAAGTGAGTACGCCACCTGCCTGGCCGGCGGCTCAGCGCTGCCGCGCGGCTTCTGGACACGGTCCCACTACCGGCGACCCGACCTCTGGGGGCCCGGCTGGGCCAGGGGGACAGGTTTGCTAGTGCAGTACTGAGGCCCGGGGACCCCTTGAGGACGCCCGCACCTCCTGCCCTCCCGTCCCCTCCCTGGTCGCTCGAAGGCTCTGCGCCGCCCTCGCCCTCGGATCCCCTGGAGGGTGCGCAGCCGGGCTTCACCGGATCGGGTCCCTCTCATGCCCCGTGAACGCAACTATTCTCCAGGGCAACTGGCTCCACCGCCCAGCCAAGGTCTCCCAGTCCGGATCCCGCTGGACCCCAGCCAGGGGAGGTCTTTTCTTTGCTTTTCTTTCCTTTTTTGTTCTCCTGTTTGTCCTCTCACCCAGCCCATTCTTCTCCTGTGTTAACTTCCAGGTTCCCCTTATTATTATAGTGCCGCCCCCCGGGGCTCCGCCCCTGCCGCTGCTGCCGCTGCCTATGACCGCCACTAGTTACCGCGGGGACCACATCAAGCTTCAGGCCGACAGCTTCGGCCTCCACATCGTCCCCGTCTGACCCCACCCCGGAGGGAGGGAGGACCGACGCGACGCGATGCCTCCCAGCCACCGCCCCAGCCTCACCCCATCCCAGGACACCCGCAACCCTTCACATCACCCCCTCGAAGGCCGGACAGGACGGGTGGAGCCGCGGGCGGGACCCTCAGGCCCGGGCTCACCGCCTCCAACCCCGCCCGCCGCCCCTCCCCGCCTGCCTAGACTGCGCGGCGCCGCTAGGCCGACTCGGCCCAGCTCGCCCCGGCCTCTACCGAGCCAGCCCCGAAGCCCGCCAGCCACCCGGCCGGACTCGGGCGCGACCAGCCGGCGCGCGCCGCAAGTTTCTGTGACACACAATCAGCGCGGACCGCAGCGCGGCCCAGCCCCAGGCACCCGCTTCGGACGCTCGGGCGCGGGGAGGCTTCGCTGGAGGGGCTGGGCCAAAGAGATTAAGAACAAAACGACTTTCTGCTGAAGTAGGAAGAGCTCGCTGCCGAATCCTTGGGGAAAATTCTTTACCCCCAGTGCCAGCCGGACTGCCCTCGCCTTCCGGGTGTGCCCTGCCGCAGAAGGTGGAATGAGGGAGTGGGGGTCCGGCTCTAGGAACGGGCTTTGGGGTCGTCAGGTCTTTCCAACGTTGGGACCCCAGGAGCGGGGGGTCCCGCACAGACAGAGCTGGACTCTCGGCTCTTCACTGCTCCGCCTGGACTGCCTAGTTCCCCAGGGCCCGGAACCTCCTGCTGCGAGACCAGCTCTCAGCCCTGCCTTGCCCCTACCTCACCGTCTCTTCCACCTGCTGGTCTCCCAGTTTCCCCTCCTGCCCGTCCTTCGCCCGTCCCTCGACGCCCTGCATCCTCCTCCCTGACTCGCAGTCCCATCGGATGCTCTTCCGGGACCGCCGCAGGACCAGTTTCCAAAGGCTGCGGACTGGGATCTTCCTCCAGCAGTTACTTGATTCCCCCTCCCGCGACACAGACTCTCAATCTGCCGGTGGTAAGAACCGGTTCTGAGCTGGCGTCTGAGCTGCTGCGGGGTGGAAGTGGGGGGCTGCCCACTCCACTCCTCCCACCCCCTCCCAGCCTCCTCCTCCGGCAGGAACTGAACAGAACCACAAAAAGTCTACATTTATTTAATATGATGGTCTTTGCAAAAAGGAACAAAACAACACAAAAGGCCACCAGGCTGCTGCTTTGTGGAAAGATGGTGTGTGTTGTGTGAAGGCGAACCCCAGTGTACATAACCCCTCCCTCTCCGCCCTGTCCCGCCCGGCCCCATAGAGTCCCTGTCGCCCGCCGGCCCTGCCTGTAGATAGGCCCCGCTGTCTGTGCTGTGAGAGTCGCCGCTCGCTGGGGGGGAGGGGGGAACACAGCTACACGCCCATTAAAGCACAGCACGTCCTGGGGGAGGGGGGCATTTTTTATGTTACAAAAAAATTACGAAAGAAAAGAAATCTCTATGCAAAATGACGAACATGGTCCTGTGGACTCCTCTGGCCTGTTTTGTTGGCTCTTTCTCTGTAATTCCGTGTTTTCGCTTTTTCCTCCCTGCCCCTCTCTCCCTCTGCCCCTCTCTCCTCTCCGCTTCTCTCCCGCTCTGTCTCTCTCCGTCTCTGTCGCCCTCGTCTGTCTGTCTCTGTTCCTTCCTCGGCCTCTCTTCCCAGCCCTGGCCCGGCCGCCCTGTCTCCGCAGGCTAGATCCGAAGTGGCAGTTCCAGCCCCCGGCTCGCCCCTACGCGGCCGTGCCCCGGTCGCCCCGTGCGGCCAAAGGCCGGGCCGCCCAGCCCCGCCCCACCCCGTAGTTGCTCTTTCGGTAGTGGCGATGCGCCCTGCATGTCTCCTCACCCGTGGATCGTGACGACTCGAAATAACAGAAACAACGTCAATAAAAGTGAAATAAAAGTGAAAATAAATAAATAAAAATCCTTGAACAAATCCGAAAAGGCTTGGAGTCCTCGCCCAGATCTCTCTCCCCTTCGAGCCTTTTTTATTTGAAAAGGAAAAAGAGAAAAGAGAATCGTTTAAGGGAACCCGGCACCCAGCCAGGCCCCCAGTGGCAAGGGCGCCGAGGTCCGACCCATCCCAGTCCTGTGGGGCTGGCCGGGCAGAGGCCCCAGACCCAGGCCCAGGCCTAACCTGCTAAAAGGTCCCCGGACGGTTCTGGTCTCCCCGGCCACTTTCAGCGCGTCGGTTCGTTTTCATTCTTTTTCTTTTGTGCACATAAGAAATAAATAATAATAATAATAATAATAATAAAGAAAGAATAAAATTTTGTATGTCACTCCCCATGGCTCCAAGTTTGTCTCTCCCTGTCTCTGAGATGGGCCTCCCCTCGATTGGTCGATCCCCAAAAGTCCCTTCAATGATCTTCCCAACTACACTCCCACTGCGACCTCCAACTCCTTTGCTGAGACCTCCTTGGCGGCAGCTGAACCACGGTGAAGGCCGAGACAAGCCTGCCCTTTAGTAGCCACCCTTCCCCGTGCACCCTGGCCCTGGGACTGGAAGTTCTTACTCTCCGAAACTGTAGAATAACTCCCAGTTAGGCGCCTATACTAGGCCAACTCTGTGGTCCTACCAGTACACCCGCATCCAGATTTAGGGTGCTGGCTCTCAGAACCCGACGTCTGAGGCCCTCTCCACGTGGGTGGAGGGGTGGTCGTCTGTCCTATCTCCTCCCTCCGTTCCCCATCCAGTGCAGTTGCTCGTGGGCGCAGCAGCAATTTTATCCCCGGAGTCTGCCATGAGACGCGAAGACCGCACAGGCTTGCCGCAAATGTCCTCTCTCTGCGTTTACTTCTGGGCCAGAAGAATGTCCCGCAGAGGCCCCGAGACCTGGTTCATGGGTCTTCACGCGCCTCCAGTGTCTTGCGGAGCCCCGAGCCCCAGCAAGAAGCGGCTGAAATTGGTGCGCCTTGTGCTGTGGTCTGCGTGTGTCCCGAAGAGAGCGCTCAGACGCCTATGTCTGTCGTGGGGCGGTCGGCGGCTTCCTGCATACCTACGGCTCTCTGTTCATCTATGTGTTCGTCTATATGTCCCTGGATGGGTCTGGGGGTGTGGTAGTAGGATAATTTTTTTATTTTAGCCATCCTTGCTGTTCTTATGTCCAGGTGCCCAGTGAAAGATCTGTATGTCTCCACCTCTCTGTTCTCTGGGAGGTGTTGCAGGGGTTGGGGGATGTGGTGACTGTCCAGGATTGTTCTGCTGCATCAGAGATACTTGGGAGGGCCTCCTTTCCATCCCTTCAACAACTTTCCAGCTCTGGCCCTCCCACCCTCTTGCCAACACAAAGGGCCCAGCTTCCACCTGGAAACTTTCCTTCTGTGCCCCTGGGACACCTTCCCAGCTCAGCTTCTATCACAGCTTCCTCCCACTTGAAAGGCTCTTGAATCTCTGAGCTGCCAGGGATGCAAGCAGGACGTTGGGGCAGACTAAGAAGTGACCTTCCCCTTTGGTTTGGGACAGTGTCTCCTAGACACCTCCTTCCCATCAGAATCCCAGAGACCTTTCTTTCAAGTCAATTTGCCCAGGTTCACCCATATCATGGCACCTCTGGGGGATGTACAGGACCCTCTACAAATCAGCAAACCCTCAATCAAGTCCATTCCCTTCCCCCTCCCTCTGCACCTGTGTCTCCTCCCTATTCTTCGTCTCAGCAAATGGTAGTTGCTCCCTTCACCCTGCCTGGTGTTGGCTCTCTTGACCACCAGCCTCCTAGAAGAGTGGCCTTCAAACTTCTTTGGTCATACACCCTCTCAGCCAAAAGAATTCTGAATGTGTACTCCCAATATAAGTATATTTACTGATTTACAAATTTCATAAGTATATTATTGGACTAACATGTCATAAATCTTGTAAAAGGTAAAATATTAAAAGAAGAGATTGGAATATGTAAAAATAGAAGTTCTGATGTTCTCATACCCAAATGGATTATCTTGCACTCCCTGGAAGATGTGCACCCTTGGAGATCCTGGTCATAACCCATGAAAACCCAGCATGGCAGAACTCCTGACTATTGCCTGGTGCCCAGCGAGTACGTTTCTGGAAGTTGCCAGGGCACTGGCTTGGGCCAGGGCAGCCCAGTGAACATATCCCTTATCATATATAGCAGGTACCAGACCCCCAGTGCCTGGCTTTTCTTCCAGGTCCACCCCAGACAGGGAGCCTTGCCCTGCCCAACCCATCGATTTGGGAGCCATGGCCTCATGTGGGTCTCACCGGAACCTCTTCTCTTCTATTTCTGGTCTCTCTCAGACTGAATTGGACAGCAAACATTCCACTGTTCACAGTAAGCACCTCTGCCCAGAGGCTTCATGAGGTGTCCCTCCTAGAGTGCTGATTCCAGCTTGGAATCAACCTGAGGGCCCCAAAACATGATCTGTCATCCTTGGCCAGTTGCAGTCCCACTCACCCACCCCAGACACAAAAAGAGCCTGTTCTCCTGCTTCAGTTTGTTTTCTCCAGAAGTCATGTTGACTCTGCTGGCTCTGTCCCCATCCTACCCCTACAGAATTCCCAGCCGAGGCACACCAAGTATGACAGTTAGAAACAGATGAACAGAAGTGTCCTGGGTTGAGGGAAGGGTAGGAGCAAAGACAGGAAGTCATGAAAATACGCCAGATACAATGTGGCTGGAGTATCAGGTGCTGGGGGAGGGGTGGGGATGGAGGGAGTTGGCAGGAGATGAAGCTACAAAGGTTATCAGAACACTATCGTGGGCATGCCAAAATGGTGCCTGTCACACACACAGCTTCTTTAAGGAAGCTGCCCTACCCACAGTCACTTCCTGCCCATGTAGACAATGTATTTGTACCAGCGACTCTGTTACTGGTACAGAATTGGACTGGAACACAAATCTACGCTGAACCAATCAATCCACCTCTCTGGGGTGGGGGGTAGGGGGAGAAACTAGGAAGTATGGAAAGAAAGAGGCCATTAACCATGAAAAAGAAAAGCCCAAAGGAGGCCCTGAGGGTATTCCCTAGGCCTCCTCATCTCAGTATAGCTCCATTCTACCGTCACTCAAGTCCCAAACCCACATCTTCCCTGACTCCTCCTGTCTTTTGCATCCCACATTTGATTCATCAGCAAAACCAGACAATTCTACCTTAAAATCTATCCAGAGCATGACCTCTTCCAACTACCTGTACTGGACTATCCAGGATCAAGTCACCGTGGTCCTTCACCTGAGCTTGCAAATAGAACATTCTAATTGGCCTTCCTGCTTCCATCTTAGATTCCCTCCAGCAGCCAGAATGGTCCCCCAAAATGTATGGCAATTCATGTCCCTCCTCTGCCCAGAAACCTTCAGTGGCTCCCCATCTCTCTCAGCATCAAAGTCAAAATCCCTCCCCATCCCCACCACCACCTTAGCTCACCTCCCATCACCTCCCTCGGCTCACTGTGCTCTCTGAGCCTGATGGTAGGAGCCCTCAATCATGTGAAGAGGAGGATGACCCACAGAGAGAGTAGCTGAGTCTCTAATGAGGAGGACTGAGAGGGCAGATGTTCCTGCCTCTCCTGCAGTGCAGAAGATTGAGACTCAAACTGCACTAAACTCCTCAAATAACTCCCACCATTCCTTGGGGTGACTCTCTGTTCCTTACAACCCAAAGCACCTCCCACAGTCCCCGTGGGGGGCATCAAGAGTGCATCCCTCCTTCCCTTGGGAAGCTGCCCCTCTACCATCCTGTGTAGTTCTCGTGGGACTGTCAATCACAATGCCCCATCAGCTCCTACCACATATTTGGGCTTGTGATGCTCCTCTGGCCAATGAGGAACCCATGTCCCTGGCCACAGCACAGAGATAAAAAGTTAGAAACAATGGGAGTTCTCTCAGGAGCGGTGTTACGGAGTTCTGGAAGACAGGAGGGGTTTTTGGACTGTGAGCTGCAATGATAAGGGCTTGGGACTCCACTATGTGGAGAATGTCTGCCTGAGGGCAAAGTCATGCTCAGAGTCAAGCAGAGACCAGCAGAGCTGAGAGGTAGAGGAAAAAAAAAAAAATCTGGTGCTATCATTCGAACCTCTGGAGCTAGCTAGGCCCGAAGCAAGCCCTGTTTTCAGATTTCCAGGGTCAAAATTCAATACCTTCTCCTTGTTTTGGCTAAGCAAATGTGCTGGGTCTGTCATTTGCAACCAAAAAAGTTCTGATTTAAACAGTTCTGGAAGACACATGCCCTGTTAAGAGCTTTGGATTTTTTTTTTTCCCTTACAGGCAACGTGAGCTATGGAAACTTTTTGAGCAAGAGAGAATAGCTTACTAAGTCGCATTTTTGGAAGAGTGCTCTATCCATAATGAAGAAGTGGAATACAAGGAGAGACAGTGGGTACAGGAAGAACTGGACCACTACCATGGTCCAGGCAAGGGATAATGGGAATGTATGCTAAAGACTAGATTAGCTCCTGAAGGAAACTGACAAGGAAGCATGACACGGTTTTATTTTTAAGTAGAAAAGAAAGATAAATGCAGATCAGAAGACCTGCTGTATGAGAAAGAGAAAATAAGAATCTTTCTTGCATTTGCTTTATACACATAAACAGAAAGATAAAATGGTTGTCTCTGAGCTGGGAACAATGTGGATGGGACAGGGCAAGTATAGTCATTTCTGCGACTATAATTTTTTAAAACCTAATTTTGACTTTAATGAAAAATAAAATTTCAATTAAGAAAGGTAAAGAGACAACCAGGTCCTTGACACATACAAGCATAATGAATAAGCCAAATTTGGCTTTTCTTGATGTTCTATGACTGAGGGAAAGGCCATTTGATTTGGAGAATAGCGGATACCTGGTGACCTCCAAGCTAGTGTTTTCTGCAGATAGAAGTGAGGGGTGGCTAAAATGTAAGGATGAAGAAAGGGGCAGAATGTAATCGATTCTTTTCAAATATTTGGAAGGGAGCAGAACAGGATGGGGGCCTGGGGATGGTATGGTCTGTGAGCTCAAGAGAAGGTTCTTTTTGGCCAAGGGCTATGTGGACAAGCCCGTGGCTGAGGCAGAGGGTGAAAGGCAGGAATATGAAGAGAAGCTGCTCATGATGGACATGAGGGGCCTGAAAGAATGGGGCAGAGGCATGTGGGGAGGGGTCGGGAGGAACCAGAGAATTCTGCCTGGGAGAGGAAGGTCTTGAAGGGACAGGGTCCTCTAGATTTGCTTGGAAAGATTGTAGGAGCCACAGCTGCTGTCTGCTGAGAGTGAGGGGAGCAGGACTGGATCCTGCCTTGAGCGGGTAGAGAATTTTGGAAGAATCTCTCCTGGGGATTCAGAAGGAAGTTGTGAGGGCAGCAGGAGCACATGGCCAACAGCAGCAGGGAGAGTTCACACTGTGGGGAGGTCCTAGGCTCCATCCTTCAAGACACAGAAGCCAGGCCCCCAAAATTACACTGCCCCCCTCCCAAACTCCATCCACATCTCCCTTCTCTGAGGGGCCTCCCTAGCTGACTGAACCCCGGCAGCACCTTGAGCCCATGCTCATAGTCTGATCTCTGTGACTGTTCATCTTCAAGTGCCCACGTGTGGCCTCAGCTGCCTTATGTGGGAAAGCCACCACCTGCCCCCCAAGGAATTCCCAGCATGCAACCTACAGGCAGAAGAAAACCATGTGTGTATGGAGGCATCTCCACGCTGAGGGCAAAAGGGACCCGCAAGAGAGTCACAAGGCTGGCTCACAAGTTCAACAAAGCTCACTCTCTCTCTGTGCATCAGTTTCCTTGTGTGTAAAACCAGATGATCACTAGGGCTCCTTCCCACTTGGACATTCTAGGCTTCTGTAGTTCTAGACTGTGGGTGCTCAGGCAATCTCTGTGACCAGAAGGAGTTCGCCTAAACTCTGTAGAGGTGAGGTGGGTGCACTCAGATGGGGAAGGGGATGTGGGAAAGTTTTTTAATCTACAGAAGGAGAAGCCATGGATTTATTTATATGTCGCCATCTTCCCCATCTGAGAGTTAGGACTGCCTTTTCCTATTTCTCTTCCCACTCTCTGCCCAGAGGTCTCTTGGGTGGGTCTCTGTAAGCATTGAGGCAGATGAATGGTGATCTGAGGGGACCGGTGAGGGTGCAAGGTAGGGCACTAGGGGAGGGAGACAAAGGAAGCTGGTCTTTGGGGCCAAGAACACTTCCAGCCTCCCCCCACACCTCTGCATGACCAAACCATTCCAATAACCTAATTAGCCAGTCCCTTAGGCCCCTGTTAGGCAGGCCGGCTGAGCGCCCAACTCCCTGGGGACCAGCCCCTTTACCCCGCAGACTAATCAGTTCTTCACTTCTTGAGTGCATGAGCGTCCTCATCACACATGCATGCGCACACACACATACCCTCCCTTATTCTCACCCAAAACCCCAGGCCCCATTCTAGCCTTACGAGTGTTAATATAGGGTGGTGCTGAATTTCCCCAGTGACCATATTCCCATTTGGGTTGATTGAAGAGTTGGAAAGAGACTAGACAAAGTCTGGGGACTCCTCTCCAATTTGAGGTTTTCTCTCAAACTTGTGGGGTCAGGATGTGTAGCCAAGGATGAAGCCACAATTGAGGTGCTCTATGGTACCCCAAGCCCTTGCACTGGTACCATCTAGGGTCAACATTCACCCCAAATCAAACCCCCTCCTCCCCTCATCCTGTCTCCCCAGTCCATATCCCCACCCCCTACCCCCGACACCCGCACTGTCAGCCCAAACACATGATAAATTGCCTTGTCAACAGAATTCATTCAGGGACCAATTAATTCCACAGAAATGAACCAGGAGCCATCAGTTGCTGAAAAACTCAGAGTGCAGGGAGCGCAGGGAGGGGGTACAGGCGGAGGGTGGGTAGCAGGGGAGGGGATAGGGAGGCTGGGGAAGTTAGTCTGACAGAAATTGGTCATTTAATGCTTAAGTGCACGCTAGACAGCCCTGTCATCGCCTGCGGCCCCCGTGCGGGATTAATTATCGGAGGAGGAGAGGGCAGCCCAGCCCAACCTAGCCGTCTGTCACCAACCAATGCTGGAGTCACCCAAGCCTTGGGCCACCCTGGGTCCCCTTCCAAGTCTCCAGGCCTCCTGCTCCTCTGATTTCCATGTCCCCCCAGATCCCAGTCCTAGGCCCAACCTCCTATCTTGGCCCCTCAACCACATTTAGTCATGGCCTTGCCATCAGCTAGTCCAGCCGGGAAGACTTCTTCAACTCCTTGACTGAGTGAGGCCCAAACTCCCCACACTCCCTTGTCATTATTCTCAAACATCCTAGGTGAACATGTGTGCAGAACCCAAGGCATAGTTTTGTCCCATCCATTGATCCTAATCTGAGAGAACAGCACCATCATCCACTCCATGCCTCAAGCCAGAATCCCATCATTATCCTTGACTCCTCCCTCTCCCTCATCTTCTCTCATCCAATCAGAATCCAAGTCCTGGGAGTTCAGCCTCCTATACATACAGCACATCTGGTGCACTTGCTTCTAGCTGTCTACCACCACTCAAGGTTAAGCCTGCTGTCCTGCTCTGCCTGCTCTCCTGATTCAGGCTCTTGCTTGTGGATAATGTTATTATTTTTTTAGACGCATATAACATCCTGTTGCACTGCCTCCCTCCCTGATACTAACACCCAGCTTAACACTCTTCTGGGGATCATCATGGTCTGCAAGAGATCAAGTTCAAACTCTTAACTTGTCTTACAAGCCACGAAGCTTCAGCCTCTGCCCCAGCCTTGCCTCCAGCATGCTCCTTGGCTCTTTCTGCTCCAACCCCACTGGCCCTCCCTTCTGACCTTTGCACATAGGCTGTTCTCTCAGCATGAAGTACTCCTACCCTGCAACCCCCATGTTCACTTGACTAACTCCTGATGATCCTTAAGATGGCAGATTAAATGTCACCTCCACCAGGAAGCCCTCCCTGACTGCTTGATATACTTTTACAGCTCCTCAAACTTTTTCATTCATCAACGTGTCATCTGGCAAGTACTTGTACATTATCTATCTTTCCACCAAAATGTTAAGTTTCACAAGAGTGGAGTCAATGTCTTTTTTCTCAGAGCCTGGCATTTAATGGATACCAGAATAAATGTGTTGAATGAAGAATTGCCTAGCCCTGTCTTGGCTCTCCCGCTTGTCTGAGGCCAAGTTCCCCGATGTCAGAACTCTCCTGATAGCCCAAGACAAGCTGGGTTGGCTGGAGAGCTGAGAAACCCTCAGAGAATACTTGTGAGCCCATCAAACTGACCCAAATCAGCTGTGCCATGTGGGCTCAGAACAGGCTGCTGAGAGCTGGAGAGTAGAACAGCAGAGAGAATGGTTAGGAGGACTTCCCAGAAAAGTAGGGAAGTGAGATCTGAAAGAAGCAGGCTCTGTGCAAACATGGGCTGGCTGAAGCATGGGATTGTTCAACGGAGAAGTAATAGTTGGAAATACTGGGTAATAGTTGGAAAGGGAACTTTTCAAAACTGATATTCACATATTTACTGGAGGCTCAACTGACAAGACTTGGGTACTGACTGGATGAGAGAGATGAGGGCCAGGGAGACCAGTTGGTGAAGGGCAATGAATGCCAGACTGAGTTTGACCATTTTCCTATCCTTAACTGGGGGAGGGCACTGACTGCTTCTAAGGTGACCTGATGCAAAGTTTTATTTACTAGTTAATTCTAGCTGCCAGACAAGGTGGTTAAAGGGAAAGTTTGAGGCAGGAAGACAATTAGAAGGCTAGTACAATGATGAAATAGGGGGATGGAGATGGAGTGAGAGCAAGAGAGAGAGAGATAGATGCAGGTTGACCTGTGGAAGGAAAGTCTGTGATAGGGAAGTCTCCCTGAGGGACAGAGTGGGACAGGTAAGCTGGGTGGGCTCCATCTCCAAGTGTCTGGCCAAGAAGGCCTGGTGGTAGCCTCACTGAAGTAACATATCTGGACTTGGCTGCTAATTGGTTATGAAGGCGAGGAGGAGAGATAGGGCAAAGATGATTGCCTCCAAGGGTGTTCCAAGAGCCTGGTGGCTGATGGGCCACCAGCAGAGGTAAGAAGAGAGGCTGACTTGGGGCTAGAGATCGTGAGGTGCCTTTGTATACTGAGGATTTTTGCCTGAGTTTGACATGCCAGGGCATGATGGCCAATAGACAGAATTGCAGGGAAGTAGCTCAGGGGAGTAAATTGGCCTCTGGATGTAGAATCGGGAGATATACCCTCCTGCCCCACTCTCCTAGTCTCCAGTTTTGCATTGCAGTTTGGATGGACCAATTTAATTCTGTAACAAAGCAACAGTATAGTATTAACCCAAAATAATCCTATAATACCATATACATGTGACATATTCCTAGACATACTTTTTTTAAAAGGTCAATATTAAGATGGATAAAAATATGTGTAATGGGCAATCGTTTAAGAAAGGATGGACATGAATATATGTTCTTATTTGCTTACATTTCTCAAAATGAAAAGATAAACAAAATGTTTTAAAAATTATTATTGGAGAAAGGAGAAAACAAAGTGAAGAGGATGGGGTAGAAGGTAGACATCACTGAGTATAAATTTTCAGTAGATTTTTAAAAGCAGATTAAAACCATATAGATACCTTATATAATAACACAATAAAATCAAGTACATAAATAAGTAATCCATAAAAATTCAAAAGCAAAATGAAACAAATGAACTTATCTACTGAGTTGGCATAATAATCACATACAGAAACTATTTCAAGTAATTTAAAATCCAGTAATTGACTCTACATACATCCCTAGTGGAATATATACCAATAAAGCAAATAAGTAATGAGATTGATATTCTTAGAGTTTTTTGGTAAGGGAGAAATAAACAAACAAAAACAGGTGGAAGATCAATGGTGATTAGTAAAATCCCCATAGTCTTACATTTGAGTTGGATGTATCAGTAATAACTGTTGATGTATTTTATCTTTAAAAAATGTATTTCCCGGCTTTATGCATTGAAAAGGACAAGAAACCAACCAACTCAGGAGCAATAAGCACCTCTTGTCTCCAGACTGTGGTCTTTAAATACCATTTTCATTAAAAGGAACCAGGGCTCTTTGGGGAAATGAAAATTTCAGATCTGAAACAGGACATGTACAAGATCATTCTGGAAATCTTAAACCAGCAAGCAAGGAAGCTGTGAAAGACTACTAGGGTCATATCGAAAGGACTTGTGCACTAATTAGAGGCTCCCATTTGCCAAAGATGATACAATTGAGCATCCGTGAGAATAATAGCTGCAATTGGTTGAAACTCATCTGATAAATTTAAATTCATGAATAATAATTATACTTAAAAGAGAAACCTTACTAATCTTCTTTGAAGGATGGTAGAGAGCCAACTCATTATTTGGTAAACTGATCAGAGAAAAAAAAAAACAAGCACATCTACTGCCTTTCTTACATGAGCTGTATAGACCTTGGTAACCAAATTGTGGGTAAAAGGAAGTTTCTCTTATAGGCAATACATGGAAAAGGAATGGATAGAATCAGAATATCACCATTTTGCAACCTCTAATGAAATAATGGACCTAGGTAATGATGATCAGTGGCTGTTAATTTTGCCTAAAGAGAGACAACTGAACATTAGATGCTTCATGGAGAAAATACAAGACAAAACAAAACTCCATAAAATAGTGTTTCCAGGCTGGCTGCAGTGGCTCACGTCTGTAATCCCAGCACTTCGGGAGGCCGAAGTGGGCAGATCACTTGAGGTCAGGAGTTCGAGACCAGCCTGGCCAACATGGTGAAACCTCGTTTCTACTAAAAATACAAAAATTAACTGGTCATGGTGCTGTAACCCCAACTACTTGGGAGGCTGAGGTGGGAGGATTGCTTGAATCCAGGAGGCCGAGGTTGCAGTGAGCCAAGATTGCGCCTCTGTACTCCAGCCTGGGCAACAGGGTGAGACTCTATCTCAAATAAATAAATAAATAAATAAATACATAAATAAATAAAGTAGTCTTTCAAAAAAAAAATCTAATCTAAATCTAATCAAGCCTCTAGATGTAACTACTATCTTGCAGAAAATACTGTCAACAGAGGAACCACAAGGATGCAATCCAAAAACTCCAGATTATGGGTGAATATCCCGGTTTCCTCAATTAAAAAATCAAAAGAGAGAAAAAAATGGATAGACTAAAACAGACTTGAGAGATATATCAACTAATTGCATTATATTTTAATCTTGCAAGTAATTAAAAGGAGGAGAAGGAGCAGGAAAAGGAAGAAGAGGAAGAGAAAGAAGAGTAGAAGATGTTATGAGGCAATCGGGGATATGTAAGCACTGCATTAATTGGACGCTATTACGTTTTTAGATGTGCTAGTGATATTATGGTTATTTTAAAAGTCATTTTACTTTAAAAATATAAACTGAAATATTTATAAATTAAATGATGTGCTATCTGGGATTTGCTATAAAATAATCTAGGGGGTAGAGTTGGCTGAGAAATATGTAGAATAAGACTGGCCATAAATTGATAACCATTGGAGCTGGGTTCATTATACTACTCTCTATTTTTATATATGTTTGAAGTTTTCAATAATAAAAAAAGTTTCACCCGTGTTATATTGAAATGAGCTGGTTAAATTTGGGGAGTAGCTATCTCCCCCATCTTGAATTTCAGAAAGCTGACAGCTGTCTTCCATTGTTTAGCCCTCCAAGCTGGAAACTGAACAAACTGACCAGCCCCCCAAAAAAGACCTCTAAATACTGACAATCAGAGTCCCCCCACAAAACATCCAGGTCTCCAGCTGATCATTCTTCAGTGATGTCCACTAATCAACAGGTCCTAAAATTAGCACAGAGCTTTCAAGCGGTCATTTAGTGCCCTACCTTTGTGTATTGACGGACAGGAAAAGATGCTAATGATTTAGGACAAGTTTCTAACATAAAAGATAAAGATCAGGCCGGGCACAGTGGTTCACGCCTGTAATCTCAGCACTTTGGGAGGCTGAGGTGGGTGGATCACCTGAGGGGAAACAGATTGGTTCGAGACCAATCTGGCCAACATGGTAAAACCCCTACTAAATACAAAAGTTAACTGGGCGTGGTGACAGGTGCCTGCAATCCCAGCTACTCAGGAGGCTGTGGCAGGAGAACTGCTTGAACCTGGGAGGTGGAGGTTGCAGTGACCCAAGATCGCGCCATTGCACACTCCACCCTGGGTGACGAGAGCAAAATTCCGTCTGAAAAAAAAAAAAAAAGAGGCCGGGCGCGGTGGCTCAAGCCTGTAATCCCAGCACTTTGGGAGGCCGAGACGGGCGGATCACGAGGTCAGGAGATCGAGACCATCCTGGCTAACCCGGTGAAACCTCGTCTCTACTAAAATACAAAAAAAACTAGCCGGGCGAGGTGGCGGGCGCCTGTAGTCCCAGCTACTCGGGAGGCTGAGGCAGGAGAACGGCGTAAACCCGGGAGGCGGAGCTTGCAGTGAGCTGAGATCCGGCCACTGCACTCCAGCCTGGGCGACAGAGCGAGACTCCGTCTCAAAAAAAAAAAAAAAAAAAAAAAAAAGAAAAAAAAAGAAAAGAAAAGAAAGAAAGAATGATAAAGACCAGAATTAACGACCAGAATTAACAACTATAAGAAAAAGAACCAGAAGGGGCCAGGCGCGGTGGCTCACACCTGTAATCTCAGCACTTTGGGAGGCTGAGGTGGGCAAATCACTTGAGGTCAGGAGTCTGAGACCAGCCTGGCCAACATGGTGAAACTTCATCTCTACTAAAAATGAAAATTAGCCAGGCATAAAAAAATTAGCCAGGTATAGTGGCAGGTGCCTGTAATCCCAGCTACTCAGGAGACTGAAGCAGGAGAATCACTTGAACCCAGGAGGCAGAGGTTGCAGTGAGCAGAGTTCACTCCACTGCACTCCAGCCTGGGACACAGTGCAAGACTCTGTCTCAAAAAAAAAAAAAAAAAAAAGAACTCGAAAGACCCAAAGAATATTCAGGGATGAAAAGAAAACTTAAAAACCAAAAAAACCGACAATTAATAGTCTCAGAGTGGTAAAAGAAACACACCCATGAAACAAGGACAGGGTGTGTTTTTAAGGTATATTTAGAGAATAATAACTGTTAAAACTCCTGAAAATGTATACATAAGTATATACATATTACATATGTAATATATAATATTAGAGGTAAAACATTTAATAGAATATTATAAAGTTGAGAACGCCTTGAAAAAGGAGAACAAATAGCCACAGAGAAAACTAGAAAAGAGAACATAAGAAAACTAGATGATAAGCCGGGCGTGGTGACTCGCACCTGTAATCCCAGCATTTTGGGAGACCGAGGCAGGTGGATCACTTGAGCCCAGGAGTTCGAGACCAGCCTGGGCAACATGACAAAACCCCATCTCCATAAAAAATACAAAAATTAGCCAGCATGGTGGCAAATGCCTGTAGTGCCAGCTACTCGGGAGCTGAGGTGGGAAGATCACTTGAGCCTAGGGAGGTCGAGGCTGCAGTGAGCTCTGATTGCCCCACTGCACTCCAGCCTGGGCAAGAGAGTGAGGCTGTCTTAAAAAGAAAAAAAGGAAAAAGAAAACTAGATAATAAATACAGAAAGTATAGACATCCAACTAGAAGTCTCAGAAAAAGAAGACCAAAAAAATGAAAGTGAGAAAATTATCAAAAAATAATTTCAGAAATCCCCCAGAAATGAAAGACTTGGCTTTCTGGATTAAAAGGCCCTGCCAAATATCCAGTACAATGGATTGACAATCCTTAGTTCTTGTACTCTGTCAAGACTGCCAATTCACAATCCTGATGAGGGGTTGCATCAAACCTACAGGAAGAGGAATTTCTTCCTAATTGGTCTTCCCAGAAGCAGCACTATTGTATAATTTGTCATTCCACGAAGCTCCTTCTTATAGTTCATCTGTTCAGATGGGGTGTCTTTTACTAACTTACTCAAAAGGACCATTTGTGTTAGTGGTTGCCCTGAATGGAAAATTTTAGATCCAAAAAGGATGCCACCTATTTAAAAAATAGTAACAATAGATTATAAAATATGTTTGACAAAAATAAAAGAAGCTTCATACTTCTTTTGGAAATTTGGAGATGAATTAGTAATAAGCAGCCAGAAAATTTAGCAAACAACAACAAAAAACCTGAGGCAAGTATTAATTCCAAGAAAAAAAAAATAGTTATACAAGAAACGAAATGTGATGGAAATCACAACATGGCTCAGGTGTTAAAAAATATTTACACACTTATATAAATAAATGTGAAATATTGATTTTTACCCCAAATTATGATATAAATGTATTGGGCCAAAGATAATATGATTGTAGGTGGTGACATAAGAGATCCCAATTAACTATAATAATTAACTATTAACTATAATAATTAGTTAATAGCCAGGCATGGTGGTGCATGCCTGTAATCCCAGTTACTCAGGAGGCTGAGGCATGAGAATCACTTGAACCGAGGAGGTGGAGGTTGCTGTGAGCCAAGGTTGCACCACTTCACTACAGCCTGGATGACAGAAACTTCGTCTCAAGGAAAAAAAAAAAAAAGAACTCGAAAGAATCAAAGAATATTCAGGGAAGAGGAGTAAAAACAAACAAACATACAATTTATAACCTCAGAGAGGCCGGGCGCGGTGGCTCACGCCTGTAATCCCAGCACTTTGGGAGGCCGAGGCGGGCAGATCACAAGGTCAGGAGATCGAGACCATCCTGGCTAACACGGTGAAACCTCATCTCTACTAAAAATACAAAAAATTAGCTGGGCGTGGTGGCGGGCGCCTGTAGTCCCAGCTACTTGGGAGGCTGAGGCAGGAGAATAGTGTGAACCCAGTAGGCGGAGTTTGCAGTGAGCTGAGATGGCGCCACTGCACTCCAGCCTGGGCAACAGAGCGAGAATCCGTCTCAAAAAAAAATAAAATAAATGAAAAAATAAAATAAAATAAAATAAAAACCTCAGAGAGGTAAAAGAAACACATCCATGAAAAAAGGACAGGGTGCGGTTTTTATTTTGTTTTGTTTTTTCTGAGATGGAGTCTCGCTGTGTTGCCCAGCCTGGAGTGCAGTAGTGCGATCTCAGCTCACTGCAACCTCCGCCTCCCAGGTTTAAGCAATTCTCCTGCCTTAGCCTCCCGAGTAACTGGGACTACAGGCACGTGCCACCACACCTGGCTAATTTTTTGTGTTTTTAGTAGAGACAGGGTTTCACCATGTTGGCCAGGCTGGTTTCGATCTCCTGACCTCGTGATCCACTCGCCTTGGCATCCCAAAGTGCTGAGATTACAGGCATGAGCCACCTCACCCAGCCAGGGTGTGTTTTTAAGGTATATTCAGAGAATAATAATAATTAAAACTCCTGAAAATTTATATATATGTACACATAATATATATGATATCTATAATATTAGAGATAAAGTAAAAAGTCAAAAATAGCAATACAAACATGACATAGCCACAGAAGTAGGGAAGTACACATCAGAAGATATAACTAATCAATTTCAAAATGGTTGCCTATAGGGACTCAGTAGAAGACAATTATAACCTTGTATTTGGTTACTTTTTGAGCTATGTAAATACAGTTGACCCTTGAACAACATAGGTTTGAACTGCATGGATCCATTTATATGCAGATTTTTTCAAAAAAAGTTACTCTGAGTGTGCCTGCCTTTCCTGCCTTCTGTTCTGCGTCCTCCACCTCTTTGACCTCTGCCACCCCCGAGACAGCAAGACCAACCCCTTTCCTCCCTCCTTCTCCTTAGCCTACTCAGTGTGAAGACAACAAGGATGAAGAATTTTATGATGATCAACTTCCACTTATTGAATAGTAAGTATATTTTCTCTTCCTCATGATTTTCTTAATAGCGTTTTCTTTTTTCTAACTTACTTTATTGTAAGAATGCAGTATATAATACGTATAACACACAGAATATGTGTTAATGGACAGTTTGTTATTGGTAAGCCTTCTGAGCAACAGTAGGCTATTTGTAGTTAAGTTTTGGGAGAGTCAAAAGTTATACATAGATTCTGGTTTTTTTAATTACTTATGTCCATAGGTTTTGGGGAAACAGGTGGTATTTGGTTACATGAGTAAGTTTCTTTAGTGGTGATTTGTGAGATTTTGGTGCACCCATCACCCAAGCAGTATACACTGAGTCCAGTGTGTAGTCTTTTACCCCTCACTCCTTCCTGCCCTTTCCCCCTGAGTCCCCAAAGTCCACCGCATAATTCTTAGGCCTTTGCATCCTCATAGCTTAGCTCCCACCTATGAGTGAGAACATACAATGTTTGGTTTTCCATTCCTGAGTTACTCACTTAGAATAATACCAATCCCATCCAGGTTGCTGCGAATGCCATTAATTCATTTATTTTTATGGCTGAGCAGCATTCCATCATATACGTACCACAGTTTCTTTATCCACTCATCGACTGGTGGCCATTTGGGTTAGTTCCACATTTTTGCAATTGTGAATTGTGCTGCTATAAACGTGTGTGCAAGTACTTTTTTGAATAATGACTTCTTTTCCTCTGGGTAGATACCCAGTCATGGGATTTCTGGGTCAAATGGTAGTTCTACTTTTAGTCCTTTAAGGAATCTCCACACTGTTTTCCATAGTGGTTGTACTAGTTTACCTTCCCACCAACAGTGTAGAAGTGTTCCCTTTTCACCTCATCCATGCCAACATCTATTTAAATTTTTTTTTTTATTATGGCCATTCTTGTGGGAGTAAGGTGGCATCATATTGTGATTTTGATTTACATTTCCCTGATCATTAGTGATGTTGAGCATTTTTTTCATGTTTTTTGGTCATTTGAAAAGTTACACACAGATTTTCAACTACATGGTGGGTCAGCACTCCAGCCCCTGCATTGTTCAATGGTCAACTATATATAACTTTTTTTTTTTTTTTTTTTTGAAACAGGGCCACAATCATGGCTCACTGCAGCCTTGACCTCATGGGTTCAGGCAATCCTCTTGCCTCATCCTCCCAAGTAGCTGGGACTACAGGGATACACCACCATGCCTGGCTAAGTTTTTGATTTTTTGTAGAGATGAGGTTTTGCTATGTTGCCCAGGCTGGTCTCAAACTCTTGGGCTCAACCCATCCTCCTGCCTCAGCCTCCCAAAGTGCTGGGATTACAGGTGTGAGCTACCACTTGCGGCCAACTATATTTAATTTTTATTTATTTTTATTTTATATATATATTTTTTTTGAGACAGAGTTTCACTCTGTCGTTCAGGCTGGAGTACAGTACTGCCATCTTGGCTCACTACAACCTCCACCTTCCAGGTTCAAGCGATTCTCCTGCCCCAGCCTCCTGAGTAGCTGGGTACAGGTGCCCGCCACGATGCCCAGCTAATTTTTTTTGTATTTTTAGTAGAGACAGGGTTTCACCATGTTGACCAGGCTGGTCTTGAACTCTGACCTCAGGTGATCCATCTGCCTCGGCCTCCTAAAGTGCTGGGATTACTGGCGTGAGCCACCGTGCCCAGCCTATATTTAACTTTTAATGAAAAATTCAAATATACACAAAAGTAGAGAAAATAGTACAATGAACTCTCATATTCTAATCCCTCAGAACTAGCAATTTATCAAGATTTTGCCACACTTGCTTCATGTAAGCATATTACTTTAAATTTAAATTTTTTTAATTTTAGAAATATACACAATAAATTAATAATATGGCTACCTCTGAAACATGTGACTGATACAGAGATGAGAGGGGTGAGGAAAAGAAGAGCTTTTTTCTTTTTTAAACAGTTTTATTTTTATTTGTATCCTACAAACTTATGCCATGCACTGCTCTAAACACTTTACACTCATTTAATCCTCATAGCAAATCGATGAGGTGTGTGCTAGTTTTATTCTTATTTGATAGATGAAAGTTGTTTATCATTTGAATTTTTTTCAGTGAGCAGGAATTCCTTTTTAAATATTTATTTATGTGTTTGTTTTAGAGACAGGGTCTCCATCTGTTGCCCAAGCTTCACTGTAACCTCAAACTCCTGGGCTTAAAGGATCCTCCCACTTTAGTCTCCCAAGTAGCTGGGACTACAGGCAGGGGCTACCATGCCTGGCCAATTTTATTTATTTATTTGTTTTTAGAGGTGGGCCAGGTTAGTATTGAACTCCTGGCTTCAAGTGATCCCCCAGTCTTGACCTCTAAATAATAATTTTTTAAAAGATAATGGACTACAAAAACAAGTTTTCTGACTCATATATAATACATAATAACTCTTGGGTTATTTCTTCTCCAGTATAAAAAGTCCCAGTCCCTCCAATGATGCCTCCAAGGTAGAATGATGCATTCTAGTTATTAAGAACACTTTCACTCCTAATCTGTCCCAGTTTAGGTAATAACTTGAATGACCACCTTACTTTAAAGCTTTGTGTTTAGGGCTGGACGCAGTGGTGCACGTCTATAATCCCAGCACTTTGGGAAGCCAAAGTGGGCGGATCACCTGAGGTCAGGAGTTTGAGACCAGCCTGGCCAACATGGCAAAACCCCATCTCTACTAAAAATACAAAATTTAGCCAGGCTTGATGGCCAGGGTGGGCCGATCACGAGGTCAAGAGTTCAAGACCAGCCTGGCCTATAAGGTGAAACCCTGTCTCTACTAAAAATACAAAAATTAGCTGGGTATTGTGGTGCATGCCTGTAGTCACAGCTACTCGGGAGGCTGAGGCAGGAGAATCACTTGAACCTGGGAGGCGCAGGTTGCAGTGAACCAAGATCATGCCACTGCACTCCAGCCTGGGCAACAGAGTGAGACTCCATCTCAAAACAAAAACAAAAACAAGACTTTGTGTTTGTTTAGATTCTTCACCATGGGGATTGTCCTCCTCAGGACTTTGTTCTTAGGCGTCCCCAGGCCTGAACCTAGCAAACTATGGGACCCGGTGGGAACACTGACCTTTCTTCTTCCAGGTTTCCTGCATTTACCAAGGCGGCCTGGGAGTCAACAGGCTCCTGGTAGTGCCACACAATCGACTCACAATGAATTAGCTGTCAGATAAACTTTGTCTTTTTCATGTGATTCATTTCTAAGCTGAGACTCCTGGCCCCATATTTGCACTTCTGATCTTTTTAACCTGCCTGCAAGACTCCACATCCACGCTCTCCAAATGTCATTTGCTCATGTTGGATCATCATTCCAGCCTGCCATGATCATTTTGAACCTCAATTCTGTCAACCAATCTGTTAGTAAGCCTGTTCCTCTTTGTGTCATCTGAAGGTGTGATGAGCTGGACACCTACGTCTTCATCTGAGTCACTGATACAAACATCACGTGCCCAGGGCTGAGTCACAGGCTCAGAGACGTCCTGCTGGCAAGACAGAAAACCTGTCATCACATCTCTTTGGGTAGAGTGAGTCAGCAGCTATGAATCCTCCAAGCAGGGCCATCATGCAGCCCACATTTTCCCATCACATACACAAGAATACGATGATAAACTGCTTTACGCCCTGTTGTAGGTATAAAAACAGTGTCTTCTACATTCCCCTAACCTCTTCATTCTGTATCCTTATCAACAAAAGAAGCATGATATTCTGTAGTTTGGGATGTGTTTGTAGAGACCTCATGCTGGCTTCTGCCAAACATCATTCTCCTTGCTGAGCATTACCAGACCCCATATATAATAATCATTTCTAGAATTTTGCCAGGAATCAGCATTAATTTGGACACTCTTTAATTTTCATATCCAAAGCCTACTCCTTGCTGGTTATGATGGCAGTATTCGTTCAACTACACCCCATAGCACCCCTCCCAGTCTCCAGGATCCCCCAAAGTCACTGACAGCAGATTCCTGATTACACATCATCTTGACATCTATCTGAACCCTTTTACAGTAGACTACTCTGACGCCATTCACAATATTGGTATGGATTGTAGAGCTATATTCACTGATGTTAAAAAGTGTCCACAATACATTGTTAAGTCAAAAATAAAGTTTACAAAGCAATACGATTTTATAATTCCATGTTTGTAAAAAAACAAAAAGCATTTGTTATGTACACATAAAAATAAAGTCCAGAAGTCTACATACCAAAATATTAACAGCGGTCATATGGGCGGAAGAATTACAGGTGAAGTTTTATTTCACACATCTGAATTTTCCAGTTCTTCTTCAATTGGCATTCATAACTCATGTAATGAAGGAAAACAGCTCTTTTGAAAAAGTCAAGGTTGACTTCCTGGACTCTGGTAATTCAGAGCTATCTTAGAGCACAAATAACATTCCTCCATATGCTTCTCTCTCCCCTGAGAGTTTCATTTTCCGGTCATATAAGAAGGAGGGAGGGGAGAGAAAAAGAGATTGGGGCTGCCATTTGTAGGCACAATGCCACGCCACGGGCAGGGGTTTTATCTCCGTCTCTGCATTTAATCCTCACAACTGAGAGGAGTAAATTTTACCAATAATATTGACTCTTTCAGAAAGTTGGGTGATGAAGGGAAAGGAGACCCTGAGATCCTGGACTGGGGAGAGACAAGGACAAAGGAAGGTGAGGTGAAGCTAACCCCATCTTACAGATGAAAACACTGAGTTTCTAAAATGACAATCAATCATGCAGCTAGTAAATAAAGCGAAATTCAAACCCAGGTCTGCCTGTCCCTAAAGCCTTCCTCCTTTTATGACACCACAGCAGCCATCACACCTGCAGTCCCCGTAGCATTCAATTTTAAAGATTTTCTGGATTTTTCCTTCCCTGACACACCATAATCAACTTGCTGTTTAAAGCTCTTTTCATCAGGCAGCAGGTCTCTTCTTAAAACTTCTCCGACTACCCCTGCACAGTGCCTAAAAGCAAATCCTCAGTTTTCATCTTCAGAACCATCTTCTTTTGTTTGTTTGTTTTTCTTTTCTTTCTTTCTTTTTTTTTTAGGCAGGGTCTCACTCTGTCACTTAGGCTGCAGTGCAGTGGTGCAGTCACAGCTCACTGCAGCCTCAACCTCTTGGGCTCAAGTGATTCTCCAGCCTCAGCCCCCACAAGTAGCTGGCACAACCACAGCTGGCAAATTTTTTAGATTTTGTGTAGAGATGGGATTTTGCCATGTTGCCCAACTGGTCTCAAACTCCTAGGCTCAAGCGATACTCCTGGCGTGGCCACCCAAAGTGCTGGGATTACAGGTGTGAGCCACCACTTGAGGCCTTTAGAACCATCTTTAAGCTCACAGCTCAAATGCCTTCTTCACCTTTCCCTCCAGAAGCATGAACTCCAAAACCAGAAAAAAATGAAACATCATTTCCCACACCCTCTATTGTACCCAAATTTCATCTGTGTCTTTAACTAGTGCCTCAAAGCTCTGCAGACAGCATATGGAATGAAGAACGGGTGTGGACAGAATTCAGCCAGACCTCGGAGGCAGACCATAGAAGGTCCTGGGAGTCACTGCTGAGAAGCAGCCTAGAACTCCCTTAGTTCCCAGTATTACTTTCCTTTCTGCTTAATATAGAATGGGTGTTTGTTTTCCTGTGACTGAACTCTTAATGAGAAATAATAATAGTAATAACTTCTCCCTTTTGAGTTCTGTGAACCTGATGCTATATAACAGGTTAAATATCTATCACCCCATCTAATTTGCATGGCAGTTACATAAATTAGGTATTATTTTCCCAATTTACATGTGAAGAAACCAAGGATTGGAGAGGTTGCCCAAGAGTTCATCATCGGTAAATGGCTGAGCCTTGACTCAAATGAGGGTTTGCAAACTCCAGAGCTTGTGCTCCTAACCCCTGTGCATCCCACCTCTCACATGGTTCCTTGTGGAAGAGATGAACCTATGTAATGGACATAATGGACAATATCCTCAGCAGACTTTGTGGAAGATACAGAGATTCTTTTCTTTTCTTTTTGAGATGCAGTTTCACTCCTGTTGTCCAGGCTGGAGTGCAATGGTGCAATCTCAGTTCACCACAACCTCTGTCTCCTGGGTTCGAGTGATTCTCCTGCCTCAGTCTCCCGAATAGCTGGGATTACAAGCATGTGCCACTACACCTGGCTAATTTTGTATTTTTAGTAGAGACGAGGTTTCTCCATGTTGGTCAGGCTGGTCTCGAACTCCCGACCTCAGGCGATCCACCCACCTTGGCCTCCCAAAGTGCTGGGATTACAGGCGTGAGCCACCACACCTGGCCTCAGAGATGTTTTATAAACTGTAAATCAAGTCATGCTTTATAATGACTCTGCTCCAACTATTCTCCTCTCTCTCTCCACTGCCCCTTCCCCACCTCTACCCTTCCAAGTGTGCACATGTGCTCACCTCACCATCCCTTGACCCCCACAGTCCAGGACCCCATAGGCCCCTTTCCCTTCCTCACCACACTTTCTGGAAGAGTAGCCCACACTTGCTACTTTCCTCCCTGCCTCTAGCCCCATTCCCGTTGTCACTTGGCTTCTGCCTCCACCACCCCAGGGAAGCTGCTTTAGCTAAGGTCTTTATGTCCTCCTGCTGCGCATCTTACAGCTTTCTGGGGCCTCATCCTGTGTGACATCCCTGCAGCATGTCATGCTGCTGCCCACTCCACCATCTTGAAACTCTCTCTGTACTTGGCTTCCTGACAACACTCTCCCCTGACTTTCTTCCATCCTCCCTGCTGGTGATTCCCTGTCTTAATCATTGACTCCTCTAATTCCACCTGACCCTCAAATGCTGGTGCTTCCCAGGGTTCTGCCCTCAGCCTTCAGCCCAACCCTCTCCTTCAGGCCCCAGGCTCCTTCCTACAGCTGCAACAGCCTACTTACATGCAAACAGACAACTGCCCAGGCTATTGTCTTTAGCTCAGATCGCTTTCCCACAGTTTAGACTCACATTTCCATCTGCCTAGTTGACACCTCCACCTGGAAGTTCTCCTGAAAACCTTAATTCAGTGTGTCTAAAAACTAAACAGTACAACACGCCCCCCATAGACACAGATCCACACACATGTGAGCAGTAGGGTTACAGGCGTTGCTGTATTTTGCATATCTCAATCTAGTTTTTCCTCGATTAACATTTATAACCCATATAATAAGGGGAAACAACTTTTCATTTTAATTTATTTATGCATGTATTTTAGAGACAAGATCTCTCTACATTGCCCAGGCTGGTCTCAAACTCCCAGGCTCATATGATCCTTCCACCTAAACCTCCTGAGTGGCTGGGACAACAGGTATTCACAACCACACCCAGCTAAGGAAACAGCTTTTAATAAAAAGTCAAGGTTGGCTTTACAGTATCTCTGTAATTGTACAGAGATACTTTGGAGCACAAATAACATTCCTCTTGCTCCCTCTCTCCTTGAGAGTTTCAGTCCACATAAGGAAGAGGGAGATGGGGAAAGAGGGTGGACTGTCATTCCTAGGCACAATGCCAAGCCACGTGCTGGCAGCTTCCTCCATCATTTATTTTATTCTATTTTTAAATTTTTATTTTATTATCTTTTTTAGAAATGGGATCTCGCCATGTTGCCCAGGCTGGTCCTGAACTCCTGGCCTCAAGTCCTCCTCCTGCCTTGGCCTTCCAAAGTGCTGGGATTACAGGCATAAGCCACTGCATCCAGTCGCAGTCCATCTAGTTATATTTCATCCTTATAACTGAGGGAGGTTAGATATTATTTGCCCCATTTTACAGATGAAAAACTGAAGCTCTGAAATGATAAGCAATCGCCTCCAATCATGCAGCTAATAAATTAGATAACTAAAGCAAAATGGTCTTCCTAACCCCAAAATTCACACACACACACACACATACACACACACACACACCACATTTCTCTCTTGAAGTACCTCAGTACTTGCTTAAAAATTTCCACCAACTCTCCCTCTCCTCTTCATCACTTCCTGTCAAAGCCTGATGTGAGAGACCAGAAGGCAAGCACTGGGCGGTCACACGCACCAACATTCCTATTCACTCCATGAGAACACAACTGCCATCCTTATTTCTCTAGAGGAGCCCATTATTCGCTCAATGGCTCTGTACTCTGTACCTCTTTTTTTTTTTTTTTTTTTTTTTGAGACAGAGTCTCACTCTATCGCCCAGGCTAGGGTACAGTGGCGCAATCTCAGCTCACTGCAACCTTCACCTATCAGATTCAAGCAATTCTCCTCCCTCAGCCTCCTGAGTAGCTGGGATTACGACACCTGCCACCACATCTGGCTAATTTTTGTATTTTTAGTAGAGACGAGGTTTCGCCATGTTGACCAGGGTGGTCTCGAACTTCTAACCTCTGGTGATCCACCTGCCTCGTCCCAAAGTGCTGGGACTACAGGTGTGAGCCACCGTGCCCGGCCTGTACTCTATACCTTCTATGTGTATGTCTCAGACAGAGACCACCAGGCACTGGAGATCCTGCAGTGAACCAGACAAATGTGGTTCTTGCCCTCATATAGTCTACATTCTGGAAAATGCATTATTAACAATGCATGGGCACTAAATAGAGAATATTTATGCACAGCAGTAACCAATGTAGGTTCACCAAGAACCACTAGTTAAAATGGAGAAAGGTATTGAAAAAGTAGATGAGTGTAAGCTCAAAAGGAAATTTCTAGAGTTCTGTTGCATGACTCCACTCTCAGCTCTTCCTAGTTCCTGTTTTTGTTAATGACCTCCAGTCTCATCAGATCATCAGAAGATGTAAAACTTGTTAAATGACAGAGGACAAAATTAGGGCCTCACAAGCAGCTTGGAATAATGGGTCAAAACTAACATAATGAAATTTAAGCGATAAATGTCAAGTCCTGAATTTGTTTTGCAAATCAATTGCCCCAGTGCACAGTAAGGGAGGCCTGGCTGCCGTGGCTCGTGTGAGAAAAAGCAGGTAATTCTGGTGCCCAGAAGCTCCATGTGGGTCCACAAAGCCAACTGGCTACTAGAACGCTAGGATATAGGTGTGGGCAGTTCTGAAGGAGTCCAACACAGCATGGAAAGACACGGTCCTTGGGCTGCTCTGAGAGGGCCCTCCCTCCACCCAGAGCCACCAGGCAGGCTGCAGGTGTCGAGAAAGACGGGCAGCATCTCTGCATCATCACATATCAGGGCTGACCACCTGGTCCATCTCCTTCATTTACAGAGCAGCCAGCTGAGTCCCAGAGAGGAGAAGAGGTCTACCTCGTGGGGTCAGCAGGTTTGCAGTAGAACTAGGGCAGCTCTCGACTATCTCGAATGAATGAACAAATGAATGAATGAATGACGTACATAGATAAGGATCAAGTACACAGAGGGACAGCAGATGAGATTAGAGACATCCATTTCATCTTCTTTGAGGCATCAAAGAGAAATTAATGAAAGTGCTAAGTCTTCCTATTGATATGCATAGGTTCTTTGTGCTCAGTATGTGGGTACATATATGTGTGCCCACACCAAGCCCTACAAGGCTCTGCCTTGACCCCCACATGCTCTCCTCCCTGCCTCAGGCAGTTGCTGAAGGCATGAGAGAAGCACTTCTCAGCTCTTGCCCATCTTCTGGGTTTTCTTTCCTCTTTCCAAGATTCTTCCCCCAGGAAGCCCTCCTGAATTGGGGAGGCAGTGGTGCTGCTCTCCTGCCCAGTCAGAGAGCCCTGCCAGCTGCTGCAGCCCCTACTCAAAGCTCAGTGCTGGGCAGTTATCCTGAATTATCCTAAGGGGACAGGAGCCTAGAACAGGCCCCCCATCTTGTACTGTTGCACCCTGTCCCCTCATATGTTTCTGAGCCCCGGGCCCCTCAGCCCCTCACCCTCACCATGGCCCCATCCTCAGATCCATGTCTCCCTCAGACCCCAGACCCCCAGTTCTGCTTCCCTCCCCCAAGATTCTCTGTCATTATCTCTGGAAAGTGAGGCTTGTGCATCATCATTAATGGGCTAAACAGCAGGGTCAGCGAGGCAGGTAGCAGTAAACGCAGCAATTACGGCCGCGCCTCCATCCGAGCGCCTTCGCTCCCAATCCATCTCCCCTCATCACCAGGCGGTGCTGAGCCGGCCCTGCCTTCATTACATTAATCAGGTTAATTCCAAGTTAGAGTCCACATTCTAATCAAAAGGCAGTCAACAGGGTGGGACACTGGGGGAAGAGGGAAGAGCTGTCCACCCAAGAAATGGGGGGTTGAGGGAGGGCCCAGGCCTAGACACCTGAGAGCCTAGCCTCCAGAGCCCCATCTTTCCAGGGGCTGCTCGCTCCCACTTTGTCTGGGCCTTGTTCCTGAAACCTCTTTTGCATCCTGGATTCAAGCCAGGACTGAGACTCTAGCTATGGAGTTAGAGGCAAGGGAGAGTCCAATTCCCTGTCTCTCTAAATAGACCAACCAGGCCATCGTGTACTGTTCACAAGGTTGTGCACTGACAATGCTAGGAGGGCACCACATTCATATTGTAGCCTATGTGAATGATGCCCTTAGAGCTGTGCAGTGTACAACCAGCACAACAGAGCAGAGCAGCCCTGTAGGTTACCTCCTAAGAAACCAAGGTCCTGGGGAAGGTCAGAGGATACTGGAGAAGGCAGGGTGGAGGCTATGGAACCAACACTGGAACTCAACGAGCTCATTAAGATGAAACAGAGATCAAGAGAACGAACCTCCAGCAGCAGCAGCTTCTGCATTGGCCTCAACACTCTGGCATCTCTGCAAGGTTCTGTCCTCATCCTCTGCTAGGAAATGTCCTCTGCTTCCCCAGCTTCAAATATCACCATGTTGATGAGGCCCCCCCTTCCCCCAAAATCTTTCCTACACCCTGACTTCATATTCCATTTGGACAGCTCCACATAGAAATCCCTCCAGTTGAAGCTGCTTTCCCAAATTTACTTCTCTTCCCTTTCTCCATGAATTCCTCCTCCCTCTGTGGCCCAAGCTAGAAATCTTGAAAGTTATTAGAGAATCCTTCTTGGACCCTTTATTGGCTTCTTATAGCTGCTGTAACAAATTATTACAAACTTAGTGGCTTAAAACAACACGGATTTATTATTTTTCAGTTCTGGAAGTTAGAAGTCTAACATGGGTCTCACTCTAAGCTCAGATCAAGGTATTGACTGGGCTGGTTCCTTCTGGAGGCTCTAGAGGAGAACCTACTACCTTGCTTTTTCCAGCTGCTAGAGGCTGCCTGCATTCCTTGGCTTGTGGCCCCTTCCTTCATCTTCAAAGCCAGCAGGATAGCATCTTCAAGTCTCTCTCTGATTCTGACCCATCTGCATTCTTTAACTTGTAAGGACCGACCCTTGTGAGCACATTGGACCTCCTCAGATAATCCAGGATAAATCCCCTGGAGCTGACTGGCAGCCTTAATTCTCCCTTGCTCTGTAATATAACATATCCACAGGTTCTTGGAATTAGGACATAGACCTTGATATATAATTAAAATGTTCCCTCCAAATCTCGTATTGAAATGTGATCCCCAATGTTGGAGGTGGGGCCTCGTGGGAGGTGTTTGGGTCATGGGGATGGATCCCTCATGAATGACTTGGTGCCCTCCCCACAGTAATAAGTGAGTTCTCCCTCTATTAGTTCATGTAAGAGCTGGTTGTTTAAAAGACTGTGACATTTCTCTTGCTCCCTCTCTCACCATATGACATGCCCATTCAGTTTGCCTTCTACCGTGAGTAAAAGCTTCCTGAGACCTCACCAGAAACTGAGTGGATGCTGGTGCCATGCTTGCACAACCTGCAGAACCATGAGCCGAATAAACTTTTTTTCTTTATCAATTAAATTACCCAGCCTCTACACAGGTATGCCTTTATAGTAACACAAGACAGAATAGTACACTTGGGAAGCCATTATTCTGCCTGCCATAAACCCCAAATATCAGATTGATCTTCAAGTCCCATTAATTCTATGCCTCCAAGACAGCCCTTCTATCAGTTCCTGTGTTCTTTATCTTGGATTGTCTAGACATTACAATAATCTATCTTCAACCTCTCCCTTTCCAGTTTACAATTATCAACTTCCAACCTCTCCCTCTCTAATCCACTTCCCAAGAGACTGTCAGAATGAGGTAGATGCTTTTATTGTTCCTAGCATCTCTTCCTCTTGGCCCACCTCGGATTTCAGTGCAGCTAGCCCAGGAAAGGAAATGTAATAGGTCTGGCAGCAACTGTCAACCAGTAGGGATCTCTTTCAAGTACCCAGTAGTAGATAAGTACCCAGTAGTAGATAAGTACCCAGCTTCCTGGCCTTTAAAGGGACAATTCTGAAGTGCATTCTACACGACTCTTCAGAGGATCTCCAAGGATGGCTCTTTGGTTGCCCATAGAGACAACTAGATTTCTTCTCTGTTTCACTTTCCCCACTCCCTCACTACCGCTCCCTGTGATCACCTCCCAAATAAACTGCCTTCACCTAAGTCCTTGTCTCAAGCTCTGATTTAGGGGAAAAACAAACTAAGACAGTGTGATATCTCTAAGATGAAAATCTGATCAAGTCATCTTCCTTATTAAAGACAGTAAACAACTACTGCCCTCAGGTTAAAGTACTAACTTGGAGGTTGGTATTCAAAGCCCTACACAACCCTACCCACTTCTCCAATCCCATAATATTCTACGTCCATCAACTCATCCTATTCTCCAGCCATGCAAGATTTCCCCCATAAACTGTCACATCCCCAAGCATTCACTCACATTAAGAGCTCTGAGTTCTAGATCCTGCCCACCTCTGCATGGATGTCTCATAGCAAACCTCAAGCCCGACATGTCTAAAAATGAAACTCAGCTTCTCAACAATGTTCTCTTTTCTCTACCTTTCTCTCAGTTTTCCTTTGTTTTGTCTGATTCTTCACCATCTTCCCCTGTTTCTTTTTCTTCCTCCAGTCTCGTATACATGACTGATCTCCAGGCTTTTGTCCTTGACCCTCCTCTTTTCTTGATCTCAACATTTTCCCTGAGTCACCTCATTCCTTCCTAAGGCATTATTTACAGCCTACACATGCGGACAATTCCATCTCCAGGCTGGACTTCTCACCTCTCTGCTAAGCTCCAAACCCATATTTAGCTGTCTACTGGATACCTCAACCTGGACGTCCCATAGCAACTTAAACTCTGCATGTTCCAGACTGAATCGTCCCCCAACTTCCTCATCCTCTAATATCCCCCTTTATGGAATCACCGACAACCTAGCTGTTCAGAAATGTTCACCTCCTTTTGCCCTGCCCCCTCCCCAGATCGTTCCATTGCCTTCTCCAGTCTAACCTCCACACAACAATCAGCGCAATCTTTGTTGTTGTTGTTGTTGTTGTTGTTGTTGCTGTTGTTGTTGTTGTTGTTATGGAGTCTCACTCTGTCACTCAGGCTGGAGTGCAGTGGCATGATCTTGGCTCACTGCAACCTCCACCTCCCAGGTTCAAGCGATTCTCCTGCCTCAGCATCCCGTGTAGCTGGGATTACAGGTTCACACCACCATACCCAGATAATTTTTGTATTTTTAATAGAGACAGGATTTCACTATGTTGGTCAGGCTGGTTACGAACTCCTGACCTTAAGTGATCTGCCAGCCTTGGCCTCCCAAAGTGCTGGGATTACAGGTGTGAGCCACCACACCCGGCCAGCAATCTTTCTATCACATATATCTGAGAGTTACCTCCCACTCAGTACCCCCTGCAGGAAATCCTACATTTCTTAGCATATTCCAGAGTCCTTCTTCTCGGGGTCTGCCCACCTGAGCACCCCCAGCTTCCCTTTATGTGACCCATACTGTTTGATCTGGTTGCAATGTGCTTCCTATACCACGACCCCATCAACGCCTTCTCTACTTAGAGACTTTCTTATCTTGAAAGCCACCTCTTCTTGGAGGCCTTCCAGACAGTGTTCCCAGGGCAACCCATGCAGTGGAGTACTCTTAACTATGATGCATATTTACCAGTCTTTCTCCTCTGTTAGACTGGGGATCCTTGAGGTCAGGGACTCCATCTCGGTCTCCTTTGCCCCACAGCACTGTGCCTGCTTCTTAGCACAAATTCATTCAGTGCTTGCTAAACAAATGGATGAATAGGTATACAGCTTCACACACAGCAAAATTCTTATTTATGTGATGACACACACACACAGTCACTGGATTCATGGTGACGCAGACAGAGACAGCCATCCTCCCTCACACTGTTGTTTCAATGTATGAGGAGTCTTCAACAGTCAATCACGTGCCTCTACCATCACTTACTTACAGCCACATACTAACATTCACCCACACACCCACCTCCATGTCAACCAAGGCACTCACTGTCACACCCACACAAACAAGCACATCACAAACTCCCACGCGGCCCCATACACAAACTCACACAGAGTCACGCATACAGGGCCACACACACAGTTCCAAACACCTCCAGGGCACACTTCATCTCCAATTGTGAGCAAATGCTGTTGGTTTTCATTAATCTACAGGCTCTGTGTTTGCCAGTCTCTCTGGCTCCCCCTCTCCCTCTTCCCCACTCTCTCTCTTTCTGCTCCGAGGCAGGTGAGCGCATCAATTTTCTCCTCGTCTGTGGCAGTTAAATTAAATGGAATCAGCCTGATTGCTGAAAATCAAAGGGAAGGCTGATAAAGCAATTAAATCCCTCTAATTCCTCGTCCTGAAAGGTGCAGCGGCTCTGAAGCTAATTAACTTCATAATGAAAATCCTTCTTCACCCTTTTAGGCTCTTCTCCCCAGGTCTCCTCTCCTCTCCTCTCCTCTCCTTCTGGGGAGAAGCTGGTTACTGAGGAAGAGCTGGATCAGCAGCATTAAAAGTCAGAACCCTGGAGAGGTCTCAGGAGGGGACTCTCTCCTGTGCTCCTGCGTTCAGCTCCCTTCCCTTCCCTCCCCTGCTCACCCCTTTCTCCTACACCTAGTTACCCGCCTAGCTCTCAACACCACGTTTGTAACGTCCATCCCCCCTGCAAACACCCCACACTACCCAACACCAGATCCACCCCTACTACATTCAGCCCACCTCCCACCACCTACCATAACACCCAGCTGTTACCCCAAATGCCAAAGCTTCCTCCACCCCACATCAGCCCCCTAAAACCAGCCTTGTCTCTAAAATCAGCCCTGCCCAACACCCAGCCCACCTGCCCCTCCAGCCCGATCTCAACAGCAGCCTGCCTTCAGTGCACAGTTTATAGTCCTGAACACCTAATATGTCCCCAGAACTATGCTAGGCACTGGGGTGTAAAGATGAATGAAAACAAAACAAGCCGTGTCCTAAAGGATCTCCTTATCTGGAGGTAGAGAAAATAAGGCCTTCCTAAAGAGAACCGTCTTAGTCCATCAGGCTGCTATAAGAGAATACCAGAAACTGGGTGGCATATAAACAAGAGAAATTTATTTCTCCCAGCGCTGGAACCTGGGAAGTCCAAGATCAAAGTGCCAGCAGATTTCATGTCTGATGAGTCCCACTTCTCAAAGATAGTGCCTTCTTGCTGTGTCCTCACATGGTGGAAGGGACTAGCTAGCTCTCTGGTGTCTCTTTTTATTTATTGGCTTGTTTATTTTTATAGCAACACCAGCCTGAGAATGGGGTCTCCACCTTTACAACCTAATCACCTCCCAAAGCCCCACCTCCTAGTACCAACACCTTGGGACTAGAACTGCAGCACAAATTTTGAGGAGACATAAACATTTGTGCCATAACAGAAACCTATGAGAGGGGCCTCCAGTGCGCTCTGGCAGACTAGGGAAGGCTCCAGAATGGAAGCACTGGGGCTAGGTCATTAAGAATTAGCTGGGGCAGGTTGGGTATGGTGGCTCACACCTGTAATCCCAACACTTTGGGAGGCCAAGGTGAGACGATTGCTTGAGTTCAGGAGTTGGAGACCAGCCTGGGCAACATAGCAAGTCCTCGCCTGTACAAAAAAATTAAAAATCAGCCAAGTGCAGTTGTGCATACCTGTAGTCCCAGATACTTGGAAGGCTGAGGCGGGAAGATCGCTTGAACCCAGGAGGGGCTGCAGTGAGCTGTGATCATACTACTGCACTCCATCTTGGGTGACAGAGCGAGACCCGTCTCAGAAAAAAAGTCAGCTGGGTTGACTGGCTTGGAGAAGGAGATGGGGTCAGGAGAAAGAGCATATGCAAAGCTTGGAGGTGGGAGAGAGCAAGAGCTGATCAGATTGGGAGTTTGTTTGCAAAGGTAGTCCCTGGGCAATGTGGGAGGCTTGGCTGCAGATGAGGCTGAGTAATTGGGCAGAGGCCGGACCATGAAGGGCTTTGAAGACCATAGCAAGGAGTCTTGGTTTCTTTTTCTTTTTTTTAGACAGAGTCTCCTTCTGTTGCCCAGGCACGAGTGCAGTGGCTCAATCTCAGCTCACTGCAACCTCTGCTGGCAGGGTTCAAGCAATTCTTCTGCCTCAGCCTCCGGAGTAGTTGGTATTACAGGCATGCGCCACCACGCCCGGCTAATTTTTGTATTTTTTAAGTAGAGATAGGGTTCCACCAT
The DNA here is from genome assembly GCF_001698545.2 of Rhinopithecus bieti. NCBI lineage: Eukaryota > Metazoa > Chordata > Mammalia > Primates > Cercopithecidae > Rhinopithecus > Rhinopithecus bieti. The sequence goes on along the minus strand of NW_016814655.1, from coordinate 6,733,535 downwards.
GTTGGCCAGGCTAGTCTGGCACTCCTGGCCTCAAGTGATCTGCCCACCTCGGCCTCCCAAAGTGCTGGGATTACAGGCATGAGCTATGATGCCCGGACAGTTTATTTCAAACGATGTCAGGTGTTAAATAGGATTTATATGTCACATAGAACCAGAGTTTGTTGAAATTCTTTTCCACTACCCCACATGTGGGGGCAGGGCAGACACAGGGAGGATCGCAGACATATGTGAGTGGCCATGAGCACACTGGCAGGAGCAGGCCTGGGGAACAGGGACCCCGGGAGACATCCAGTCAAAGCGTGTCTAAGAAGGTAGTAGAGCAAGCGCATGGAGTGGCCTTCTGTGATTTGAGAGCAGGAAGAGGCCCTCGCTCTGTGCTGCCCTGCTGCCAGCCCTGAGATGCTGGCATTTTGGCACCTACCTCTACCCTCCCTCTGTAAAGTCCATCCATTCCCATGGCTTCAGATCTCACCTCTCCACAGGGAGCTGTGAGCCACACAAGGGAAAGGTGCAGTCTGTCTCATTCACTGTTGAATCCTCAGCCCAATCTATTATAGATATCCAGTAGATATTTTTCAACTAATACAAAGAAATGAACAAATCTACACCCTCCAGCTCCAGACCTGTATATTCCACTGCCAACTAAACTTTTCCACTTGGACGTTTCCATCTCACACTTAACATGTCCCAAAGCAAACTCATTCCTGCCTGCATGCCCACTTGAATCCCACTCCTCTACTTGGTCTCCTGTTTTAGTGAATGGCACCACCAGCCACGCAACTGACCAAGCCCAAGGCCTGGGCTTCATTCTCAGCCTTTCCTTCTCTACCACCCCTACCCCCACATCGCAGCAGTCTCAACTCCCATTCATTCTGCCTTCCCACTGTTTCTCCTCTTTCCTCTCCCACTACACCATCCCTGCCACCACCTCTCATGCTGTCTCAGTGATTTCCCAGCTGGTCTCTCTGCTTTGGGTCTCCACCACTTCCAATCCATCCTCCAGAAATGTTCTGAAGTGGAAAATAGGAACACATCACTCATCTACTTACTACCCTCACAGGCTCATCATTCCTTATAAAGCAAAGGTCAGCTCCTCAGCTAGCCCACGGGACCCCAGACTTCAGCCACAGCTGATTTCTTACAACAACCAGATGTCCCAGATTCATGTTAGGGTGCCTTGTTCCCTGCCCATCTGGAATGTCCTTCTCCAAACTCCACTGGACCCCAGCTTCCTCCCACCCCCAACCACCCCATCATCTTTCAAGACTTCCTGAAATTTTTTTTAAAGGTTCTATTTTATTTTTGTTTTCCTTTGAGCTTTTCTGTGCCTTCTATACATTCTGCATGGAGCAAATATTACTTTTGTAACTAGAAAAAGAAAACTTTTTTAAAGTTGCTGAGAACCCCCTTCTCTCTAAAGCTTCTCCCCAGACTTCCATATCCCTACCCATAGAATTCCCCTTCCTTTGGGCCTCATTGGGACTTCTCTTCCACCTGCTGGAACACCAGCAGCCTGATATGTTTGCATACTTGTCTCCTTTACACGGTGAAGCCCTGGAGGGCAGGGCCAATGGGTGTCCTCCTGATCTTGGCTGGCACAGTGTCAGGCTTATCACATTTGCCCCATGATTGTTGAACAAGTGAATGGCCAAGCGGCCTGAGAGAGAGCTGAGAGTTTGGTCAAACCACAGGGAGACGGTGGTTCACACCTATAATCCCAATACTTTGGGAGGCCAAGAAGGGCAGATCATCTGAGGTCAGGAGATTGAGACCAGCCTGGCCAATAGGGTGAAACCCCGTCTCTACTAAAAATTCAAAAACTTAGCTGGGTGTGGTGGCAGGCACCTGTAATCCCAGCTACTTGGGAGGCAGAGGCAGGAGAATCGCTTGAACCCAGGAGGTGGAGGTTGCAGTGAGCCGAGATGGCGCCACTGCACTCCAGCCTGGGTGACAGAGCGAGACTCTGTCTCAAAACAAACAAACAAATAAACACCACAACATCCCATGGGAGTCCGAGTGTTGAGGGCACAATCTGTGGGAGGTAGAGAGCAACCAGCAGGGCCAGCCCTGCCACAGGGCCCGGTAACATTCCTGAAGAATCCTGCTGGATTGGGGAAGATGGTAATAGAACTTCCCATGTGGAGAGGGTCAGCATAGGTCCCCAGCTCCAGCCCAGCCCTGGTCTCCACCTTCAGAGATCCTCAGAGGCACAAGGAGAAAAAAGCAGTGAGAGGGAGAAGCAGAGATGTGGGAGAAAGGCAGAGACAAAACGAGTGGCAGAGGGAAGGAGTCCCTTATGAAGTCACAGGGAGACAGTGGCAGAGACTCCAGAAGGGCAGATGGGTGGCAAGGCCCCCAGCACAGCCCAGGAGCCTCCATGCACACAAAGCCCATGCTGGGGTTGGGGGACGGGGTCCTGGGGATTGGGGAGAGGACAGCAGGTTCCTAACCCTCTGCAGGTGCCAGCCCCCATCCTGGGCTGGCTCCCCACCCCTTTCTGGAGCCAGCGGGTGGCACCCAGCAGGGGGCAGATGAGGCTTCGACATGAGTGATGGGCGCCAATTTAGGCCCAGATTTGCAACACTTGTGGGGTCTGGCACAGCTCTGAGACCGGGAGGAGGGGTGGGCAGGGCATAAACAGGCTGGACTGGCAGTGGGGAATCGGGGAGATCTCTGTAGGGAAGAGCCAGACTCTTCTCTGAGTGCCCAGCAGAGGCCAGGTGAATGGCGATTGGGAACCACAGCCAGAGAACTAAGAGGGGGCACTCTGCACAGGGCTTGGCTTGTTTGCAGAGAGTGCAGGGCGAGTCCCCTGAAGGGCCTGGACACACACACACACACACACGTCATTCCCCAGTCTGGCATTCACACCCAGAACAAACCTCTGCGAGGCACGTACTTAGCACACTGCTGGAATGCCTACTGCGTGCCACAGTGTGTCAGGAGCACCCATCCACTCAGTCACACCATAACAATCTCAGTCCACCAACACTCATTCACCTCATCCCAGTCGCTCAGAGTGAAAGTCAGGCAATTTGCACAGACAGAACTCATCACACAAGGCATCTCTTGGTCTCCCAGACGTCCTCGCACATACACACAAGCAGGCAGGCGTACATGGATGCACATATGTGTGCACACACAAATTGCTAAGTTTGGCAGAAGCGATGGGGATAGCTCCAGGGGTCTGGGTCTTGGTTTTGAAGAGAGAAAAAGACAGTGTCAGGTCACTGGGCTCAGGGAGGCAGATCTGGGCCACAGCCCTAGCAGAGTCCAGTGAGGTCAGCCATAGGGTCCAGGTCCCTTGAGGACAGTCCTGTCCATCCTGGCTGATTCGGCCCCACCCACACTGTCTCCAGATGCCCTCCTCCGCCCTGCCAGGGTCCAGTCGCCTTCAGTCCCTGCAGTTACCCCCTCCCTGGGCCCCCTCCTGTCAGCTCATTCTCTTTCCATCTGCATCACTTCTCCTCTCCCCACCGACCCCCACCATCCCCGCCCCCCCAGACTCGGTGATAAAAGAGCCAGATTGGAGCGGGTGCCATGCAGCTTCATTCCCCACCATATGGGCCCAAAAGCCAAATCGTCAGCTAAGCGATTAAATCAAGTATGTCGAACAAAATGTTATGAACTGACATTATGGGTATATAATTTTATGCCATTTGTTGCCATCTGTTTATCTAAACAGCCCCCATTCCACACAGACATACAGACTCACACCTTCCCTCCCACCCCCACCCGTCAGGATTCCCCACCCCAAACAGGGCCAGAGGTCAGGGACAAGAAGATGTGTGCCAGGTAGTTGAAGAACCAGGGGCTCCAGGGCTCTTGGGAACTGGAAGGAACTGGGGGGCCAGTAGTCCCAGAGAGCTGAGGAATAGGAGAGTGGGGGTCAAAACTGCTCATTGGTCTGAAAGGGGACAAGACCCTTGGGGAGCAGGAGGTTAGGGAACCAGGAGTCCCAGGCATAAAGACTGTAGCCAGGGCCATGGACCCGGGCCAGGAGAGCCTCGCTGGCAAGCCTCCAGCCTGGCACGTGGCACGTGTGTGTGAGTGTGTGTGCAGGGCAGGCACAAGAGCCGCAGCTGTACACATCACAGAAAGCTGTAGGAGCTTGCTCTCCCTCTGCCCCGTCTGTCCTGGGGGCCCAAAGCTCTCAGAGCCTGATAGGAGGGCTGGCTCCTCTCAGGACCACAGGCACAGGTCAGGGGGCCAGAGGCTTAGGCCATTGTCACTCATGTCTCCTCAAAATACGGTCACAGGGCAGGTGCCCCATCAAGCCCAGAGGATAGGGAGCCCCCATCCCTACACCCCTCCAACCTCAAACAGCTTTGGAGTTTGAAATAGCCCCCTTAACACCAGGCCTGGGCTTCTGTGAGCTTCAGTGTGAGCCCCCAGCCACAGACGTGCGACCATCCCACCCTCTTGGGCCTCTCTGCTGCCTGGCCCAACCTGTATCTGTTCATGCCTGTGGTCTCTCTTTCTGACCTCCCCTTCTACCCCCTCTTCCATGGTGAGTGTCTCTGTGTGTCTCTCTCACCTCAGCCTCTTTCTTTCTGTCTCTGGCTCTGTTTTGGCCTCTGACTCTCCTGGAGGTGCAGGCTTGGGCCTCAGAGATGTCCAGCCAGAGGGACAGTGACTCCACAGAGGAGTACAGAGGTGGGAAGTGGGGTGGAGGAAGTGGGCCAGAAACAGAGCAGAGCAAAACGTGACACACAAGGACTCAGATGGTGGACAGTCAGGTGACCCTGGGGCATTGGAAGCTTTGGGGCCACTCCAGGAGCTGGAAGAAGTGTGGCCTGTGGGTGAAGAAGTGTGAGGAAGATGAGGGAAGCTTCAGCATAAGGGAAGGACGCCCCAGCCAAAGGGTGCATGGGAAAGATGGCAGGCAACCTCTTATAAGGTTTATTAAAACACTACCCCAAACACACACACACACACACACACACACACACGACAGAGAGAGAGAGAGAGGGGTCCCAGGAGCCCATCCATGCCCACACACAGGGCTCGATGACACTTGCCATAGAAAGACCTCAAGGTCACTGAATGTGCGCCCTCACCATCATGGACAGTGTTGTCAGCATGTAGGGCATTCCAGTGCCCAGCATCTCGCAGGGCTCCGCCAGGAGTGTGTGCACAAGCATGTCCTCCAGGCTTGGGCTCACCCTCCACTTCCCCACACACAGTGTCACACAGCCACCCAGCACCCACAGAGACACATGTCTCTGTCTCTCTTGCAGGAAGAGATTAAGCACTGCGGAGGAAAGCCCAAAGTGAGCGCTGGAAATCCAAATAGGAGGAGGAAAAAAGCAGCCAGAAAGCCTCAAGAGACGAGGCTGAAACAAGACGGACAGGAAGAAACAAGGAACCAGACAGAGACAGAGACAGAGACAGAGACAGAGACAGAGACAGCGGCCAAATGACAGGAAAAGAAGGAGAAAGACAAAGGGAAGAGGAGACTTGAAGACCGATGAGGAGGAAGCGGGACAGCAGCAAGAGTGAGGGGACGCTGCAGGCGGGCGGGCGGGAGGGGGCGCCCAGGATGCTGAAAGCCAGGAAGGCACGGGTGGTGGCAGTGGCTGAGGCTGGAAAAGCTCATTTTGCTGGTAATTTACTCTCCTGCTTTTGGGCCGCTCCGCCTGCCGCTGTCGCCCGCCCGGGCTGCCTGTTCCAATATTAGATATAAACAAGTAAACTGTGTAATGGATCACATTAAGCAGGCCTTGCGTCTTGAGGCAGGATTTAATTTGCATGGCAGATTAGCTTGTCTTCCCAGCAAGGCACCCCGGGGCACCCCGAGCTGTAATAGGATCCCGCCTCTTAGAGCCCATTAAGGCAATTGAGAGCGCCTCCTAATCTCCCTCCCTGCCCTGCACCAGAATCCTCTCCTGCCGGACCAAGGAGGGACTTGTGATAGCGGGACCCCCATCTTCTGACCCTGTGTGGTGTCCCCATCTCAGGCCCCACCTTGCCCTTAAAGCAGCAACCCCAAGCCCTATGCTTTGCCCCCTTTCCACCTCCTTCCTCGGCACCCAACCTCAGAGAACTTTCCCTCTGAGCACCCCCAACTCTGCTTCAGAGCACCCTGACTGCCCTGAACCCACTTTCCCCTATTCCTCCAAGTGTCCCCAGACTCCAGGCCCGTGCTCTGACCCCCAGCTTTCTCCATTCCCTGCCTGGCTCCCCCAGACCCTCCAGCAATCAGTGGGCTTCCTAGCTGAGGTCAGGGGTTAGAATGTCTTCCATCCCTTTCTGCAATTTTTCATTTAACAGACGTTCATCAAGCTTCCTATGCCCTTAACAATATCATTGTCGGGTTGGGAATCAGAGCAAGACTCAGAACCTTCGTGGAGTTCGAAGTTCAAGTTACAATTTGGTTTCAAAGTGGGGCTGAAGTGAGTGATTATAACAACCCTCTTTTGTGGGGTGCTTTAAAGTTTATGTGTTATATCTTTTAGGTCATTAATCCTAACCCTCAGAGAGGAACCCTTTTAAATCAGCCCCACTGGGCCAGGCATGGTGGCTCACACATAATCCTAGCACTTTGGGAGGCCGAGACAGGAGGATCACTTGAGCCCAGGAGTTCAAGACCAGCCTGGGTAACATAGGAGGACCCCATCTCTACAAAAAATACAAAATTAGCTGGGCATAGTGGCACACACCTGTAGTCCTACCTACTCAGAAGGCTGAGGTGGGAGAATCACTTCGGTCCAGGAGGTCAGAGCTGTAGTGAGCTATGATCACGCCACTGCACTCCAGGCTGGGCAACAGTGCAAGACCCTGTCTATAAAACCCAAGAAATTAAAATAAATAAATAAATAAACCAGCTCCATTGAAAAGATGAGGAAACAGACTCTGAGAGGAGAAATGATTTGCCCAAGGTCAAACAATTGGTAAGGCGCAGCTCCAGGACTCCACCCAGGTCTGCCTGACCCTAAGTGCAGAAGTCTTTCTGATATACCACAGTACCGGGGTCAGCATTGGTCTCCAGAGAGGAGCGGGGCTGGCTTAGGGTTAAGGCCCATACCAGGGTCCATATCAGGATCAGGCCGACCATGGGTATCCATCCCCTGCCCCACCACTGGACCAGGTGGAGGCCACAGCAGGGATCAGCTTCCCCACTTACTTAACCAGAGGTAATCCTACAGTAGAGTTACTGAACACTTGTGAAGGGGGCCAAACAACCAAAGACCAGTGGCACTGGAAACCAGGGAGATTAGGGTAGGTGTAGAGAAAGACCTGCAGGCTGTAGGAGCATCCCCCAGCCCAATCCCCTCAGCAATGGCAAGCCCCTGAGCTGGATTGGGCTGGGCTGGGGATGGGGACTATGGAGCCTGCAGGGAGACGGGGCCTGGGTGGGTGGGTATGGGGCCAGGCCAGTGGAGAAGGGTCAGTTGAGTCCTGCTTAGCTCACAAAGGGTCCTTGTTGTGGGTAATGGGACTCCCCTGGCAGCTTTATTTGCTGTCAGTGGCTTTTATTAAAGTCTCCAGTTTCAGACCCTCCAACCTCCAGCCATTGTGTGTGCTCCCCCCGGGCCCTGCCCCCATCCCCTGGCTAGATGACTCTGAAGGGCCCCCCTGCTCCGTCTCCTGGGCCCCAGCTACACCCCCAACCCAGTCACCAGCCTCCCACCTTCACCTCCCAGAGAGAGGGCAGAGAGGCTACGCACTTAGGGGGAACATCTCAGCCCTGGCCCTTCAACACCCCCCGAAATGGACCCAAATCTCCCAGACGTTATGACTGGTGCTGGGGGTGGGGCATTGAGGCAGCCTGGGCAGAATGCACATGGAGTGGCACACACGCATGCACATATGTGTACCCTTGTGTGTCCTTGAGGGCTGTGCACCCATCTGTTCCCTCAGCCCGTGTCTTCACACAGACATGCACAGGAATGAGTACTGTTTAGGGATTGAGAAGAGGGTGGGGTGGGGGCTCCAGTTTGATTCCATGAGCATTTAGGGACACCCTCCACCTCCACCAGGCACCAGGTCAGAACTAGGGGGTGGGAGGATGGAGAAGTGTCTTCCAACTCTGTCTGTCACTTGCGATATTGACTCTCCCTGCTCCCTTCTCTCTGCCCACAGAAGGAAGCAGGCAGAGGAGCTAGGCTGGGCCTTGACTCTGGGTGGAGAGGAGACACGCAAATGCACCGAATATCAGCAGTCAGTTTAACTTTTACTCCACCCAGATTCTAACCTCTCCTTTATAGCCCAGAGCTCCAGCCCTGGATTCACAGCCCAGAACCCAAGCAGCTGAGGCTTGGTTCTTACACACTTCCTTCCCAGAGAACATACTTGGGGTTGGGCACTGGAGAGACCCAGCTAGCCTTTTCAGGATGACCTCCCTGGGGCAGAAGTTTGAAGTAAAAATGAGCACATGATCCCAGGAAATCCTTGCTGAGCAGGGGAAAACAGAAGAGGGACAGAGAGGGAAGCCCAAGGGCCACAGGTGGTGGCTGAAGGGGACTCAGATCCTGCACTTGGGCTTCTCATCCATGCCCCACCCCACCCCTGTGGAGCTAGAGGGAAGAGGTGGCACTGCCCTCCTCTCCATTACCCACGTATGTGAGATCTGAGGTTGGCATGAGTGCACAGCCAGTGACTGTGTCTGTGTGAAATTGGGTGTGGGCCACAAGAAATGTGAGTGTGTGTGTGGGTGTGTGTGCACGCGTGCACATGTGTATGTGGGGGTGGTTAGGGGCCCACGTGAGCATGAACATTGGAGTGTCAATCGTATATTTGTGTGTGTCTTCTGGAGGTGTCTGCTCCGGGGAGAGCAGCTCCATAGTTTATGTGAGGAGAGGATGTCTATGGTCAAAGGTGACTGCATGTATTTGCTGTGGGCTGTCTGTCCTGCATACGTTTGAATATATAAGAGAGAGGGGGCCGGGCACGGTGGTGGCTCACGCCTGTAATCTCAGCACTTTGGGAGGCTGAGGCGGGTGGATCACCTGAGGTCAGGAGTTCATGACCAACCTGGCCAATATGGTGAAATCCCACCTCTACTAAAAATACAAAAATTAGCTGGGAATGGTCCTATAGTCCCAGCTGCTCAGGAGGCTGAGGCAGGAGAATCACTTGAACCCAGGAGGCAGAGGTTGCAATGAGCCGAGATCGTGCCACTGCACTCCAGCCTGGGCGACAGAGCGAGACTCTATCTCAATGAAAAAAAAAAGAGAGAAAGAGAGAGAGAGAGAGAGATCCAGGGGGTCCACAGCCCTCCCCAGGGTCTTCTGAGCCCCTGGATCGGCCTGTGTCAGGCCATTTGGGGAGCGCCTGTGCTTTATGGTGCGCGGGTGAAAAATGGAAATGCTAATAAGTAGTCGTTAAATTGTCTTGCAAAAATGTTAAATGATAAATTGGGTAATGTTATTGTTGAAATGAAATATGCAAAATAAATGAGTTATTTATTTCTAATAAATATTTTGTTTACGATATATTTGTAGGGGTGTTAATTATTTTCCCCCTCAATCGGGGCAATGTATAAATTCTAATAAAGTGCGGGCTGTGGTGACAGCAGCAGGGCCGGCGGTGGCTCCTCCTGGCCGGGCTGCTGCAGGACAGGACCTCAGCCTGTGATGTGATGGATGCAGCACTCACAAGCGATTGTTCTACTCGCTGATATTCCAGGCTCCCAAATGTGGCCTGTTTTGTTTCAAAAAAAAAAAAAAGAAAAAAGAAAGGAAGAAAGAAAAGAAAAGAGAGTCAGGGAAGAAAACAAAAACAAATAGGCCAGGGTCTCCACAATGAGGTGGTTAAATATCCCCAGGCCGGGTCTCGCTCCTTAGCTAGCTGCACAGGCCCTGGGCACTCCTGTCACTGTTGCAGCCGGCTTTGCGGAAGGAGCAATAAACACATAAGCAAACCAAGCAGAGAGAAGACTTCATGTCCCCTAGGCCCATCAGCAACCCTGAGCACTCACGCCAGGTGAGGTGCCCTCCATGATTCCTGCTCTCCCCTGTCCCAGTTGGGGGATTCTCCAAGGAGGCAGATGCCCCCATATCCTGCTGCTTCCAGCCCTTCCTCCCTTCAAGGGAAGAATCACACTTCCCCTTAACTCTGTCTCTTCTCCCCCTACAATGCCCCTTCCAAACCCTCTGATGCAGGAACCTCCAGGACTATCCATGACCTGTCCAGGGGACCCTAGTTTAGCCCCCTCAGGATCCATCTGACCAGAAATTAAACTAGGCCCTGGCCTGGCCCCTGAGGCTGGAACGCATATTGGGGGTGCAGGGAACATTCCCCTTCAGAACAAGCTGCCTCCCCCCAGGGCGTTTTCTCCCTGTAAGTAATAAAACTGCTGAGGCAGGACGGCCTGGTGGGCAGGCACAGGCAGCACTGGGTGCGGGATGCAGAGCTGTTCTGTCCCTGCCCCAGGCATCAGCTCATCCACCCTCCCTCCGGCCCTCATCCAACTCCTGGAGTTGAACTAGGCTCCAAGTTCTCACGACAAGGGCAACAAGGCTCTAGGCTGACCTCCACCTTGGGATCGCAATCACTTAGCACACCTTTCTTCAAGATGGGGGGTCCTGCTGCAGGGCTTCAGCCTGTGATGGAGTGGCCCTGGGGGCAGGCAGCTTGTTCTGAAAGGGAATGTACCCTGCACCCCCAATACATGTTCTAGTCTCAGGGGCCAGGCCAGGGCCAAGTTCAATTTCTGGTCAGATGGATCCTGAGGGGCCTAACTAGGGTCCCCCTGGACAGGCCATGGATAGTCCTGGAGGTTCCTGCATCGGAGGGTTTGGACGCATGATGGGGAGCTAAAACCCCAAAGGGAGGTGCGATTAAGCAGATTCAGGGGGTTCCCTGGGTCCTTCAGAGGTTGGGTAGGGGAACAATTCTTCCCAGGCTGGGGTTCCCCAAAGTCCATTCAAAGAGGCCCTTACCTCTTCCACTCATCTACCACTGCCCACCATCCAAGCTAAGCCACTGGGAACTGCCTCTCAAAAAGCATCTGTCTGAGCAGGTGCAACCTGTGCATGTGAATGTGTAACAGCAACAACAAGCCAGGTTTATTGTAGGATGGAGAGACCTTCAGCATGGGACTAAGAGGAAGGTAAATCACAGAGGTGGCCAAGAGAGACACACCGCATGCACTGCCTGGTTCACGGGTGCCACACTGACCCCCACACAGATGCCAGACTTGGACACACAGCCACCCATGGTGCTTACATCGTGCACATTCACTTGCAAAGCCCCAGTCCCACACAGTCATGGTCCCTAAATTGCCAATCCCACACAGCTACACTTTTGGGGAGTTTGAATCAGGTCCAGGAGCTATAAGGGAGGATGACCAGACAAAAAGGGGCATGAAATCATTGCCCATCTGTGGGGCTCTCATCAGGTGTTGGGAGGGGGTATCAACACTGGGAGGAGGTCGCCCCCTGCTGGAAAGACGCCTGTAACCACCTCCCCACCCAAGCCTGCCCAGCTAATCTTACCCCTAACCCTCCCCTAGCAAGACATCCACACACACCATACATTTATCCACCACACTCTGCCTAAGCCCCAGACAGGCTGCATAACTCTGGGTTCTTTTAAAAACATGTAAAATCTTTGATCATCATTTGTTTAAACTGTATAAATAATCTACTGGGTTTTAATAGGATTTTTCTATGAATCGGCAACAAAGCATGAAATGTGATATTTTCACCATGAGTAGTTGGGAAATTAGTCACCTCTGTCCATGGCTCTCTGCTGGCTGGAGACCCCCAAGCTGTCTGGTTCCTGTCTCCCCTCCACCTCAGGGCTTTCAAATGCTACCCCGCCAGCCCCTGCCTTTTTTGGGTAGTAGGGGGAATTATGTGGTATCGTTATCAGGAGCCCAGCTGGTTGTCTCCTCATCTCAAAGCAAAGACCAGGCTGCCCTGGGTCCCCGTTTCTCGGATTTTTCAGAAGTCGGGGCATTTGGTTTTCTACGTCTCATTGTGGGCTCCAGTGCAGGTTGGGATGGGGAATAGGGATGGGCAGTGGGTTTAAGGATAGTTATTTGCGGCAGAAGCAGTTCAAGGGCAGAGAGTTGGAGTCATTCACAATTTCCCCATCTTCCCCAAAGTTCTGCACACTTGATCACTCCCCAGGCTGTTCCGCACTCAACAGCAACAGGACCCACTCACACCCTTGAGGAGGCTGGACCTGTCTCCTGAGGTTGACAAACTGCTCACCCACTCTGGGAGCAAAAGGTGCTAAGTCTGGGAGAGGAATGACTGTTGGGGACAAGGAAGGGTGAGAGACGGAGAACAGATCTAGGGAAGCAGGAAATGAGGGCTTCAGGGATGCCAGCCAGGCAGGGATCAGAGACAGAGGAATCAGAGATAAGACCAGGACTTCAGAGTTAGATGGATGAGGCAGAGATGGTGGAAACTGCCCAAATATGCAAGCAAGGCTTTCAGTCCCACTCCCAAATGACTCCTGACCCCAGTCCTGGCCACCAAGTACAGTAGCCCAAAGCATGCCTCTTACGCCTCAGTGCCCCGTTGGGAAAACCCAGCGGCAATGCCAGTGACCAAGAGCCTATGCAGCAGGGCTGGCCCTGAGCTGCCCAGCTGGGCCTTGGGCCTCCCAGATCTCAGACCAAAGCCTGGTAAGCCTCAGCCTCAGACCTGGGCATGGGCCATGGGGGAGGGGGTTGTGAGGGCCTCTCCTTGCCCTGAACCACAGTCCACATGCTCCGAGTTGAGCAGGGCCCCCTTCCTTTCTGCCCCCCGCCCCTGGCCCTAGATGAATAAAACTCAGGGGGTGGGGGGAGCTATTCATGGAACCAGAGAATGTGTGAGTTGCCCAGCAGCCCCCTCTCATTAGGGGACCCCCGTCAGGTGGCGCTCATTAACTTCAAGTTGTCTCTTGTTTTAAAACTCGGGTGAGGGGGGCAGGGTGGAGGGGCACATTGTCTGGCTGCTGCCCCAGAGAGATTAGGCGCCCAGGGGGAGGGGGCAGGCAAAGGCCCTTTAATTAGTTACTTTCAAAGGTTCCCTGTCCCCTTTCTCTCAGGTCCCCCTCCTAACCCCCGGCTGGGCCCAGCTTCGAGGGGGGCGGTCTTTTCTGCTTGGCAGAGCCGCCTGGTCACTCGGCTTAAATCCGCAGTCTTTGTTTCTGCTTGGACAATGGGCCCAGCACATCAGCCATGGAGGCCACGGAAGAAACAGGGCCTTCTCCTGTGCGGCCAGGAGCCGGCTGAGTGGGGTACATCCTGGCACCAGCCTGCAACCTGGGGCCCTCAACAGGGGGCTGGTACCATGAATGCTTCCTAGGCTGAAAGGAAGAGGATAGCAACACACACACACACACACACACCTCAAGGCCTAGCTATAACAGTGGAAAAAGGAGAAATAAACTTCATGTCAGGGTCTCCTTCACATAGGAAGTTTCTAGGTCTTAGGGTCTGGCTCAAGGATGGGTGTGCTCTTTCTTTCTATGGTTTATGAGTCAGGCAAATCTGGGTCCCAATCTTAGCTCTACTACTCATGAGCAAATAATTAATCTCTCAAACTTCAATTTCCCTCATCTATAAAATGGGGAAAATAATGACTGCCTCTTGGGTTGTGAGGATTAAATAATCTAACTCGGTAAAAGGGTCTGGCACAGTGCCTGGCACACAGTAAGGGCTCAGTACCTGTTAGTTTCCTCTTTGTATGGTTCCTATGGCCAGAGCCTTACCCTACACCCTCTACTACTAAGGAGCAGGTGCATGGGACCCTTTCAGCTTCAGGAGTGCCAGTGGCCGACATGGACTAAGCTCCTGCTGGGACACACACGCAGGAAAAGACTCAGCACTGAGTGTGCACACATGAATGAGGAGGAAGGAGAATCCCAGATTGGGAGTGATGGGGTTGGGGGTGGGTATCAAACAGAAAGGGGTGACTGGGAACATGAGGAGACAGGGGAGAGTGAGCCAGCTCTGGAGATCCTGGGGGGTGGTCTCTGGGGGAGAGATGGAGAGGCTGAGTTGCAGGAAGAGTTGGTGATTTGCTTGGGTCAGCAGATTAATGGCACTAACGAAGTTTCCGAGGGCATGGTGAGTTGGGGGGTCGGGGGCGTCCATGTGGAAAGGCACATGACTGGGGATTGATCAGGCTGAAGATGAAACAGAGAAAGCTTCCCGGGCAGCAGAGGTAGGAAACGCCAAAACCAATTACTCCCCAGCCCCTCCGGCCTCCAGATCCCTCCCCTAGAGAGGAGGGAAGGGGCTGTGACCTCTCTCTGTGGGTGAGGTCACACACATAGACAGACCACTCATGTGGGTAGGTGACGCCACAGGTGCACAGGGGAAGGTCCACACATGGGAACGCATGTGCACAGGGGAAGGTCCACACGTGAGAACGTGGAGGCCCAGAGTGTGATGACATTGCAAGTTCTGGTCTGTATGCCCTCATGGGTCATTTGACTCCTCACAGACGTCCCCACATTCCACCTAAGTGTCCCTACTTGGTCACCATACTTGTCACCAGGAGAAGCAAGGATCCCATGGTGATGGCAGAAGTGGAGGGGGTGCTGAGAATCTTCTTCATTCAATTTTGGCCTTGAGTCTCATCTCCACAAATTTGCTAGTTTTAGCCTCAGTTTCTGGTCAGAGCAACCCTGGATTACCATTTAGGTGGCTAATTCCTTTTGCAGATAACTGACAATGTATCAGCCTCTGGTCAATGGGAGTGTACCCCACTTCGTGAAAACCCATTCCTCTGGAAATAATCAATTACACACTAGTTCTTTTTAACAGCCCCTGATGTTTGTTGAATGAAAAAGTGTGGCAGATTGGGCAGCCCTCTCCAGCCTGAAGAATTCACAAAGGATATCAAAGTACCAGATCAAAGGGCAAGCAAACATCCCTTACAGGACCTAGAGAAGCCCTTGGTTAAAAATCAACAGTTAAGAGGTGATTGGACGTAAGATAAGGGCCCTTCAAACTCACAACACGAACCCACTAGATGTCTACACTTGGGGTCCTTAAGGGAGCTGGGGGTGGGGAAGGTGGAGAGCAGGGGGCCCAGTGAGACCTGAATTTAGCTCTTCCATGTGGAGGACCAGCTCCCTTCTAGGCAGTGTGTATGCTGTGCGGTGTTTGCACCTTCAGGTTCAGGACAGAATTTGTGTTTCATGCCAGATGTTGAGCGGTGTTATTATAGTTATTAGCAATTATGTTTTATCATAAAACCACTTTTCCTTTAAATATATGGGTAAAAAAATTCAGCTTTTCTTGGAGTTCTATCCAGTCTATTCCTCTTGGAGATGACTTCAAGTTTTATAATACAAGTCCATAGGCAAATGAGATGCAAGCCCTGGACATTCGCAGGAGCCCCTGCTGGAAACTTAACCATTTCAGGGAGAGAGAAGCTGCTACACAGCTGGGGTCCAGACGGTTGTCCTATGGGTGGGGGTTGCACTCCAAAGGTACTTCACAGTGTCAGTGACCCCTCCCCAGACCCCTCACCTGTCCCCTCCCCCAACCTTCAACCTCACCAATGCAGCTACTGGGGTTCTTGACCCAAGGATGCCTCCCCCTTCTCCATGCCCCATCCCCATCCCACCCTGTGCCCCGCCACAATGTCTACCAGGGAGACCGGCTCCTCTTGGGGCCTGCAAGCTTTTGTTAGGGTTATGTGAGCCGCTAGTGACAAGGGCCCTGAAACCCAACTCGACCAAACTCATAAAAGGGGTCACTGTCTCTTTAATTAAAGTTCCCTGTTTGGAGGTTAAAGACAAACCCGTTTGATGGTGCAGGTGTGTAGAGTGGGGGTGGGGGAGAAGGGTGGAAGCGGCTAGAGGGAAATGGAATTCTATCCTTAGAGGGGAGCAGGGAGGGGCCTCACCAGGGGCAGGCTGGCTGAGCGATGGATATCTGATGGGGGTCCCTGAGGGTCCTCAGTGTGGCGAGGGTCACAAGGGGAGAAATCAGGCAGGAACCAGGAATCCCAAAGCCAGTGCAGCGAGCTCTGACTCCCCTGCGGGAATGCCCATGCTTCTGGCCCATGCACTGCTACCTGCCCTCCATGATGCCCGACTGACCACTCCCCTTGACCATTCCTCCATCCCTCCCTTTTCCATCCCAAAAGTTCTCCAATAAAAGAGGACCCAGGGCCTAATACCATCTCCCCACAGAAGCAACTTCATCACAGTTTAACATAAAAAGATCAGCTGGTATCGACCTGTAATTTGGACCCATGCCACGCTATTGGCAGGAAGACAGAATAAGTTAGGGTGGCCATGTTTCAAAAATTCTCTGTGTGCACTCAATCACAGCCCAGGGAAGGCGGGCGGGTGCGTAATAACCCAGCCGCGCTCTCCATTTCCCCTGTAGATCAATGCTAATACCAGGAGGCCCCAGAAGATGGATGGAACCGACAGGAACCTTGAAATCCCAACATGGGAGCTGGTGCCTCAACTGATAAAGGATTTCTTCACTGCTACTGGGGCAGGGACGCTGAAACCTTAGGGGCCATGGGAAGACAGTCTGATTGGGGACAAAGAGATGGGGAGAGGGAGCAGCCTCTTCTTTATGCTCCCTGACACCTTTAGTCACTCATGCAGCCACTGACCGATGCTCGCTCCAGAGTCACTGACAGGCACGCCAACCGCTGGCACACACCACTGCTCACACTCTATCCAGCCAAAAGCACCAACGCCTCCCCAAAGACACCTTGACTCCCTGCAGCCCCTCAAATGGGTCCTAGTACACACGCATACACATGCATGTACACAAACTCAAACCTCAACACCAGAATGAATCAAGGTATCTGACGCAAGCACACTTACCTAAGGAGATACAGACACATCCAACCATTGACATCATACTCTGTCCCAATGAAGCAAAAAGAGACACGCATCTACACGCATATGTACTTCTCTGTCTCTCCCTCCTTCCTTTCCATGCCTTCCTTCTTCCCATTTCCTTGTGATTCTGTTTGGAACCTTGCAGGCTGATGGTCAGTCAGGGAACATTCCAGGACCCATTGGATGCAAATCACTAACACAAAAGTATACCAGGCACACAGTCCTGGTCAACCAGACTCCCAGATGGGTGCACACACATGCCGCAAAGTTGGAGACCTGGGTTCCAGGAACAGCTCAGCATGGACTTGCTGTGTGGCCTTGGACAAGCCATTTCCTCTCTCTCTCTTTGGGCCTCTGTTTCCTCATCTATAAAACAAGAGGTTGAACTGGCAGATTTCAAAGGGCCCTTTCAGGTCTGAATTTCTCTGTCTGTTGTGGCAGACACAAAGTCCTGCCGAGAGTTACACACAAACACAGGCAGCCCTGAGCACTCACACTTGGCTGTGGTGGCCTGAAACCATACCCACAAGGACACAGAGGGGAACACAGGCACACGGGGCTCTTCCCAGCAAGGGTGCCTGCAATAGGGGCAGCAGCTCCCATCCTTCCCAGAGCTGGAAGTCAAGGTGCCTCAGAACCCACTCTTCTGGGAGCAAAGATTTGGGGACAAAGGAGAGAGACGGAGGATTGTTGTGAGTTTGAGTGGGGGACAGAGAGGGCCTTGCAGGCTGCTGTCTGATTTCCTTCATTTGAGCTCAGCACCAGGACTGGAGCCATTTCCACAGCCTCGAGCTGACATCTTGTGGCCATCTCCAAGGATTGCAGGCTTCGCAAGGACACACTCAGTCCCCTGCAGAGAAGCATAGCCCTACCCAACCCACAAAGTCCTCGGCAGAACACTGCTTCCCGTCCCCGATGCCCTGTCCCATGCCCAGCTGCCAGGAAAGGCACAGGGGCTGACTTGTTCCCCCAGCGGGGACAGGTAGAAGACAGGGGACTACCTTGGGAAAAGCTTCAGGGTAACTGGGTGACAGAAGGGACTGGAAAAAATGGATGCTTAAGGGAGCTGCAGCCTGTGGTGGAAATGTAGCCCTGCACTCCCACAGCCTCAGTCTAAGGTAAGGAAACATGACCCAGACCCTGGGGGCTACAGTCTAGGGAGGCGACACAGCCTTTCCCTAGGGATCTCCAGGTGAAGGAAGAGACTCAGCCCCAGCCTCCTGGAAGCCCAGTCTGATGGGAGGCATTTGGCCCTCCTCACAGACAGCCTTAGCTTTAGGGGAAAAGGGGAAAGGGAGAGACATGGCTCTGCCCTAATGGAGCTTCTCATTTTGAGGAGGTAAAAACCTCAGCCCACAGCAGTGACCTCAGTTCTATCCGAGGAGCATGGAATTTGGGGGCTTGGAAGCCCCCAGCTATCTCAGCTTCCCATGCCAAGCCCTAACCTGGTAGTCTGAAAGGAACATGATTTCCATGCCTGCATCAGCAGCCTAGGGCTGGGCAGAGGGTTGGAGTAGAAGTTTTGGGGAAGTGGGCCATTCAGATCCAGCCCCATTGATTCTGGAGACACCTGTTGGGCAGGGGTGGGGGATGCATGGCGAGGCAGGACCACACTTTGCAGATCCTCCCAGAGGAAGCCATGATGGAAGTCCCTGGACATCCCTGGGCCAGTTCCTCCTACTAGCCAGAGCCACCTGCCACCTCTGGAGCCAGGTCTCAGGACCCTGGAGATGATAGGTCACACACAAGGCAGAGGCCAGGGGTTCCCAACCTGGAACCAGGGAACCCTGGAGGTGCTGGGATGATGAGTTTGTTATAAATTAGAGACTCGTTAAGAGAAGGTGAGAAGGGCTCAGTAACAGCTTTCGGGGTCCATCTTTTCAATTTCTTGTTCGGTTTGTTTATTGCGATTGTTCCTGTCTCATAAGCTTATTGCAAAACCAATAAAAATGATCTATTCAGAGAGGGAAGCTGTTCTTTTGACTGGAAGCTGCCTCTTGGTCCTGGACCCCACCCCTCCCCCTCCTAGTGGCTGCAGCCTAGCCTGGTTGACCAGCTGTCTCCTGCCGCGGGGTCAGCAGAGGGTGCCAGATTCCTGCTCACCAGAAACTGTGTCCACCTGCCATGTAGCCACCCTGGGCTGGCCTCGGGCCCCCAACCTGGTCCCATCACCCCGATGACCGCTGTACCCCAGCCATCCAGCTCATCTCTGATAGACACACCAGGGCTGTTATGGGGAAACAGGAGGCCAGGGTAGGATCCAAGGACAGTCACTGGAGTCTGAAGTTTCAGGCATGATCTCGGCTCAGTTTCCCCTCTGTGCCTCAGTGAGTCTTTGCCTTTAGCATGGGCTTCCCTGCTGTGAGGTAGCCCTAAGGGCTAACGATGGAACAAAGAGGCCTCCAAGGTTCCCAAGAATCAGAAGTCCTGGTTTTGACCTTGATGGCAGAACAGAGGCCCCTGGCCCTTTGCACATCCAGAACTAGTTACAGTTGGGGGTCAGGGGCTCAGGAATCCCCATCCCGAATGAGTTGGCTCTCACCCCTTCCCTGCTCAGCAAATAGCATTAGTTCTGTTTAGGAACTGTAATATTCCTGAGACACTGCCGATTTCTCTGGGCTACTGACTTGGCTGCGGAGTCTTTCAGATAATTATTGCAGGGAGTACAGGGTTGAGGGGGATCAGGAAAAAGCCAACAGACTCCTTCACTGATTCATACAGAATTTCAGAGCATCAGAGCCTGACAAGACTTCTTTTTTTTTTCTTTTTTTTTTTTTTTCCTGAGTTGGAGTCTAGCTTTTGTCGCCCAGGCTGGAGTGCAATGGTGCAATCTCGGCCCACTGCAACCTCTGCCTCCCAAGTTCAAGCAATTCTCCTGCCTCAGCCTCCTAAATAGCTGGGATTACAGATGCCCACCACCACGCCCAGCTAATTTTCTTTTCTTTTCCCTTTTTTTTTTTTTTTAGATGGTGCCTCATTCTGTCGCCCAGGCCATGCTGGGCTAATTTTTTTATTTTTAGTAGAGACAGGGTTTCACCATCTTGCCCAGGCTCGTCTTAAACTTTTGACTTCATGATCCACCCTCCTTGGCCTCCCAAAGTGCTGGGATTACAGGTGTGAGCCACCACACCCGACCCTGAAGGGACTTCTGAGATCGCTCTGTGAAACCCTTTCCTGCCGCAATACAGAATCAGGGTCAGACCTGAAGTGACTTGGCCAAAGTCACACAGCCAGTGAGTGGCAGAGCCAGGATGGGAATCCAAGGTGACAGACCCTTGCACCACTGCCCTTTATGGCACTCTGCCCAGCATCTTCCTGTGTCCTGCTCATGTCAGCAAGCTCTGCCTCCTTCCTCACAAGCCAGTCCCTGCAGCCAGCACAGGTAACAGACCTTCCTTTCCCTCCCTGCTGTCTAACATCAGGCCTATTTTCTCTAAAGCAAAATCGGTCTGTTTCCCCAAGGCCGACACACTGGCTCTGCCAGAGGGCCCAGATAAGGGGAAAACCTTGCACGGCGGCCTTTGGAGTGTCCCTGTCACTTCAAAGAGCTAACATCAACACACTCTTCCTTTATCTATTTATTTTGGACAAGGAGGAAAAGAGGTGAAGATGGGTAGGAAACAGCCAAAGTTGTCAGGAAGCAGACCATCTCAAGGACTTGGCACATCTTCAGAGAGAAGCACATCAATGTTTTCCCTTGATCTCTGTATTTGTTTATGTTAACGAACACTCAATATAGTGCTTG
The DNA here is from genome assembly GCF_001698545.2 of Rhinopithecus bieti. Classification (NCBI taxonomy): domain Eukaryota; kingdom Metazoa; phylum Chordata; class Mammalia; order Primates; family Cercopithecidae; genus Rhinopithecus; species Rhinopithecus bieti. The sequence continues at coordinate 6,713,023 of NW_016814655.1, read as the reverse complement.
CTGCATGTCAGGCACTATTCTAAGCACTTTGTATATTCACTTATTAGTTTAATTTTATATTAACTTATATATCATATAATTAATTTACTAAATCTTCTTAATAACTTTGAGATAGGTACTGTTATTAGTCCCACTTTACAGATGAGGAAAGCAAATCACAGAAAGGCAAGAAGCTTGCCTGAGGCCAAGTAGCTAATTCACCATTCAAAGTCTGGCTCTTACCCACTAGGATCCTTCTCTTTAGAGAAGCATCAGCACAAGGGCTGGTAGGGCACTATGACCAAGAGAGGAAGGAAGATTCTGAACATTCAGACAAAAATCAGACATTGTTGGGGCCCTGTACAGTGTTCCCTGGAGTCCATCTCTTGTTAATTACCATCGTGGCCTCTTCTGTCCTTAGCTTGTTTGAAAGCCAATGTTTTGGGCCGGGTGCGGTGGCTCACGCCTGTAATCCCAGCACTTTGGGAGGCCGAGGCGGGCAGATCACGAGGTCAGGAGATCAAGACCATCCTGGTCAACACGGTGAAACCCCGTCTCTATTAAAAATACAAAAATTAGCCGGGCACATTGGCAGGCGCCTGTATCCCAGCTACTCGGGAGGCTGAGGCAGGAGAATCACCTGAACACAGGTGGCAGAGGTTGCAGTGAGCCGAGATCACGCCACTGCACTCCAGCCTGGGTGACAGAGCGAGACTCTGTCTCAAAAAAAAAAAAAAAAAAAAAGGGAAAGCCAATGTTTTATGGTTGGGGTGACCAAGGGAAGCACAGGCAGCTTGGACCTTGGGCCCCTCCCACACTAGCCCCATTTGGAGGAGCCTTCTGGGTTCTGGAAGCCAGGGCAGGGGTGTGGTGCTAGCACCCACTGCCTTGTTGCTCATGGATCCCTGCTCCCTCCCACGCAGCTGCCCGCACTGACATCTCTGAGAGGGCCTTTGATTAAAGAGACAAGTGACTTTGCCCATTCTATTGATCAGAATAAATTACTAGGAACTAATTTATGGGCCTCCCCACAGCCGATGACATGGTGGATTGTGCGCTATTGGTCAGTAAATTGGATTGTCAGGCTAGATTATTGGTTTGTATACAGTTATCTCTCATAGCAATATCAGGCAGCCCAGGTAGAAGAGTGAAATCCTTTCTCTGCTGCCAGATGCCAGGATATGACGACGAGGCCTTCTCAGGGGCTGGTGGGGAGGGGCAGGGAGGGAAGAGGAGGAGAAGGGAGGAGAGGCGAGGCGAGGCCTCTGTGCAGGATGCTTATTAATTAGTGCAGCATCACAGCATTAAAAGAACATTAGTGTGGAATCGTCTGCAGAGTGATAGGGAAATGACATTGCAGGCCTCCTCCTGATTCTCCAGCTATGGCTCTGCTGGGGAGAGCAGGGAGGGGGTTGATGAGCAGACAGGGGGATGGGAAAGATAAAGGTTGTTGGGGGGATAAGAGGCCAAGAAGAGGAGAAGAGAAAGGAGAGGCCACATTTGCTGTGAGTTGCAAGCAGAGCAGGTCTGCTAAGTGCCAGCGTCACTGAGCCCCATGTGGGGGAAATGGAGCTGCCGTTCTGCTCCGTACATCACAGCCAACGATGAAAAGTTCTAGAGCTGGGATTTCTCAGGCAATTTGGCCAGTGATGCATGGGGCAGTAGATCCTCGCGCACTCTTCCGTGCTTCTGCCAAGCCAGCAATAACAAAAACTTATTTTTTGCCAGGGAAACGGATATGAGTCAGGCAGCCCATCAGGAGTTAGGGGGGCTTTACCACGCCGCTGCGATTTGTACCGCTCGGCTGTTTCCCCGAGCTCTAAAGACCTGCCAGGAGGTGACAAAGGCGAGACAATTTCGAGTTCACAGTCCTGTGTCCTCGAAGCATAACAGCATGCTATCGAAGGGGACTTTCAGGGGCTGTGGGTTGCAAAGTCAGCGGTCTTTTCCCCCCAGCTCACTGGGGAGTGGGGAGAGGGGGTGAGGAGAAGAGCCACAGAGAGCTGAGGCGCTGCTGTGAATTTCTAGAAGAGATGTGCCCACAGCTCTGCCCTCACTGGGCATGGCCAGAAGGGGTGAGAAGGGGGGTGTTGGAGTGCCAATCTGGCCCCAGGGATGAGAGCATCAGCATCCCAAGTGAATGCCCTCTGGGGCCTCCTGCCATGGGCTGCCATGATTGTTGCCACCCATCCAAACTCTGGGTCATACAATCCCTGGAGGGGTGGATGCGGAAACCCCACTTGGTCCTCTTTTCTCACTCTCACAGTTAGAGCATGAGCCCGGAGGAGGCCTGCGCTTTCTTTGAGGCGTGATCAGGAACACAGATAACCTGTTCTTTGGGCTACAAGCCCCAGGGGAAATGTTCAAATGGAGCACTGAGCCCTTCTGACTTTAGCTATCATTCATCTGACACTGCCAGTAACCCAGCAAGTAAACACCCGCTGGCAGGGACCCAGGGCCTCCAGCTTGCTTGAGTTGCCACTGAGAACAGCTGCAAGGTCTCATCAGTGTCTACAATGACACCAGGATCACCCCCCACCCACCCTACCCCCCTTAGCAGGCGTGGGGCACGCCTATTTGGATCCTGGGAAAAGGCCCAGCACCACAAACTAAAAATATTCTGCACATTCCAAAAGACGAAGTTCAAAGGTTTAGAAGATACAACTCCTTCCCCTAGCATCTGCATGCTTTTTGTGCCCACTCCCTGTCCTCTGTGCTCTCCAAAATTTAAACTTGTAGCCCTCGGCCATTTCAGCATGAATTTTTATCCTGGTCACTCTCCTTTTCTGCCCTCCATTGATAAACACAAAATCAAAGGGGACAGACCCTCAAGTCTCCTTAAGGAGACAAGGCTGGGTTCAGACCCCCAAACCCCAAGGCAGTACCACCCCACCCTGTCTGGCATGACTGTGTCCCAGCTTCCATTATGGCCACTATGTGGAAATGAGCACACAAACCCCCAGAGCACCTGGGCCTCCAAGATGGAAAAGTTTGCAAAGCTTGGAAAAAGAAAAGTGGGCCTGCAAGCTGGTCTATAAATTAGAGACTCATTAAGAAGAGGCGGGAAGGGCTTTGGGGGCCTGAGCCTTTCGATTTCTTGTTGAGCTAGTTTATTGCTATTGTTTCTATTTCATACGTTTATTGCAAAACCAATAAAAATTATCTATTAAGAGCAGGAAACTCATCTTTTGACTTGTTGGTTGAGATTTCTACAGAATAACCTTTAATTGGCCCAACATGTCTGCAGGAGAGGAGAAGGCTCGTGTAGTTACCTCGAGAGGCCAATCAAGCAGACAGTAGGAAGGCCCAGTCCTTGGGGTGGGGAAGCGGGTGGCCACAAAAACAAGAACACTGTATCCAGAGCCTGCCCAGGGCAAAGCCTTCCCACTGCCATCCTAACCAGTGGGAAGCCATACTGTTTCACCTACCCAATATTTTAAATTTTTTAATTAATTGAAAACATTGAAAATTTGAGACTTTTCATCATACATGCTGGTATCTGGCTTCTCTTTAAAAATGGCAAGATCAGCTGGGCGCGGTGGCTCACGCCTGTAATCCCAGCACTTTGGGAGGCCAAAGCGGGTGGATCACGAAGTCAAGAGATCGAGACCATCCTGGTTAACCTGGTGAAACCCCATCTCTACTAAAAATACAAAACTTAGCTGGGCATGGTGGCCTGTAGTCCCAGCTACTCGGGAGGCTGAGGCAGGAGAATCACTTGAACCCAGGAGGTGGAGGTTGCAGTGAGCCGAGATGGTGCCACTGTACTCCAGCCTGTCAACACAGCAAGACTCTGTCTCAAAAAATAAAAAAAAAAATAAAGGCAAGATCATTCTGGCTTTCATTCTCACCTAGAAACAACTGTTTCTAGGAGAGAGACAGTGTCTTACCTTCAGCAGGGCCCCACAGTGCCCAGTCAGCTTGCTATATACTTATATTACCTGCCTGGCACCTCTATGCAGCCTCTACCTTTTTTTTCCTCTTTTGAGACAAGATCTCACTCGGTCACCCAGGCTGGAGTGTAGTGATGCCATCATGGCTCACTGCAGCCTCAAGATCCCTGGCTCAGGTGATTCTCCCACCTCAGCCTCCTGAGTAGCTAGGGCTACGGGTGCGTGCCATCATGCCTTGCTAATTTTTTTGTAGTTTTTGGTAGAGATGGAGTTTTGCCACATTGCCCAGGTTGATCTCAAACTCCTGGGCTCAAGCAATCCACCTGCCTCAGCCTCCCAGTGTTGGGATTACAGGCAAGAACCACTGCACCTGGTCTGCAGCCCCTACTTTAGAAGAGGACTAAATTGGAAGGGGGAGAGAGTTAAACATTTATGAACTATGATTGAAATAAAGTTCTATAAGAATGCTTCCAAATCAGACTAATAAAATTTCTCTTCCAAGATCCTCAAAGGAAGACCCAGGTCTAGTACCAGCTGGAAGGGAAGGGAGCTAACATTTCATTGCATGCTGATGTGCCAGGCTCAGCACCGACTTTTTTTTTTTTTTTTTTTTTTTTGGAGATGGAGTCTCACTCTGTCGCCCAGCTGGAGTAGCAGAAAGGCACCTGAAGATCTCGGCTCACTACCAAGCTCGACCTCCTGGGTTACGCCATTCTCCTGCTTCAGCCTCGGAGTAGCTGGGACTTGCAGGCGCCCGCCGCCACGGCCAGCTTTTTTTTTTTTTTTTTATTTTTTTTTTTTTGTATTTTTAGTAGAATGGCGATTTCACTGTGTTAGCCAGTATATCAGCGGTTCTCGATCTTCCTGTATCTTCATGGATCCACCCTGCCTTGGCCTCCACAAAGTGCTGGGATTACAGGTATGAGCCACCACACCCAGCCAGCACCAACTTTTTATGGGCATTATCCCCTTTTACCAATAGGGAAATTGAAGCTGGGAGATGTCTGTAATGCGCCCAGGGGCAAAGGATAATATAACCTCCAGCCTGAAAACACCAGCCCGAGAAGAGCCCAGTAACCATCTCGCCAGCTTTAAAGAAGAAATGGGAGGTACACAGTGTAATTCTCCCAGGCCTCCAGGTGCCCTGAGGGAAGATTCACAACCAATTGAGGCAAAATCCACCCAACTGTGACTCAAGTTAGAACTTGCCTCCAGAGTTACCAACACCCCTAAATCTAGTGAAAGGGAACCACAGGGTCTTTAATAATCACTCTGTCAGGTCACGGGATGGTGACTAATGGGCCTAGAGGAGGAGATGGTGAAAAACACTCTAGGAAATAAATTTGGGTGATTAAATTTCAAGGCAGTTCATGGAACAGCAACCTGAGGCCTAAACTAAGCCATCAAGTTACCAAGAGAATCAAGATTTCAATTTAACCACTGCTGCCCAGGAACCAAGCGTGCATCTGCAAAGTGTTTGTGGGTTAGAAGTAGGTACCCCCCAGAACTTTCTGAGTAACTCTGGCACCTTCCTAACCTCAGCCATTTCTCCCAAAGGGCCAACTAGCAGTAAGTCAAAGAATTCATGTGTTTCTCTGGTTATTTCATAATTCCAGGTCTTTAAGTAAAAATCATGGCTCACCGAGTAAGGGAGGTAGGGGTTCAGGTTGGGCCTCCTATCAGGCACAGGCCAGAGCCATACACAAATCTTTGAGAGACTCTCAGTTTAGTAAACTAACAGGAGAAGCCCAAATTCCTCCAATTCCCTGCTATTTCAATTGAATGCTATGTTCCCATCATTGAATGCTATGTTCCTTGATTGGACCTTATCCCCAAACAGTCATGGGCTAATGTCTGGGGCATAATCCCCCTCCAACTGAATCACACCCCAGGTGCTGTTAAGCTTTGCAGGTGAACACAACCCAGGGTCTAAGGTAAGAACCCTAGGTCTGATTCTCCATCAGATACTGTCCATGCTCACTGTTTATAGTCTCTGAGGCATTACTACTTTAAATTGTTTATTTCTTTTTGAGTAAAGTCAGTGTGGGGAGAGCTGGAGCCGGTGACAGGCCTCTGTAATGGAAGAACCCAGGCGGGAAGAGCTTAGCAACTGCAGCTGCTCCCATCTCTCTCTCTTTCTCAATCTCTTCCTCTCTCGAGATTTCACCTCTCTCTGCCCTGGCTCCACCAGCTGTTTCCTGCAAATCCAGCTGAGACAGCTGCTGGCCCCACCAGGCTAAATTTCCAGGGGCCCTGGAACCCCTTGGCTGTCTCGGCCCAAATGTGGGCAAATAGGCGTCCAGACAAGGCTGAGATTGTTCAAAAAGCACTTCGCTAGGAAACTGGGGGGAACGCCAAAAAAGTAAATTACAAAAGCAGAGAAACAGACAACTTATGGAACACAGATTCCTTCCCCAGCATAATTCAAGTCTAGACCCAGAATAGTTTGTTGCAAAAACAAGAGGCTAAGAAGGGTGGGAAGAAAAGGTACAGGATTTTGACCTCCTTGCTCCTCATTCTTTCTCAATTCATTAGGGCTTGGACTTTAGCCTGAGGTAGAGGTTGTTCTGGGAAAGGGCCATATGTGCAAAGCAGCCCCCAAATACTGACGGGGCCAAGAAACAAAGAACGAGGCAGACAAATCCGATTTGTCCACGAAGGGTGTTTTATTGGGGGAACTTACAGAGAGAAGTGTGGTCTTGCATGGATGCAAGATAGGTAGATTTCCGCACTGTTACTCCCCAGACCCATGGCTTATATACTATAGGGAAAGGGTGCACACACTCCAGCAGGACAATGCAAGGCACCTCTCTAGAAGAGGCAAGAAAGCTATATGCGTCATAGCCTATAATTTGTGCGATAACATCAAGGTTGCTTTGTTCTTACACTAGAGACAAACAAAGTAGGAATCAGGAGGCACTCAGGGGACTGGGGCTACCCAGAAGTCAACATGGCGGGTTAGCATCCGCAATGGAGTTGCTCTTGTCTCCACATAGGTTAACACCATTGCCATGTCTCATTGAGTTCTCGGCTTTCAGAACAATACCACCCAGGCTCCTGTCTGAATCTGGCTCCCAGATCTGGGCTGTGCTATGTCTGCTCTGCCCCCTAGTTGGGGCTCCTGATCAGGCCCCTGAATGAGGAATGCACTCCTCTGCCGACCTTCTTATGCCGGTTCCGGGGTGCCCCTTCCAGAGAGTTCAATGGTTATGCTCCATCCGCAAACATGCGACCTTCTCCCCAAGGCTGCTTCTACCTTTCCTTAAAGCTAAAATTGGACAGGAATGGTGATTCACACTTGTAATTCCAGCACTTTGGAAGGCTAAGGTGGGAGAATTGTTTGAGGTCAGGGGTTCAAGACCAACCTGGACAACACAGTGAGAGCCTGTGTCTACAAAAAAATTGTTTTAGAAAATTAGCTGGGCGTGGTGGTACCCACCTACAGTCCTAGTTGCTTGGGAGGCTGAGGCAGAAGGAGAGCTTGAGCCCAGAAGTTTGAGGTTATAGTGAATACCACTGTACTCTAGCCTGGGTGACAGAGTGAGACCTTGTCTCTTTAAAAAAACAACAAAAGAAAACGAAGATCTTGGTCTCTGGTGGGTTTAGGTGCTGAGACTCTTGGGGTGATGTCTGTCTGGCAGGATGGTGGTGAAGCTATTATTCCAGAAGCCTTTCCCTCTGAGCTCCCAGCCCTAGCAATCCCTTTTAGGTCCCCTGTTCCACACCATTTAGATGCCAGCCCACATGACCTTCCTATATTCCACTGCTACACTGGAGCTAACAAGCACAAATATCTACCAACTATCACCGAGAATTGAGAAACTGTTCTCTCAGAGCACCTCCAGAAGAAGTGAGCTAAATGCTAGGTGATGCTTCCAATTCCCATCTCTAGATCTAGGTTCAACAGAGTTCCACTTCCAAAACTTCCATCGTTTATTGGAAATTTCCATCAGGCTCATTCATCAGCGCCTTAGCATCCATTACCCAACTTGCCCCCAATCTAATGTGTCATCCTATTATTGCCAGGTAGCTGGAATCTATTGGTCCAACCATGGGCTTTGGGGTTCAAACTCTGGTCCTGTCATCTATTAGCTGGAAGACCTGAGTTAAGTCATTTAACCAGAACTGCTTTTTCTGTGACATTGGAATGAGTGTTTTGTAGTTCCTTCTCATGGTTGATATGAGGAATTAATAAAATTGCATCTGTAAACCATCTAGCATTTTGCCCGACATGTAGTAAGAACATTAAAATTAATATAGATACACAGATATACTCCCTTTCCTATGTAAACTGGTGCTTTATACCAACTCTCCAATATCCTTCTGTGACACCATCATTTCCAGAAAAGTGGATTATCTTGGATCCATGTGACAGACTTCATTCACATTATAAATTAATAAATTCACATTCTGGTTTTAGGCATTAGTCTCTCAAGACTGATCAATGTGCTTTTGCCACCAGGACAAGGATCTGTTTCTGGTTGCACAGAAAATGAGTTTTCTGCACCCAAAAGGCTGAGGGTCAGAGAAAATTCTCCAAGTCCATGACTGTCCCCTGAGAAAACTCCCAGGAGACAGCATGCTCATCACCCCCACGACAACTATTCACCTCTATATCAGCTACCCCTGGATTTGCCGTCTCTCTTTCCATTTGGAACTGTTCTACCCTGGGCTCAGGGTTTCACATCTAGTAGGTGTTTAGGACCTATTTGTTTTGTCAGTGTGTGAGTGGGTGGGTGTATGGTTGAGTGGGTCACGGGAATTCGTACCTCTTTCTGAGGCAGGGAAGGAGCAGTGGTGGCCTAGCAACCAGGGAATCTGCCTAGCAACAAGGGTGGGAGGCAGAGGCTGCTGGAATCGGTTAGAATGGCTAACAAATAGGCAGATGTAAAAGAGACCTTTCTGGATCTTGTCAAGTTGCAGTCTCAGACCAAAAGGAGAAAGGAGACCCACAGGGATCAGGAACGAAGTGTGGGAGGGAGGGCAGGAGTAGAGTCACTGTATTTGAAAATGTTACAAACTCAAATTGGAAAAAGCCTCATGCCTTTTCTACATGTGCTCAAGCAGAGGGCATCCCTCCCCACTCCCACCCCAAGGAAGGTAGACACATTTGAAGAGCTTATCACCTTTTCTGCACTCCAATTTGCAAGGGTACAACATTTTAACGTGTTCTGTCAAGTCTGGAATTTTTATCAACTCAGAAAGCTACAACCCCCCGAAAGACGTATATTCACTTAAAATGAACCCAGAGGCAGATTAAGCGACTATCCAATACGGTCTGTCTAGGGCAAAGGAACCATTAGGAACTCGGGACTGGTCTGGCTTGAATCGTTTCCCTTTCCTTCCTTTCCACCCGTCACAGGACAGGGCTTGGACATCCCCTCCTGTGAACTCTCAAGACCCTCCCCTGAAGAGAAAAAAAATAATTAAAACTGCTGAGTTTGAACTGCCCCTAACAGCGAGGTGCTCCAAAACCTCAGCAAACTTTAACAAATAACCAGCTTGCTTGGGGGAGAGAGGAAGCTTTATTCACCAGACAAACTGACAATTAACTGCTATTCAAATCCCCCTCTAGTCCTAGCATATTGGTTCTCCTTTGAAAATGGCTCGGCATGGGGTAGAATTTTTGGCCTTGAGTTTAGAACTACTGTGCATAAAATCAAAGCAAGGAAGCCAGCAGTTGAGAGAATAGAGGCTATTTGGGGATTAGTGATTTCGGAGTTAGATTTCTAATAACTTGGTGAGTGGTGGGTTAGGAATGTCCTCCAGGAGCATCAGGCAGTCAACACTGTGGGACATGTCCTCACATTGAACTGGAAAGCAGTGAGTCACTACCCTAGAGAGTGGAAATACAAAATGGCATGAAATAACTGCAACCGCAGCACCACATGGTAATCTGCCTTTTGTGACCTCTGCAGGCTACATCACAATGCTTACAACTTGGGGTTATGTGTGAAGCCCCAAGTTTGGCTCAAAGTTTTCTCCCCAAACAGCCACAAATATGGGCACCCCCACATTAGAGAACACATTAATGGAGAACAAAGGGAGGAGAGTGGATAGGATGGGAGAGGAGAGAAGGAGGGGGCAGGCATTCAAACTGCTCATTTTCCCCTAGGAAGCATAAGGCCCAGCCACTACGGTGGGTGAGCAAAGCAAATTGGTAATGGGTGATCCAGATTGCTTTGCAGAGTCTTGCCTGCTTTCCAGGCACTTACTAAACTTTATAACTCTTTTGGGGGTAAGGCACATAAACCCAGGGTTTCTCATTGACCAGTCAGGGAGAGGGAGTCTGAGCTGGCTGATCCAGGTCTGTTGCTTTTCCACAATACTGTAGTCCATCAAGATATTTTTTTAATGCATTTTTTTAAAGGAGGGCTAGAAAATGATGATATGAGCAGCAGCTGCTGTAGATTCCAGATTGCAATAGCCCAGCCTAGAAAGCACTAGAAAACTCAGTGTTTCAGAGATGGAGAAGGCATAAGACAGAGGTCCACAGATGGCTGCTTATCCTAGGCACCCTGATGTGGAGGGAGGAATTCTGTGTGGATAAGTTTACCTTTATCCTTTTTGGTTTTAATTGAAGTACAACTTGCAAACAGTAAAAGGGATGGTTCAGTGTCTGGCTTGATGAAGGTATACTATATATGTATTCATGTAATCACCAGCCAGATCAAATGTGGAACATGACCCCCATTCCAGAAGGTTCCCTTGTGTCTCCTCACAGTCAATATGCATCCACCTCCCAGAAGTAGCCACATTCTACCCTCTCTCTAAATAAGTTTTACCTGTTTTTTAAGTTTCATAGAAATGGAATCACTTGGCCGGGCGTGGTGGCTCATGCCTGCAATCCCAGCACTTTGGGAGGCCAAGGCGGGCGGATCACGAGGTCAGGAAATCGAGACCATCCTGACTAACACAGTGAAACCCCATCTCTACTAAAACTACAAAAAAAAAAAAAAAAAAAAAATTAGTTGGGCATGGTGACGGGCACCTGTAGTCCCAGTTACTCAGGAGACTGAGGCAGGAGAATGGTGTGAACCCAGGAGGCAGAGCTTGCAGTGAGCTGAGATCGTGCCACTGCACTCCAGCCTGGGTGATACAGTGAGACTCTGTCTCAAAAAAAAGAAAAAGAAAAAGAAATGGAGTCACTTAGTATATACTCTTTTGTGTCTACCTTCTCCTGCTCAATGTATCTGTGAGATTCATCTACGGTGTTGTGGGAATCAATAGTTCATTCTTTTTCATGGCTGTGTGGTAATCCATTGTAGAAATATGCCACCATTTATCCATTCTACTGTTGGGACATTTGTGTTACTTCCAGTTTTTGCCTATTATGCATAAAACTGCTATGAATACTCTTGTATCTGTTTAATGGTGGATGTTAGCACTCATTTTTTTTTTCTTTTAGAGATGGGGGTCTCACTGTGTTGCCCAGGCTGGAGTGCAGTGGCTGTTCTCCCACATGATCATGGTGCACTGCAGCCTCAAACTCCCGGCCTCAAGTGATCCTCCTGCCTCCACCTCTGAGTAGCTGGGACTACAGATGTGCACCATTGCACCTGGTTTTGTTGTTATTAGCATTCATTGCTGTTGGGTATATACCCAAGAGTGGAATTACTGGGCCACTTATTTATAAACAAAATAACCTGGACTCAAAGACAGTAGGGACCATGTCTGTCTTCTTCACCGCTGTATCTCCAGAGCTTGTTGCAAAGTAGGTACTCAGTATATATTTGGAAATATATTTGGAAAGGATAAAAGAATATTGATGAAAATGTCAACTTTTCCAAAATTAATGAACACACTTGATGCAATTCTAATTAGATAACAAAAAAGTTTTGATTTGGAGGAAAAATTAAATAAAATCATCCTAAAATTATATAGAAGGATAAATGCTTTAGAATGGCAAATAAAAATGTAAAAAAGAAACATAAAGGGTGAGACTTGTCTTCCTAGACATCAGAATGTACTATAAAACCACTGTAATTAAATCAATTTGGTATTGGCATGGGAATAGATAAATGGATCACTGGAATAAAATAGAGAACTCAGAAACAGACCAAGTATATACATGAAAATTTACTATATGACATACTTGGTATTTCAATTCCATGAAAGAATGGATTATTTAATAAATGGCACCAAGACAACTTCCATCTGGAAGAAAATAAAATGGGACTCCTATTTTATACCACATACAAATATAAACTCCATATAGATTAAAAACAAATGTAAAAAATAAGACAATAATAATCTTGAAAATTTAGGAGGCTACATGTTCAATATGGAGGCAGGAAGGGAGGTGCTTTGTAAACCAAGACTGGAAATCCAGAAGCTATAAAAGAAAATATAGACGTATTTTATTTTACCTTGTAACAATTAAAAAACACTTTTGTATGGCAAAAGATAAAACAAAGTCAGTAGACAAACAATAGATTTGGGATAAAATATTTGTAATGTATAGGACAGACGATTTTTTAAAATAAAAGATTCTATAAATGAACAAAAGAAATACAAATAATAGAAAAATAGGCAAAGGGCATCAACAGACATCTCACAAAAGAGCATATTTAAGTGGTCAATACACATAGGGAAAGAAGCTAAAAATTGTTAGTATTCAGAGAGATGCAAATTAAAATATAATGAGATATTATTTTATACCTTTTAGACTAGCAAAAATTAAAATGAGGGTAATTTCCATTGCTGACAGGGATAGAAGGAAAACAGTTTTTACACTGCTGGTAGAAATGCAAATTTCCACAACCCTCTATAATCTAGAAACATCTTTAGAAATAGAAAATATATATTCCCTTTGACCCATCACACTCTTATATCCCATAGAAGAGTAAACGCTAAGAGATCATACATACATACATACGTACACACACACACATATTAGGATTGTTTGTACTGGCCATTCTTCTCCCCAACTCTGGGGGAGAAAAAACAGAAACAAACAGTAACAGGCACCAAGTGGTATGCTAGTTAAAACCAGGAAAAAGCCCTGGTTTGCAGTGTTTACAGATTTCTATGATGTAAATATTCCCATCATGCCTGATTTCAAGCTACCAGCCTGATGTCACTGAGTGCCAGGTTGGAAAGAAATGTTAACAATCAGTTCCAGAAAGCCAGGAGCTCCAGCTGAGCCACACCTTGAATAAGTTATATATAGCACAGCCACACCTCTGGCTATTAAAAAGAATGATGAGCCAGACATGGTGGCTCACACCTGTAATCCAAGCACCGTGGGAGGCTGACGCAGGCAGATTGCTTGAGTACAGGAGTTCAAGACCAGACTGGGCAACATGACAAAACCCCATCTCTATAAAAAATACAAAGAATTAGCCAGGCATGGTGGCATGTGCTTGTCCCAGCTACTCGGGAGGCTGAGGTAGGAGGATCACCTGAACCTGGGAGGTCAAGGCTGCAGTGAACCAAGACCTTGTCCTTCCACTCCAGCCTGGGCAACATGAGTGAGATTCCATCTCAATAAAAAAAGAATGAGATGATATTGCAGAAGTTTACTTGGTAGATTTCCAAGAGGTATTGTTGAGGGAAAAAAAGCAAGTGGCAGAAACGCATATAATATGATATAATCATATTTTTGTGAAATATATATTGACAACAAATCTATATATGTATGTATGCATTCTATTTGCATATGATTGTATGACTTTGAGAAGATGGGGAGGAGGGAGCCAAGGAAAAAGAGGAAGCAAAAAGGGCACATTTATGCATTATACATATGTATATAGAAATAAGATTCTTTTAACCAAAAAAAAGAAAGAAAAATATATTGAGCCCTTGAAACATGCCCTGTTCTATATCAGCTGCTTGGGAATATAGGAACACTTGAGACATGGTTTTACTCTTACATCTAGCTGAAAATATAAAAGCAAATGATCACAGGATTATTTACATATTTATTTATTTGAGACAGAATCTCACTCTGTCGCCCAGCCTGGAGTAGAGTGGCTCATTCTCAGCTCACTGCAACCTCCGCCTCCTGGGCTCGATCGAGCAGTCCTCCCACTTCAGCCTCCAAAGTAGCTGGGACGGTGCGCCACCCATGCCCTGCTAGTTTTTGTAGTCTTAGTAGAGATGGGGTTTCTCCATGTTGGTCAGGCTGGTCTCAAACTCCTGAGCTCAGGTGATCCACCCGCCTCAGCTTCCCAAAGTGCTGGGATTACAGGCGTAAGCCACCGCACCCAGACCACAGGGTAATTTATTATCTCCAAGTAGGTGTGAAATAAATGCCACAATGGAAGGACAAGTAAAATAACAGAAGGGCTGGGGTTTTCATTGTTGTGATTGTTTTTTAAATAAGCCCCAAGGGTCCTCCTCCGCTCAAGCTTGCTGCCAAGTCTGGATCTCCTTCACCTTCTTGCAGTGGGTCCTGGGACTAGTCTGCTTTCGTCTCCTTGGGGAGGTAACTTTGCCAGCCTCCCCAGCTCCTCCTTTCTTGCTGCTCCCCAAAGACAAATACATTTTATTTTAAAGCTTTTATTGCTTTGCTGCTACTGATTTACTGCTTATCACCATGGAAACAGACGTGGAAAATATAAACAACATGATTGAGGAAGCCACACCTAATCAAGAATCTCACAGGTGTAACAAGGTTTGGTTCCCCCACCTGCCTCTTGACTACTTTTATTTATTTTGGTCTGTCTTTTTTTTTCTTTTAAATTTTGCACTTCTCACATCTGTACCATCAACTCCTTTCTGAAATGGTTACTAGAAGCCCTCACTGGGTGCTACCCTTCCTTTCAATTCTCTCTCTTTCTCTCTCCCTCTCTCTCCCCCTGGGTGGCCAACTATCCATCAAGCAAGACCTGCTCAGAGTGGCCATTGGCTTTACATTGGGGAGGGGGCCTCTCACCTCACAGGAGTTCTGTTCTCCCAGGCCTCTCTTTTATTGGGTTTTCATCTCTGTATAACACACTAACAAATAGGCCAGACAGGTAATCTGTGTGTCTCCAAACCAAGGATTAGCTAAAGCCCAGTAAATCCCAGTTGGCCCCAGCAGCCTTTGTCTTCAGGAAGCAGCAGACCCTGATGAATTCTCCACTCAGAGAAGTCCCCTCAGCCCATCAAAGTCTCCCATCACCACCTGATACTCCCTCCTCTCCAAACATTGTAGTCTCCTTGCTGCCAACTGGCCACTTTTTGTCTGGCTCTGTGTTCCAGTGAGCATCCTCTGCCTGGGAAAGGCTAGCTTTTTTTTTTTTTAAAGACAGAATCTCTCTCTGTTGCCCAGGCTGGAGTGCAGTGGCATGATCTCAGCTCAGTACAACTTCTACCTCCCGGGTTCAAGTGATTCTCCTCCCTCAGTCTCCCGAGTAGCTGCGATTACAGGTGGCCGCCACCACATCTGACTAATTTTTGTATTTTTCAGTAGAGATAGTGTTTCACCATGTTAGCCAGGCTAGACTTGAACTCCTGTCCTTAAGTGTTCCGCCCGCCTCAGCCTTCCCAAGTGCTGGGATTACAGGTGTGAGTCACTGCGCCCTGCCGAAGCTGGTTTTTATGCTAGCACCATTGCTACCTCCCATTTAAACACAGCTTATGAAAACTCACTGTGCTCAATATCTTTAAATGATTGTATCTACATTTCATTTACTTATGTATTTATTGATTTATTTTAGAAACAGAATCTGTGTCACCCAGGCTGGAGTGTAATGATGCAATCATAGCTCACTGCAGCCTCAAACTCCTGAGTTCAAGCAATCCTCCTACCTCAGCCTTCCACGTAACTAGGGCTACAGGGGCATGCCATCATGCCCAGGTAATTTTTTTTTTTTTTTGGTAGAGAGAGAGGTCTTGATATGTTGCCCAGGCTGATCTCGAACTCCTGGCCTCAAGTAATCCTTCCATTTCTGCCTCCCAAAGTGCTGGGATTACAGGCACGAGCCACCATGCCTGGCCCCACATCCACATTTTATATTGACCCAGCTTGCCAGAATATGTACATAAAGCTCTGAATCACACAAGAAGACAGCCCAGAGGGGCTGTTTACATAGGAAAAAGAGCTGACAGTTTATCAGAGGGTCTGAGGTAATGTCAATTCCACGGGGTCAGCTGGAAAAGAGAAAAATAGGGGTTGGAATCTTAATAGTCAGATGAATGTCAAGCAAGCCCCATCTGACAAGGGGAACACAGGTCAGAGGTGGCAGCAGAAGGACAGAGGAATCAAAGGAAACTTCAGTGAATCAAGGATGAAGCTTCAGACTGGGCAGCAATGTCTCAGCAGCCTACAACTGAGGTGAGACCACACACAACTACACAACTGATGAGTGATATTCCTGGACAAGGCCTAACTGCCCACTGCCTGCACTTTATGTTTTATTTTGTTTTTAACCTTCATTGTTTTCCTGATTACAAAAATAACTCATACTCATTGTGAAAATGTCAAAAGTTACAGAAACATACAAGGTAGATGTTAAAATCCTGTCTTTCAGAGATATAACTACTTCTAAGTTGAGGTGCATTTATCCAGATTGCTTTCCCTGCATATATGAACATTTAATATATATAAATAAATATATAAAGTTTAC
>NW_016814655.1:6660530-6693776 GCF_001698545.2 Rhinopithecus bieti | reverse complement strand
TCTAATTTTTTTGTATTTTTAGTAGAGACGGGGTTTCACCGTGTTAGCCAGGATGGTCTCGATCTCCTGACCTCGTGATCTGCCTGCCTCGGCCTCCCAAAGTGCTGGGATTACAGGCATGAGCCACTGCGCCTGGCCTATATATATATATTTTTTTTAAGACGGAGTTTCGCTCCTGTTGCGCAGGCTGGAGTGCAGTGGCTTGATCTCGGCTCACTGCAAGCTCCGCCTCCTGGATTCAAGCGATTCTCCTGCCTCGGCCTCCCAAGTAGCTGAGATTACAGGTGCCTGCCACCACACCTGGCTGATTTTTGTATTTTTAGTAGAGACGGGGTTTCACCATGTTGGCCAGATTAGTCTTGAACTCCTGACCTCAGGTGATCTGCTCGCCTCAGCCTCCCAAAGTGCTGGAATTACAGGAGACAGCCACCTCGCCCAGCCAAATGTCTTCTATTTTAAAAGAGCACTTTATGATTCTGAGGATCCTAGACTGGGTTCCCAATTCAACAGGTCTCAATCTCGTCAGTCGTGGCTGCCCCTGTGCATTTACTTAAACCAACGTGTACATTGTAATCATTATGCAACATCTGTAGGTAGGCTGCAACATTCTATGACTAATGAACAGTCTGAAAATGTCAGAACTTTTGAGTCCTAAAGCCAGTCCTGAGTGAGTCACGCACAACCTCCTGGCACCTATAACATAAGGTCTGCAGAATGCATAATTTCCCAAGCCTTGTAGAGATTGGGTGGTGGGTACTGCAGAAAGAAGGGGCAGATTTCATGAGAAAATGTAATCTCAAAGCAAGTTTTGAATACGAGTGCCTCATGGGTCGGGTACATCTGTGGACACCTGTTGTTTTGCCATTTGTTCTGCCGAATTGGAGACACCCAGAATTCCCCAGGCTGATCCCTTGACTTTCCACACCTGTCCACATCTGAATTTTTCATTTGTGATCTAAGCCAGCAGCACTCTAAGGGCCTCTAGAAACTCAGGTGCGGCATTTCTAGGCACGCTCTACAAAACAAAAACAAAGGACATTTTCCTGCTCCTGACTATTCAGGAAAGGTTTGTTTCTGCTCTGGTCATAAGAATAACACAAAGTGAGAATTTTGTGCTAGGAAGAGTTCAGAAAGAGAACACTATGATAAAGAGCATATGAGACTCCAACATGGGAAACTAGAGATTCTGGGGAAATCTTGGAACGGATGGTTTGGGTTTATCACATGTTGGGACCTCAGAATAAAGCCTGCTTCAAGAGCAAACAGAAGAGGAAAAAGACAGATTTGGTGAGTGACCTGGAGAGGACTGGGGTGGAAGTCTCACAAAGTGGCTAGCCTAGTTCCTTAAAATGCAGAGAATGTTCTCAGGTTCATCTAATGCAATGCATTTTTATAATGTCTCCAGTTGTTTCCGGCTGGGAAGTAAGTGCCTGGGATGGAGGGGCTGGGGAAAGAAGGAAGAAGGAGGGCACTATTGACTAAGGCCCAAACCAGGACTAAGTGACCACTGGGGATTACTCCTAGAACTTTAGTCGGGAATGTTCAAGTGCCACATAGGCTAGCTCTGTCCCTGCAACAACTGCATCCTCTTGCCTAGGAATCACCTTTTGAGGAATGGGCCTTGTGTCAAAAAATCAGGGGAAGTTTGCGCTAGGCAAGCACACAGGCTGGGGGAACTAACTCAGTTGTAAGAGCTAGCCTCCATGGAGAATGTACCACCCCAATTTCAGTGGACAGATGTTTCAAAATCCTCAGTCCTAATTCTAAAAAAGGCATTAAGACATCCAGGGCAAGTCAACAAGGCCTTCATGCAAGCATGCCAAGTGCCTACTATGAATAAATAAAATAGTTCTCAATAATAGGTTAATAAATAGGGATAATCAGAATTAACCTTTATTGAGCTACTAGATATCAGACATTATTATAAGCGCTTTAAGAGACAGAGTCTTGCCCTGTCATCCAGGCTGGAGTGCAGCCTTGTGATCATAGCTCACTGCAGCCTACAACTCCTGGGCTCAAGCGATTCCCCTACCTCAGCTGGGACTACAGGCACACACCACCTCACCTGGCTACTTTTTAAATTATTTTGTAAAGATGGGAGTCTCACTTTGTTGCCCACGCTAGTCTCAAATTCCTGGCTTCAAGCGATCCTCCCACTTTGGTCTCCCAATATAAGCACTTTATATATGCTAACTGATTTAATACAAGCCATCGAGATGGGTACTATTACTATCTCCATTTTACAAATGAGGAATCTGAAGCACAGGGAGGCTAAGTACCTTCCTGAACTGTAACAAAAGCTAAGATTCAAACCTAGGCAGTCTGGCTTCAGAGTCCACCACTCCTAACCACTCTGCTATACTGTCTTTTTTTTTTTGAGACAGCGTCTCACTGTCACCCAGGCTGGAGTGCAGTGGCACAATCACTCACTACAGCCTTGACCTGCTGGGCTTAACCAATCCTCCCACCTTAGCTACCCGAGTAGCTGGGACTACACCATGAACCACCAGGCCTGGCTTTTGTTATATTTGTAGAGACATAGTCTCATTATGTTGCCCAGGTTGGTCTCAAACTCTTGAGCTCAAGTGACCCTCCTGCCTCAGCCTCCCAAAGTGCTGAGATTACAGGAACAAGCCACCACACCGAGCCTATACTGCCTCTAGAGATGAACAGACAGAGCCCTGTCTAGTTGAAGCTTTCAATCTAAAGAGAAGACATATATACAATAAATTATTTTAATTCAAGGTCATAAATATTATGCTAGAGTCATAGTGAATATGAGAGTTCAGCCAGGAGCAACTAGGCCCCTTCAGGGATGTCAAGAAGATTTTTACTAGGAGGACAAGTAACACTACAAGGGGCTTGCACAAAAGCTCAGAAGTATGAATGAGGCTGATGTGTTCAAAGAACGGCCAGTAGCATTGTCCTGAATGGCTCAACATGAGATGCATGGGGAGGAATAGTATGATGACACAAGCAGAGGTACAGAGGGACCGGATCATAGAGTATGTAGCATGGCAAACGTTAAAATGTGTTAGGGGGCTTTGTTTGATTTTGTTGTTGTTGATTACGATGTTTTTGTTTTATTTGCTTGTTGGTAATGAGTTTGGGAGTAGTGTGCTCAGATTTGCTTATTAGAAAGACAGTTCAAGGCCGGGCGCAGTGGCTCAAGCCTGTAATCCCAGCACTTTGGGAGGCTGAGACGGGCGGATCACGAGGTCAGGAGATCGAGACCATCCTGGCTAACACGGTGAAACCCCGTCTCTACTAAAAAATACAAAAAACTAGCCGGGCGAGGTGGCGGGCGCCTGTAGTCCCAGCTACTCGGGAGGCTGAGGCAGGAGAATGGCGTGAACCCGGGAGGCAGAGCTTGCCGTGAGCTGAGATCCGGCCACTGCAGTCCAGCCTGGGCGACACAGCGAGACTCCGTCTCAAAAAAAAAAAAAAAAAAAAGAAAGTTCATGCTGCAACGTGTAAGATAGATTGAAGAAGGGAAAAACTGAAGGACAGGAGACCAATTTGGAAGCTGTTTCAAAAGACTTTGCAAGGACTGACCAGGACCTGTACAGGGGTGAAGCAGACGAGATAGAAAGGAGTACTCAAAATATGTATTTTTAAAAAACTCACAAACCAATAAGAAAAATATAAACAATGCCGGGCATGGTGGCTCACGCCTGTAATCCCAGCACTTTGGGAGGCCAAGGCCGGCCGATCACGAGGTCAGGAGATTGAGACCATCCTGGCTAACACAGTGAAACCCCGTCTCTACTAAAAATACAAAAAATTAGCTGGGCGTGGTGGCGGGCGCCTGTAGTCCCAGCTACTCAGGAGGCCGAGGCAAGAGAATCATTTGAACCCAGGAGGCGGAGGTTGCAGTGAGTCAAAATCGTGCCACTGCACTCCAACTTGGGCAACGGAGCAAGACTCTGTCTCAAAAAAAGAGAAAAATATAAACAATACAGTAGAAAATGGGTGAAATTTACAAATAGGCAATTAACAAAAGAAGAATCTAAATGGGCTCCCCAAAGATGTCGAAAGAGATATTCAAGTTAATAATTAAGGGAATGCAAAATAAAACAATGAGAAACCACTTTCACCCTTCAGGTTAGCAAAAAAAAAAAAAGGATAATGATTTCAAATACTGGAGCGGACATAAGGAAAACAGTGCTCTCATATATTGCTAGTGGGATTGTACATTAATTCAGCCATTTATGGAAAGCAATTTTGCAGCATACAATAAACTTGATAATGCAAATACCCTATGACCCAGTAATTTCCCTTCTGATTATATAACCCACAGAAATTCTTGCACATGGGCACAAAGAAACATGTACAGAGATGTCCATGACAGCACTGTTTGTAACAGACAAATAAAATGTGATATATTAACTGGCATACATAAATAAAATGTGTATGTATGCATATTTTTTAAGCATATACAAAATAATCCTATATATTCTGTATGATTAAATATATATGTGTATTAAAATGTTTCATGGACTTTAAAATCACAATAGTGGTGGAGAGCAGAATTAACCTGGGGCTGATAGTGGAAAAAGGACCTGTAATTTTTTTTTCCTTCTTTTTTTTTTTTGAGACAGAGTCTTGCTTTGTCACCAGCTGGAGTGCAGTGGCGCAATCTTGGCTCACTACAACCTCCGCCTCCCAGGTTCGAGTGATTCTCCTGCCTCAGCCTCCCAAGTAGCTGGGACTATAGGCATCCACCACCACGCCCAGCTAATTTTTGTATTTTTAGTAGAGACGGGGTTTTCTCCATGTTGGCCAGGATGGTCTTGATCTCTTGACTTTGTGATTCACTCGCCTCGGCCTCCGAAAGTGCTGGGATTACAGGCGTGAGCCACCATGCCTGGCCTAGGACCTGTAATGTTTTATTATAAAAACAAAAAGACCAGCAAAGAAGTAACTGGATAAAATGTTAACAGTTGTGAGTTCAGAGTGGTGCATATGGGTTTGTAATATTATTATTTGTATTTGTCTATACCTTTTACGTTTCTAAAAAGAATCACATAGCAGTGTGTGTATGTATAGGAGAGAAGAAAGGAATCAAGTGGTATTTCGTGTGAAACTCAGTGAGACTTGGTGATGATAACAGTAGGGTCTGAAGCTGACAGAGGGAGAGATTAGTAGGACTCCCACATATCTGACTTGGGTGACAGGTTGGTGGAGAAGATAAAATCATTCACTGAGATGAGAATAATGGAGGGGACAGCATCAAATTTGGGTTTGTGGAGGGAAGACAGAGTTATGTTTCAAATACATTGAGTTTGAGAACCCAGCAACAGATGTTTCGGCTACCAAATCCTCCATCAGGCTGGCTCCCACACTGCCCACAAGGAGCAAGTAAGAGTGGGGATTTCTCAGTGGTGAGGTCCTGAGAAAGGGAGACAGAGACATGAGCAGAGGCTAGTAGATACCAGAGGCCATCTGGCAAGGCCTTCTCTGAAAGCATTTAACATAGCACTTTGCATAACTTTTCATCTAAAAAGTCCTTTTTTTAAATGAGATACACAGACACTAAAAAATATGGATATGTATTCACATATTTCCTTCGAAAAATGATATATGCAGTGGATAAAATGTAAATTTTACAAATAAGGGAAAACTTCTCTCTCTAAAGGCAACCACTGTCATAAGCTTCTTTACCTATGAGCAAGCTGGACATTTAAAAGAGCCAATAGTCCACATCTATCAAAAATATAAAATGCACATGTCCTTTGAACTGATAATTCCCCTTTTAATGTATCTTAGATACATACTTCCATGTTCACAAAGATGGATATATAAAAGCATTCACTGCAGCATTATCAGTAGCAAAAGACTGAAAGGGAACTAACTAGTCCAGTAATAGGGAACTAGTTAAATAAATGCTCATTCACAGTAGAATACTAGGCTGCAGTTAGAAAATCACTTAAGGGCCGGGCATGGTGGCTCACACGTGTAATCCTAGCACTTTGGGAGGCCATGGCAGGCAAATCACTTGAGGTCTGGAGTTCGAGACCAGCCTGGCCAACATGATGAAACCCTGTCGCTACAAAAAATACAAAAATAAGCCAGGTGTGGTGGCGCACACCCATAGTCCCAGCTATTCGGGATGCTGAGACACGAGAATTGCTTGAACCCAAGAGGTAGAGGTTGCGGTGAGCCAAGATCGTGCCACTGCACTCCAGCCTGGGCAACTGAGAGAGACCCCATCTCAAAAACAACAACAACAACAACAACAACAAAGAAAAGAAAAGAAAAAAGAAATCACTTAGGGTCAGGCACAGTGCCTCACGCCTATAATCCCAGCACTTCAGGAGGCCAAGGTGGGCCAATGGCTTGAGCCCAGGAGTTTGAAACCAGCCTGAGCAACATGGTGAAATCTTGTCTCTACAAAAAATACCAAAAATTTGCTGGGCATAGTGGCGCATGCATGTAGTTCCAGCTACTGAGGAAGCTAAGGTGGGAGGATCACCTGAGCCTGGGAGGCTGCAGTGACCACATCACTGCACACCAGCCTGGGCAACAAAGTGTGACCCTGTCTCAAAAAAAAAAAAAAAAGAAAAAGAAAAGAAAATCACTTAAGAAGCACAGCATCCTTCCAGAGATAGTCTTAGCATACACATGCAAATAACCGCTTTTAATTATATGAACAATAACATATGTATAATAGTAACATACACTGTTCTGCAGCTTAATTTTTTTGTTTTGTTTTTTGTTTTGAGATGGAGTCTCACTCTCACCCAGGCTAGAGTGCAGTGGCACGATCTTGGCTCGCTGCAACCCCCGCCTCCTGGGTTCAAGCGATTCTCATGCCTCAGCCTCTGGAGCAGCTGGGATTACAGAGGCATGCCACTACGCCTGGCTAATTTTTGTACTTTTAGTAGAGACAGGGTTTCACCATGTTGGCCAGGCTGGTCTCGAACTCCTGGCCTCAAGTGATCCACCTGCTTCAGCCTCCCATAGTGCTGGATTATAGATGTGAGCCACCACGCCCAGCCTGCAACTTAATTTTTTCACTTAATATATCTTAGAGATTATTCCACACTAGCTTATATTACAAGTAACCATCACTTAACCTTATATTTATTACATGCCGCAGGCACTGTTCTACTTGTGTATTAACTCATTAAAAAAAATTTTTTTTCTAGGCCAGGCGCAGTGGCTCACTCCTGTAATCCCAGCACTTTGAGAGGCTGAGGTAGGTGGATCACTTGAGGTCAGGAGTTTGAGACCTGCCAGGCCAACACAGCGAAACCCCATCTCTACTAAAAATTTAAAAATTAGCCGGGTGTGCTGGCACGTGCCTGTAATCCCAGCTACTCGGGAGGCTGAGGCGGGAGGGAGAATTGCTTGAACCTGGGAGGCGGAGGCTGCAGTGAGCTGAGATGGCACCACTACACTCCAGTATGGGCGACAGGGCAAGACTCCGTCTCAAAAAAAAAAATTTAAGGTTACTCAAGTAAAGTAGTGGGAGTGGAGAAGGAACAAAGAAATCTGTAACTGGCTGTGATCAATTAGCTGTGTATTAACTCACTTAAAATTCACAAAACCTTATGAGGCAGATACTACCTGTATCATCATTTCCTATTACATATGAGCACAGTAGCACAGAGAGGTTGGGTAACTTGCTCAAGGTCATAGAACTGCCACTGAGTGGCAGGGCTGGAATTTGAACCCAGGCAGTAGAGCCCCAGGCCTTGCACGTTTAACCACAAAACATCCTGCGTATCTAACTCAGACTTCCTAAAAGCAGCCTAATATTCTACTGTGTAGGTGAGCATTTATTCAACTAGTCCCCTGTTACTGGACTATTCAGTTCCCTTTCAGTCTTTTGCTACTGATATTGCTGCAATATTACACATCCATCTGTGTGAACACAGAAGTACGCATCTAAAATATATTAGAAGGGGAATTGCTGGGTCAAAGGACATGTTCATTTGATATTTTTGATAGATATCGGCCACTGGTCCTTTTAAATTCCCATAGGTATTATTCATAGGTAAAGTATAGCAATTTAAGTATGAAGCCCTGAGTGACATTCTTGCCTACTCTCTGTAACACTGCACTGGGAACCAAAAGCATTCACTATTTTCTCCTCTTTGGCCCCAAGAGACATTTGCTTTAAGAGAACATGATCTCATAGTACTATAGAAATAAACAAATGTTAGGGTATATGTCAAGACACTAGGGGCTGCATGCTTTGACTGCAGGTCTGTCATGTCTCACCCACCACTCCCCAGGGGTTGACACTGAGAGGAGAGGAGGCAACTCTGGGCTTGCATTCCCATATGGAAGCTGTAGCCTGGAGAGGCTGCCTCCATTTAGTGGGGAATGTGCTCTCTGGTTCTACAGTACCGCCCCACTCCTCACTGAGGCTCAGTAGTAGGTGCCTTTTATTATCATGCCTGTGCAGACACTAGACAAAGATCACCATTTTCTAATTTGTAGGAATTTGGTGAAGATTAAATGAGTCAGTACTCATGAAACGCTTAGAACAGTCCCTGGCCCATAAGGTTCAGTAAGCGTTGGCCATTGTCATTGCTGTTAAGAAATATTTCTTTAATCCCAAGGCTTTATAAAAGTTAGGAAAATCGACCTGATTCACTTACTTTAGTTACCTACCTAGCCCCTGTAAGCATAAGTGCCAGACCACTCTTTGTACCACTTGAAGCCAGAAATCTAGAATTTTGTGTGAAATCTCCTGGTTTTTAAATGTTGCTCCATGTCTTTAAACAACTCTTGGCTGGGTGCAGCAGCTCATGCCTGTAATCCCAGCACTTTGGGAAGGTGAGGATGGAGGATGACTTGAGCCCAGGAATTCAAGATCAGCCTGGGCAACATAGCAAGACCCCGTCTCTACAAAATTTTTAAAATTAGCTGGACATGGCAGCATGTGCCTCTAGTCCCAGCTACTCGAGAGGCTAAGGTGGGAGAATCACTAGAGCCCAGGAGGTTGAGACTACAATGAGCCATGATTGCACCACTGCACTCCAGCCTTGGCTGTTCAGTGCTACCAATACACAGAAGTATGAAAAATGAACACAGATTATAGCAGTGACTTTTAAATATTTTGACCATGGCCCACAGCAGGGGCCACAGGAATACCTTTTACATCACTACCATATAATATATATATATACAGGTGAAGAAGTAAAAATGTCTCAAAACAACACATGCCCATATGTTGTATGCAGTGAACAGACATTCTCTATTCCATTGTCTTTTCCTTTTTCAAAAACATGGTCTATAACCCATTACATCAATTTCAAAATCCTCTAAGGAGTTGCTAACCGGGTGTGAAAAACACCTAAGTATGGGATAGAATCCCTAAAACCAATATTTCCCAAAGTGTTTCTTATATTTCAGATGTATGAGTAATATCTACACCTATCGATGCCTATCACCACCACTGGTAAACGAGGTAACTCCAGAAGAAACTTGGATATATTTATATTTTTTAAGCTAGTTATATATTTTACTAATATTAGTTTTACAGTTATCTTCCATTTTAGGAAATTGATACTAATTTTCCACTTATGGGAATGATTTAAAGTTTTCTCCTAAAATAAATGTACTTAAATTTAAAAGCAATTTAAGGAAAATATGAATAAATAGTATAGGAAATATTTAGATATGTTGGAAATCACAAATACATGTCTCATGTATCTGAAGTGTGGGAAACTATCTCGCACCATTCCATCATGATAGAACAAGAAATGGACGTTCCTTCACATTAGGTCTGCTTTTGCACAACTCTACTAATTACTCCCAGAATGTTAGGTTACATGACATGATATTATTTTACATTTGGTTTTTCCCCAGCAGCTGCTTAAACCTGGGAGGTCCTTTTTCCAAGCATTTGGGCAGTTTTGAGTTTGGCATCCTTTTGAAAAGTGATTTGTGTGGATCTTGAGATGCTGTGAGCTCGCCATCCCTTCTTGAGATCATCACGTGGTCTGTCTTTCTCTGTCAGGCTTTCAAGTTAATTATTTCCTGTTTTTCTGAGTCTGTTCCTTATCCCCCTTCCCAGGCCACCCTCTCACCTTCACCTCCCCACAGCAGTTCTACAGCAAATCAGTCTTTGTTTCTTGGCCTGCCCTAGAACACCTTCCAACAAGAGCCTTGGAGTTAATTAAATGTGTGGCAATTTCAGAGCAAAAATTTATTACTGGGTACAATCAGAAATTACTTTTAGAGTTCTTTGCTTTTTGCTAACATTCTCCGTCACTTACTGACCTTTTGTTCTCAGTCCCTGTCTGCTAAGGTACTGTGTGAACCAATCTGCCCAAGATGTTTTCTCTCTGTGTGACTGCTTAAGATCTCTGGCATGAGTTATACTGTCACTCCTCTTAGGAACTCCCACGTTGGGCTTGACTTTCCCAGCAAATTTGATCTGTTGTTCATGTAACATTGTTTCTGCTGCTGTCCCATTCCTTTTCATCAAGGCCAGAACCCCCTCCTCCTGTTGTCTTTAACAAGGCAGGACGCTAACCTGAGCTGAGCTGTACCCCCACAGAAGCTTTGTGCATAGAAGCCACTCCATTTCTGCACTCTTTGCGTCCTCATCCCATCCCCATGCCCAGAAATCTTCCCAAATTAGCCTTGTATGGTCATCCAGCCTTAATTTCTTTCTCTCTCTTTTTTTTCCAAATCCCAGCTGAAGTTTTGTTTTAAGTCTCTAATTGGGTTTGGTTACATTGTTCAACGTCCTTTCCCCGACTAGCCCCCGTGCCACCCTAGTTTTCTCTCCCCTATTAGCTCCTCCTAAGCACGCATCTGAACTCAAAATCTTTTACCTAGTGTACAGTCTCCTGGTCATCTCTTTTTAGCCCACTACAAATTAAAGTATAAAAAACCCTTACAATAAGTGTGTGTGCACACGCACGTGTGCATGGTATATACGTACACATTTAAACTAGGAGAAAGGCTATAAACAAAAAATAAACTGTCCAATACTATTTGGGGTGGGAGGTGGAGAAAAGCCCTATGCCCTAGAAGTTCCCTGGGGTTATTAGTATGTTGAACATATTTCACCCTGCAACCCAAATCTGTACCACTTTCATACACAGCTTAAACAGAGTCTTGATGCTTACTGAGGATTTAGATAACTACTTCCTGTTAAGAAGATATTTTTTAAATTGTGTTTTCATTATGACTCCATTTCCATTTATCGATCGAGGGATTTCTTGCCTCACTTAACTCCATAATCTGTTACTCAGATTAAGAAAATGAGAAAACTATTGTTTGGTAGTTTGAGTACAGGCTTTAAAGTGATACTTTGGAGGCCGGATGATTCAAGTACTATAATCCAAGAAAAGCAACTAAATGATCATGCAGAATGTGTTTTTATGCATTACTCTTTATCGATTAGGCATGCAATGAAATGAATCGGATTAAATGTTTTGTAGATGTGCTCTGTTATAGTACAGAAATTTCCTAGTGTAAAAACATCCAACAGAAAGTACTAAATCAAGAGATAGGAAATAATACATGTAAAAGGAAATGTATAAGTCATTCAACACATTTTGAGCATCTATTATGTTTTTTACGTAAAAAACCTCTTCTCAGCTATTAGGAGCACAAAAGTACCCTCTATTTTGGCACTTCCCTTCTTTCACCACCACTACCTAGTATACAGCTGTACATATGTGCTTTTGGGGTGAACGTGAGACCTGTATGTTCACTGTTTACCTTTGACCCTCTACTTTGCCAGCTTTTTGACCACTTTATTCCTTATTAATTCCTCCTCCTGGGGACTAAAGGGGAAGGGAAAAGGAGGTGAACCTGGAGTCAGTCAGACATGCTTAGTGACCAAAACAGTTCAATTTCATTTTTTCTAAATTTTAATTAATTTATGTATTTTTGAGACAGAGTCTTGATATGTTGCCCAGGCTAGTCTCCAACTCCTGGGCTCAAGCTATGCACCTGCCTTAGCCTCCCAAACTGCTGGGATTACAGACGTGAGTGACTGTACCAGGCCAACAGTTCAATTTCTATACAATAAATTTGAAAGACCTGTCCAAATTCTTTTATATCATTTAAGATTTTTTTCCATCCAACTGATTAAATAACTCTGTCAATTAAAGCTTGGACATCTTGAAATTGATATTTTGGTTAACAGTTATTGCAACAGTATTTGACCTGTCTCTGGAAGATTTTGTAAGAAGTAAAATTCACTGTAAGAATCTATCTGGAGAAGAAAAGGGAACTATAATTTGCTCAGTACCTGTTACATAAGAGAATCTGAACTGTGCAGTGTACATTGCTTTATTCTATTATGGTTTACAATTACCCAGAAAAGGGAGTAAAATGCCCATTTTACAGATGTGGAGGCTGAGGTTCAGAGATACTCTGACCAGTCTCTCGGTTTATAAGGAAAACCATGGCTAACAGCCTCCAGAGCACAAGCCCTTTACAAAGTAGGGTTGGAGATTAAGGGCAGCTTTCACTCATCTATGCTGCCCACGCTTAACATGGAAAATTGAAAGCTGACCTTGTGTTCCTTTGAAAAATCTCTAAGGAAGCCAGCTGCAGAGACTTCATGGTAACTCGTGAGAAACAAAATGCTTTTGTGGATTAAAAACTGTCTTTATGGCCAGGCGCGGTGGCTCAAGCCTGTAATCCCAGCACTTTGGGAGGCCGAGACGGGAGGATCACGAGGTCAGGAGATCGAGACCATCCTGGCTAACACGGTGAAACCCCGTCTCTACTAAAATACAAAAAACTAGCCGGGCGAGGTGGCGGGCGCCTGTAGTCCCAGCTACTCGGGAGGCTGAGGCAGGAGAATGGCCTAAACCCGGGAGGCGGAGCTTGCAGTGAGCTGAGATCCGGCCACTGCACTCCAGCCCAGGAGACAGAGCGAGACTCCGTCTCAAAACAAACAAACAAACAAACAAAAAAAACAAAACAAAACAAAAAAAACTGTCTTTATTCCAACGGAGTTTTTTGAGGGTTTTTTCTCCTTCTTAAAGAGAAAAAAAAAATCTACCGCTGACACTCAACAAGAACCCTCATAGAATGAACAAGTCTTCTGATCGCGATGTGCAGATCCCCCAGGAAATTGTGACAGTATTACGGCACTTTGGCCTAAAATGTTAAAGAGACAATGTAATGAACAGCTGGGGATTTCTGAGACACAATTGTGTGACACATGAAGCCCAAACCTTGGCCATCCTCACCGAAGGCAGCTGCCGGGCTAGAGTTTGCTTCAGCAAACCCTCACCCCTCGCCTTCAACCAGGCGGGTGTCGTCAGCTGTCGCAGGGCCAGCGGCTGCCCGCGCCTTTCCGCCCCCGCGCGCCCGCCAAGGCCGAGGCGGCCTGGACCAGAGGCGCGCGCCCTCGGTGCATGTGACGGGGTGGGAGGGGGAGTTTTCTTCCTCCCCCGTCCCCAAGCCCCGCCTTCTCCAGAGAGGCTGCGGCTTCCTATTGCGGCACCACCGAAATGACTACCATGCCAACCAATCAAGACGTGACTCCTGAAGTAAGATCCGCCCCTTACTGGTCCTCAGGTTCCTTCCCGCTTACACCGGAGTCACTTCCGAAGAGAGAACCGCCATGAAGAGAGAAGGGGGTGCCGCCCACCTCTGCTCCGACAGCCTCCCCAAGTCCGAGCAGCAAGACGGCAACCACGCACCCAACTTCTCCAGCCACGGCTCATGCCGCCGTCGCCAGCGTCGCCGACATGACAAGGCGCTGCATGCCCGCTAGGCCAGGTTTCCCCTCATCCCCAGCCCCGGGGTCGTCGCCCCCGCGCTGCCATCTGAGACCCGGTAGTACCGCCCATGCTGCAGCGGGAAAGAGAACAGAAAGCCCTGGGGACAGGTACCGTGCAGAGGGCTTGAGAAGGGGCCGGGTCGCGGGGGAAAGGGTATGAGGGGAAGACTGCAGACCGCCGCTCTTCCAGTTCCCGCCATCCTCCGCGAGCTCAGGCGTTGGCGTTTCGGGGCCTGGCAAACCCCCGCCCCGCCTCCGCGCAGGGGCTTCTGGGAGTTGGAGTTTGCTTCTCTGTAGCTGGGCAGCTGTTCTTGGTCTAGTGACCACCAGCCTGGACAGCTACGGAGAACCCGCCTTAGGTAGAAAGAACGTGATTTTTTTCCTTTGCAAGAGCTTGACCCAGGACCCTAACTGCTTAATGCATATTTAGGTCGTTTTCTGTACCTTGCCAGTTCTACTGATGCTGGTGGTTTAGTAATACAAACCTTTTCTATGTTGTGGATGAAATTATGTAACCTGTGATGAGGGAATCCCTTCCACGAATTACTTTGTAGTCCAGCGTGCACGCTAATTCATACTTAAAAGAACTTACAGATTTGGAATGTGACGTGTTTTCTCTTTCAGTAACTTCACGCCTCTCCAAGAGGCCAATTTTTTTGTAAAGATTTTGTGGGAGCTATGTAATGAAATGGGGAGTTTCATCTAATGACATCCTCTGACAATAAAACATGTTTAAATTCCCTACGAACTTGGTACTGTCTTTTATTTTAAGTTAAATTGTAATAACTTTTAATAATATTCATGTTCTAATACTGTGGTACAGGCCCACAATCCCTTATCTTAACTCTGAAAGCCAGAAAGCTATGAAAACCAAACGTTTTCAGTAAGTTTGGCACCACATCTTGCTTGGCAGCCAGACGTGACCAGAACTAATGTAAGGCTGTTTGTGGTCTTTATCCCATTAAGTGTGAATAGTCATGTTTTGCTGGAGAAATATCAGTGGGTTTGATTACAGGTTGCAGCACCAGACCCCACTGGGGACTTTCCATAATACATCCAAGTTATCCCCTTCCTAAAATCTGATAAATTCAGAATTCTAAAACACATTTGGCCTCAGAAGGTTCAGATAAGGGTTTGTGAAACTGTTATAATTGTGTGTTTTTTTTTTTAATCAGTTATTAAATAAGCAGTGGACATTTGTGTGCATATGAACTTAGAGAACTTACCTCTTGAAAGTTACATTCATGGTTATTTTACAGGTTTCTCGTATGTTTTACCCAAAACCATTTTTTCTCTTTCTGGCGTATTAATCAAAGAGGAGTCCGAGGTCCAATATTTCAAGGAAGAGATACAGTGTTACATTTAGTAAAATGCATTTAGAATGATGTTGTTTGCAACAAATTCGCTGCTTCTGGGTCCCTTCCCATCTCTCCTCAATCAATAACAAGGCGTCATCCTTCTCTTTGCAGAACCTCCAGCATTTACTCTGGTGGGATTAGTTTGCCTAGTATAATTTATGTAAGCAAATGTATATATTCTTCCATAGCCTGTCACTCATATTCATCTCATAAGCACTTAGCTTTTATACCAACATCTCAAACAAGTATGATGGACTTGGTAAACCAGTAAAGATGTGCATTACTCTTCTAATGTGACCAGTAAAGTGTACAATAAGCATAACCTTCAAGAAGCTTGAATTGTTGGAGTTTTCACTGAGCATTCCAACCTCATAGTGGATGAATGTTTAGGAAAATCAATAGTCTATAGCTTATTCTCTTTCAGTAAAATGATACATTTTAGCAAAATTTACCAGAAAGTTAATTTTTTGCTCAGCATATCATAACATCCCACTTTTTGCAGCTGACACCTCTAAATACAGTGAACAAATCAGAATGCGAATTCTGATAGTGGATTCCTATTTCACTTTAGCATTATTGCCAATGTCAGAACTTGATTAGTTAAACCAGATAGTGAAAAATCCAGTCTTTAGGGTACAGAAATCCTTAAAAATTAATTTGGTTTTGTTATTCTTGTTAACTTTCTTCCTTTTCTCCTTGTGTTTTCCCAAGCAATGTGTTATTTTTGTAACTATCTTAAGGATTCTTTGATAAAAAATTAAGAATTTGAAACTATTTAGTCGTGACAATTCATTCTAATTTCTGCTGTTACTTGGATTAGCATCTTAATGTATAAAGAGGGTGACATAAGTTTGTTACTTTTCTTCCTTTGTCCAGCAAACTCCTCTTCAACTGATTCCCTAGATCAGCCAAATCACCCATATTGCCGTTCTACCATCCTCTGTTCTACTCTTGTTATGAGAGTCTGTTCAGGTTTTACTCCATTTTTATAATCCCCATTATTCATTTGGCATACAGCTATTGAGGGTTTTTTTTTTTTTTTAGCTTTTTATTCTGAATTTTAAAACACCCCTGTGCTTAGATACTAAGTAGTTATTTTGTATCAATGTCTGCAGCGAACAAGTAGGTTCATGTGCTTATACCCAAGATGTTGCATTTTACCATGTAGCTGTGAGCATGTCAGTCTTAAGAAGCATTCTGTACTGATTCCTTGGGTCTACACACCAGTCTTACCTATTTAAGTACTATAAATAACATAAACCTCAGTTGTATTTTTATAAATGAACTCCTATAGGAAGTGATACGTTATATTTTCTGTTTTTTAAATGAACAGTTTAGCAAAGCATTGTTACCATTGTCAGAACTTTATTAGTTAAACCAAACTGAAATCCAGCCTTTATTTTATAAATCTAACTTTCTCCATTTAATCTGAATTATGGAGGTTTTAATATTTGCTTATATGATGCCATATTATGCTTTTATTTTCAGGAAGCAGTCAATTATAGATTTCTTCAAACCAGCTTCAGAACAAGGTATGTACACTGTTGAAGCATTTTTTTGTGGGCTAATTTGGGGGTGAGGAGAGAGACAGATTCAACTGTAAAACCTAAACTGTTTTAGTAAACGTGGTGTTCAAAATTGGAAATAAAATGAAGATGCAGTATTTTTTTTAACAAGGATAAACTGAAGTTCTAAATATCATGAGGAGAGTCTTTTTGCTGCTATGTTTTCTTACGTTTAAAATTTATTCTAGTCAACAATTTAATGTTCATAATACATACTATTTTAATTATCTAATACAGTAATTTATAGAGCCATAGGGAGGTTATATGATGTACCAAAAGAGAGCTTTATGAAACTAAGGCTTTTAACAAATAAATCATGTCTTAATTTCTCCTATACCCCCCAATAAGGTGTGTATCATTATCCAAGTTGTTGGTTTGAAAATTTTTGTGGTAACATTAGCATAGTTTATATTTTAAACATTAATAATTTAGAGAAATGTTAAATATTTTACTTTTAGTAACATGCAATTTGTATGTGTTTTAATTGGCTATTTAGAGAGACACATGTTGGATTCACCACAAAAATCAAACATCAAATATGGAGGAAGTAGATTGTCTATCACTGGGACAGAGCAGTTTGAAAGGAAACTATCCTCACCAAAAAAATCTAAACCCAAAAGGGTGCCACCAGAAAAGAGCCCTATTATAGAAGCTTTCATGAAAGGTGTTAAAGAGCATCATGAAGATCATGGTATACATGAGTCACGTCGGCCTTGTGTGTCACTAGCCTCCAAATATTTAGCCAAAGGAACAAATATCTATGTTCCTTCTTCATATCGCTTGCCAAAGGAGATGAAGTCACTAAAGAAAAAACATCGATCCCCAGAAAGAAGGAAGTCACTATTCATTCATGAAAATAGTGAGAAGAATGATAGAGATCGAGGCAAAACCAATGCAGACTCCAAAAAGCAGACCACAGTAGCAGAAGCTGACATCTTCAAGAACAGCTCCAGAAGTCTTAGCAGCAGGAGCAGCCTGTCCAGGCACCACCCAGGAGAAAGCCCGCTGGGAGCTAAATTCCAGTTGTCACTAGCTTCTTACTGCAGAGAACGAGAACTAAAGAGGTTGAGAAAGGAGCAAATGGAGCAGAGAATCAACTCCGAAAATTCTTTCTCAGAAGCAAGCAATCTTTCCTTAAAATCTTCTAGTATAGAAAGAAAATATAAACCAAGGCAGGAACAAAGTAAACAGAATGATGTGGTACCTGGAAAGAACAATCTGTCAAATGTGGTATGTGTAAGAATTATTGAATTACCATTGCTACTGCTATATCATATTTAGAATACTAAATTTAAGACTATTTAAGAGTTGTTGCATCACGTTGATGTCTTTCCTGAAGGAAATATTTATGCACAGTTTGTGTAGAAGCTGGTTTCATTAGGTTTCCTCCAGTTGCCCTTCATCGAACTCAGTAAAGCAGTGTTTCTTATCTATAGTTTTTTCAGACCAGGAACAAAGATCTTTTTTAGTCAGAAAAGTAAGCATTCTTTTTTTTAAGGCAAGTATAGTCTTATTTGTTTATTTGTAAACGGTCTTGCTCTGTCACTCATGCTGGAGTGCTGTGGCATGATCATGTCTCATTGCAGTCTCAAACTCCTGGGCTCAAATGATGCTCTCACCTCAGCTTCCCAAGTAGCTGAGACTATGGGTACATGCCACCATATTTGACTAATTTTTGTATTTTTCTGTAGAGACAGGGTCTCCCTGTACTGCCCAGGCTGGCCTTGAACGGCTACCCTCAAGTGATCCTTCTGCTTCCTGCGCTTTAGGAGGCCTAGGTGGAAGGATTGCTTGAGCTCAGGAGTTTGAGACCAGCCGGAGCAACATAGCGAGACCTTGGCTCTACTGAAAATAAATAAACAAATAACCAGTCATGGTGGCATGTGCCTGTTGTCCTAGCTACTTAGGAGGCTAAGGTGGGAGGCTTGCTTGAGCCCAGGAGATTAAGGTTGCAGTGAGCTTGCACTCCAGCCTGGGTGACTCCAGCCTGGGTGACAGAGCGAGACCTTATCTCAAAAATACACTGTTCTAATATAATATTATTCTTGAATTATTGACATAAATCAGCATTATGAAAACTGACTTCATTTTATGATATTTTCCATTTTATGATACAAATGCCCTTAATTTTATGATAAAACCTTAAGATCTTTATTTTATTATAGACATTAGGCTTTGCCTCCAAATATGGGTGCTTGCCTTATTCAATCTAGAAATCTGTGTTTAAATGTTAGGAAGAATGCCTTCACATTCTTTGCTGTTCCCAACACTTAATTAATTTTATCTCATTGTGCTCATAGGAAAATGAACATCTCTCAAGAAAAAGATCTTCTTCTGATTCATGGGAACCTACTTCAGGTAGAATCAAAATTAAATTTATGAATTTCTAAATAAATTTCCATTTTAATGGCACTGCTTTTTAAAACAAATTTGTTTAAATATGCAGTTCCCTTCTTGGGGATGAATTCAGTATCTCATATTACTTAAGAGTTTGGTAAAATCATAATAAAAAAGAATAGTCCCTGAATCCAGTACTTAAGATTTGGGTTTGTTTTTGAGACAGGGTCTTATTCTTTGTCACCCAGAATGGGATGCAGTGGCATCATCACGACTCACTGCAAGCCTTGACCTCCTGGGTTCAAATGATTCTCCTACCTCAGCTTGCTGAGTAGCTGGGACTACAGATGTAGGCCACTATGCCTGGTTAATTTCTTGTATTTTTGTAGAGACGAGGTTTCGCCATGTTGCCCAGGATGGTCTCAAACTCCTGGGCTCAAGTGATTCTCCTGCCTCGGCCTCCCAAAGTGCTAGCTAGGATTACAGGTATGAGCCACCATGCCTGACCTAGTATGTATAATTTGTAATCTGTCTTGAATCTTCTCTGCCTTCTTCAGGAGTTCCTAACAGTATGTATCTCATACTGGTATTCAGTGTTGTCTCCTTCTGAATCCTTGGCTACATCAAGGAAACATAATCTTATAATCTTGGAATTGTAGACTGAGGTCTTGGTATTATGTTGAAGATGCTTTGTATAAGGTTGAAACTGTTACCGTGATAAAAAGCAGTGTTCTCTAATATTTCAAATACAAGGATCCCTTTTTAATGTTAAATTTCAAAGATATCTACATGACATTAGTTTGTACTTTTAGCATCTAATGATTGAAAAAATAATAATAATAAGCCTACTGTTAATTCAGTACATTTTATCATTTTTTAAAACTAGAAAATAGAAGATTCAAGCACAAACACTGCAGAAGTTTGCAACAAGAAATGAAAGGTCTCCATAACTAACAACAGTTAATAGTCTAGTGTATCAGATTTTTTTCCTGATATGATTATACATTTTGAAAAACAGGCAGATTCCCACATTCAGTAAGATACATTGGACATAATAATAGCTGACTTTCATTGAGTACCTACTGTGTGCTATGCCATTTTATGTGCTTTTAATTCATTTGAACTTTACAACTTTATTATGGTGGTTTACTTTTAGAGATGGAAAAGCAGAAGTACAGAAAGACAATTCTAACTCCTTCAGGTTTCATCTACTCCTTCATTTTATTTATATTTTAGAGGTACATTGCGTTTTGACCAAGCACCCTCAACTAGTAAAATCAATCTTCAGCCAAGGCTAAAACCATATTTTACCATCATAGAAGGAACTTCTAGGATACAGGAATAAATCTGAAGTTTTATGTGTTTTTTGTTTATTTAATTTTTATAATGTTGCTGATTTTATGACCAAATTTTAATGAATTTTGACATTATTGTACAAGAACAGGAATTTCTCAGCCAGGAGATTGCTTCTTCACTCACTGTATTGCACATTTTTAATACTAAATACATGATTACTTTGCACCAAAGTTAATGGAAGAACAAAATATTATTTTATATAAGGGGCTGCTGCTGGTGGTGTGGCTACCACATTATTCCTTTTCTTTTTTCTCTGACTTAAGATTTTAAAAACTTTTGATTTCCTGGATTTGCAAATTTCATTCATGGTGGCTAAAGTAGTTTCATTTATATAATCCCACCTAGCAAAGTTTTTTAGTACTGCTTGGAAAAGATGCTTTCTACATATTTTCAGAGGCTGACTTATGATGGTTGCCTTCACTTACGTTTTTATTACTAATATTTCTGCATGTATTTCATAATCACTAATAATTATAGCATTATACTCTTAATAAATATACATTTATACTTCAGTTGACTATCATCAACAGAATTTCAGCATATAAAGGACAAGGGGATATTTCACTCTAGAAAGCATGAAGAATGCTTATTGTCTCTGATGGCAAAGTTATTAAAAATCCAGGCCAGGCACGGTGGTTCATGCCTGTAATCCCAGCACTTTGGGAGGCCGATGCAGGTGGATCACCTGAGGTCAGGAGTTCAAGACCAGCCTGGCCAACATGGTGAAACCTCCTCTCTACTAAAAATACAAAAATTAGCTGGGCACGGTGCCCATTCCTATAATCCCAGCTACTCAGGAGGCCAAGGCAGGAAAATTGCTTGAACCTGGAAGGCGGCGGAGGTTGCAGTGAGCTGAGATGGTGCCACTGCACTCCAGCCTGGGTGACAGAGCAAGACTCGGTCTCAAAAAATAAAAAATAAAAATAAAAATCCAGGCCGGGCGCGGTGGCTCAAAGGCCGGGCGCGGTGGCTCAAGCCTGTAATCCCAGCACTTTGGGAGGCCGAGACGGGCGGATCACAAGGTCAGGAGATCGAGACCATCCTGGCTAATATGGTGAAACCCCGTCTCTACTAAAGAATACAAAAAAAAAACTAGCTGGGCGACGAGGCGGGCGCCTGTAGTCCCAGCTACTTGGGAGGCGGAGGCAGGAGAATAGCGTGAACCTGGGAGGCGGAGCTTGCAGTGAGCTGAGATCCGGCCACCGCACTCCAGCCTGGGCGACAGAGCCAGACTCCGTCTCAAAAAAAAAAAAAATCCAAATGGTATGTCTTGTTCATCTTGTTAATACACTTATCAATTGTCATGGTGATGTACGTAATCACGCAATCATTAATCACATACAAGTTCAGGGATTTCGGAAGTAATGTTAGCATAGGCATTTGGCCCTTTGGTCTTCTAGAGCCCTGTCTTTTGGCTGAATTCTGACGTGAAATTTAATCCGTTGCTCGTACATTTCATAACTGATTAATAACCAATCACCTGGCCGAGCGCGGTGGCTCACGCCTGTAATCCCAGCACTTTGGGAGGCCGAGACCGGCGGATCACGAGGTCAGGAGATCGAGACCATCCTGGCTAACATGGTGAAACCCCGTCTCTACTAAAAAATACAAAAAAACTAGCCGGGCGAGGTGGCAGGCGCCTGTAGTCCCAGCTACTCGGGAGGCTGAGGCAGGAGAACGGCGTAAACCGGCCAGGCGGAGCTTGCAGTGAGCTGAGATCCGGCCACTGCACTCCAGCCTGGGTGACAAAGCGAGACTCCATCTCAAAAAAATAAAAAAATAAAAATAACCAATCACCTATTAATGGCCATTGGATTTCTCCTTTTGCTTAAGATGGAGTCTCACTGTTTCCTAGGCTGGAGTGCAGTAGTGCGATTATAACTCACTCGCAGCATTGAACTCCTGGGCTCAAGCAATCCTCCTGCCTCAGCCTCCCAAAGTGCTGGGATTATGGGGGTGAGCCACCATGCCCAGCCTCCTTTCTTTTTACCAACTCAATCTCTCTCTTATATGAATATTTTATGTATTAGTATATTTGAAATATTTGAAAAGTTGTGAAACAAATATTCTCTACAGGCTGAACAAAGGATACAAAAATAATTATGAACATTTTGCAATTAATCACCTGACCTGAAGAGCTTACTAAAGGGGATCCTACCTGCAGTACCAATTCACTTTCCTCTAATTCTAGATGATGAAACCTTGCAATAAGCTGACTTATCCTAAACATCTTCTACAAGCAGTGTTTGTCTCCTCCTGGATCAACCCTGGATAATTTCTGAGCAAAGCAGGAATTTCTCCTCATTTCTAGCTATATTTAAATTATCTGACTTCTCTAGAAAAATGGAACAAAACTCAAACTGGCAGCTCTGTAGCTCATTTTTTGTAATCTCATACTTACGGTAATCAGTACCCCAAATCTTCTCTTTTGTTTAGTCATTTAATTTCTCATCCTGTGACCCCTGTCCTTTTTTATAAGACATTTAACCCCAGAAAACTGAATGGGATGGAATGATTTCCTCGAGTAATGGGAGATATCTGTAAAAGAACAGAGATAAGGGCATTTGTTAATTAATTAGTTAATTTTTATAAATTGAATTTTTCAGATTATATATTGGTCAAGTTATCCAAATCATAATTGCCTAACTCTCAAGTTTGGTTTTGGGGGACTTTATTTTATTTTACTTATTTTGACACAGGTCTCACTCTGGTGCCCAGGCTGGAGTGCAGTGGCACAATTGTAGCACACTGTAACCTTATGGGGCTCAAGCAGTCCTCCCACCTCAGCCTCCCAAGTAGGTGGGACTACAGGCACATGCCACTGCACCTGGCTAATTTTTGTAGTTTTTGTAGAGACAGTGTTTCACTGTGTTGCCTAAGCTGGTCTCAACCTCCTGAGCTCAAGTGATCCTCCTGCCTCAGCCTCCCAAAGTGCTGGGATTATAAGCATGAGCCACCGGACATGGCCAAAAGATAAGAAATTTTTTGAGTAGAGAAGGGATTGATGGGGTTGTACTTTTTGTAGAGGCAGGGTTTCGCCTGAGCTCACGAACTCCCACCTTGGCCTCCCAAAGTTCTGGTATTACAGGCATGAGCCACTATGCCTAGCCATTTTGGATTTTTCAAGCAAACTCTTGGGGAGTAGAGACATCTGTCCATGTGCAGAAAATCTGATTTAGGGAAATCTGGTTTGGGGATAACTGATTGTATAAATAGTGAATGTTTTGGATTTTTTGTTGTTGTTTTGTTTTTTTGAGGTGAAGTCTTGCTTTGGTACTTAGGGTGGTCTTGAACTCCTGGGTTCAAGTTATCTTACTACCTCAGCCTCCTGAGTAGCTGGGACTATATAGGCACACACCACTGCATCAGGTTAAAGTGAATTTTTTTTTTTTTTTAATGGAGTCTTGCTCTGTTGCTCAGGCTGGCGTGCAGTGGTGCCATCTCAGCTCAGTGCAACCTCCACCTCCCAGGTTCAAGCGATTCTCCTGTGTTGGCCTCCCAAGTAGCTGGGAGTACAGGCACTCACCACCATGCTGAGCTAATTTTTGTATTTTCAGTAGAGACAGGGTTTCGCCGTGTTGGCCAGGCTGGTCTCAAACTCCTGACCTCAAGTGATCTGCCCACCTCGGCCTCCCAAAATGCTGGGATTACAGGTTTGGCCCACCGCACTCAGCCCACAATATGAATTTTTAAAAACTGGTTCATTCAAATGTATGTGGTTATTAAAGTACTTCAGGATGGGGCTATAATAAACATACCTTATATTAGTTTCCTAGGGCTGCCATAACAAAGTGCCAAAACCAGGGTGGCTTAAAACAGCAAAGTATTGTTTCACAGTTCTAGAAGCTAGAAGTTTAAAATCAGGATATCAATAGGGCCATGATGTCTCTGGCAACTCTAGGGAAGAATACTTCCTTACCTCTTCTAGCTTCTGGCGTTTGCCTGCAATCTTTGGCATTTCTTGACTTACAGCTACATCACTCCAGTCACACAGCATCTTTTCCTTGTGTATTTTCACTTTGTATTCCCTCTGTGCGTGTCTGTCTTTGTCTCCAAATTTTCCCTTTTGTAAGTACACCAGTCATACTGCGTTGGGACACACTGTGATTTTTTTTTTTTTTAATGAGAGATTAACATTTATCTGCCTTCAACTGCTTATCCTATATGTGTTTTAAAGTACTATACATTTAAATGTAGAAGTGTTACATTTCTGCAACCAGGTAGTCCTAGGTCTAAAAGAATTTCCAAAAGTGCCTATGGAATCCTTAACTTGGTACCAATATATAGTCGTTTGTTTTAGGGAGTGGCATCTTTAATTCTGTTAAGGTGGTAAACTTTTCATAGCTTTGGAATTAAAAATGAGCATTTGTCATTAGCTTTAAATTTCTTGGACACTAGTATTTATCCAGTTGATAAATAACATTAACTCTTTTTCTGCATTCCATACATGGTGACTAATCTCAGCCTTAATACTTAGAATTTTAAACATTTCATTAGGGTGTTCTAGACACTCACTGAATAAACTTTATTAAAGTTGGAAAGTATATTTTCACTAATCTAAGAAAAATTAAATTTTAGCAGGCTCTAAGCAGAATAAATTCCCTGAAAAAAGAAAAAGGAACTCTGTGGACTCAGATCTGAGAAGCACAAGAGAATCTATGATACCAAAAGCAAAAGAGTCCTTCCTTGAGAAGCGTCCTGATGGACCACATCAGAAAGAAAAATTTATAAAACATATTGCACTGAAGACACCTGGTGATGTGTTACGCTTAGAAGATATATCCAAGGAACCGAATGATGAAACTGATCGCTCTTCTGCAGGCTTAGCACCTTCAAATTCTAGCCACCATTCTACCAGGAATAGTGACCAAATCCGAGTGGCAGGTGCCAAGGAGACTAAGATGCAGAAACCCCACTTACCTTTACCTCAGGAAAAGTCTGCAATTAAAAAAGCTAGCAACCCTCAGAAAAATAAAACCAGTAGCTCCATGACAAAGGAGAAGGAGACAAAACTACCTTTACTTTCCCATGTTCCAAGTGCTGGTTCCTCTCTAGTACCATTAAATGCTAAAAATTGTACTCTTCCAGTTTCTAAAAGAGATAAAGAGCGTTCCTCATCTAAAGAATGTTCTGGGCATTCTACAGAATCCACCAAACACAAGGAACACAAAGCAAAGACTAATAAGGCTGATTCTAATGTATCTTCAGGGAAAATTTCTGGGGGACCTTTGCGCTCAGAATATGGCACTCCTACAAAGTCTCCCCCTGCTGCTTTGGAAGTTGTGTCATGTGTCCCAAGCCCTGCAGCACCTTCAGATAAAGTCCCTTCAGAAAGAGAGAGTTCAGGAAATTCCAATGCAGGTAGCAGTGCACTGAAACGAAAACTAAGGGGTGATTTTGATAGTGATGAAGAAAGTTTAGGTTACAACCTAGACAGTGATGAGGAAGAGGAAACATTAAAGTCACTGGAAGAAATAATGGCTTTGAACTTCAATCAGACTCCTGCAACTACAGGAAAGCCTCCTGCTCTTTCTAAGGGGCTTAGATCTCAGTCATCAGACTACACAGTAAGTAGTTCTGTGACATTTATCTTTACTTGAAGAGGGAAAGATGATTAGTGAAAGGGGTGGATTATTGGAACTTACTTTAAAATTTAGTGTTATAATTGGACTGAAAATGGAATAATTCTTGTTTGGTAAATGAGTTTCCATATCTTTAGTTTTATTACTGTTAAGTCAGTGGTCTCCAAACTCTTTTGATCACACACACTTTTATTAGTAAAAACAATTTTTGAGCATGTACCCCAACATATATGTATACCTTTAGATTATATGTACCACTATGATGCTGTGTACTTTCTAAAGCATATGCAAAAACAGAATTTAAAAGGAAGAAGAGAAAAATAAGTATTTTCCTATAGAAATTACGTAGAAGTTACTATAGACTAAGTTCTACTGGAGTCTCTATAGAAGTTCCATATAAATAGAAGTTCTATTATTTTCTTCCTGCACCCCAATGGATCACCTTGCACACCCCCTGCTTTGGAGACCACATCTGTAAATGAAGGTAGAGTGTAGAAATGTTGTTGATTGTGGTGTGCAATTTTATTTATAAAGTGCTTCATTCTATCTTGGGAATAAGCTGAATTAAATTTTAAGATGTCTGTAAAATTTGGTGGGGAAGGTGTTAATATTCCATGGTAACACCTAAAAATTAGTAGTTTGATTCTACTAAAATAGAATTTAAAAGTAAAGACAGGG
Organism: Rhinopithecus bieti; assembly: GCF_001698545.2. Classification (NCBI taxonomy): domain Eukaryota; kingdom Metazoa; phylum Chordata; class Mammalia; order Primates; family Cercopithecidae; genus Rhinopithecus; species Rhinopithecus bieti. The sequence goes on along the minus strand of NW_016814655.1, from coordinate 6,667,183 downwards.
TAGCCACAGAGTCCTTGAGTGTTTGCAGTCACATTTCAAAGTTAGTAGGGTTTTATAAGTACTGCCTTTCCTAATAGGTAGTAAAATCAATTTGTCTGCAGTGCAAAATACTGAATTTAAAGCATGATGGTGAAAATTATCCTTTAAGAAAGGTTTTATCCTGGCCCAGATTATTGAAATAGAAAATAGTCTTCCATACCCTTAATTACTTAAAACTTTCCAGTTCTTCTACTAAGACATGTTGTAAAGTATTTCTAAATTTTCTTGTTTTAGGAACATGTTCATCCTGGAACTTACACAAATACCTTAGAGCGTCTAGTGAAGGAAATGGAAGACACACAAAGGTTCGTTAGCATAAAGATTAATTTTGCTAAATTTAACATTCTGGTTGTTTGTGTGGCTTACTTTTAATTTACCTTTTTTTTTTTTTTTTTTGACGGTGTCTTTGCTCTGTGCCCAGGCTGGAGTGCAGTGGCCGGATCTCAGCTCACTGCAAGATCCGCCTCCCGGGTTCACGCCATTCTCCTGCCTCAGCCTCCCGAGTAGCTGGGACTACAGGCGCCGGCCACCACGCCCGGCTAGTTTTTTGTATTTTTTTAGTAGAGATGGGGTTTCACCGTGTTAGCCAGGATGGTCTCGATCTCCTGACCTTGTGATCCGCCCGTCTCGGCCTCCCAAAGTGCGGGGATTACAGGCTTGAGCCACCGCGCCCGGCCTTAATTTACCTTTTTAAAAAAATCGTGAGAAATTAGCATGCAATTCGGACTCTGTTGTCAACTGTGTTAGAATAAGATGTGTTGGCTGGACGCAGTGGCTCATGCCTGTAATCACAGCACTTTGGGAGACCCAGACAAGATTACTTGAGCCCAGGAGTTCAAGGCTGTGGTGAGCCGTGATGGCGCCACTTCACTCCAGCCTGGGTGGCAGAGTGAGACCCAGTCTCAAATGAAAAAAAGAGGCCTGGTATGGTGGCTCATGCCTGTAATCCAATACTTTAGGAGGCCAAGGCAAGCGATCTCTTGAGCCCAGGAGTTTGAGACCAGCCTGGGCAACATGGTGAAACCCCATCTCTACAAAAAATACAAAAATTAGCCAGTCATGGTGCCACATGCCTCTGGTCCTAGCTACTCAACAGGCTGAGGTGGGAGGATCATCTGAGCCCAAGGAGGTCAAGGCTGCAGTGAGCTGTGATTGAGTCACTGCACTCCAGTCTGGGTGACAGAATAAGACCCCGTCTCAAAAAAAAGAAAAAAAAGGAATAAGACGGGCTCTCTTCTTCATAGACTAGATCAAAAGATCCAGGTTTTTATAGTATACTGGACTAACTAATAATATAAATTCCTTTCTGTTCATTACAATGAGCATCTGATAGCTGAAATTCTAGATCGAAAGCGTGGGTAGAATTTTTTGTGTTTTTTTAAATGGAAAATACATATAAAATTTACCGTTTTAACTGTTTTTACATGTATAGTTCAGTGGCATTAAATACATTTATATGTTGTGCAACCATTACCACCATCTAGCTTCAGAACTTTTTCATCGTTCCAAACTGAACTCCATACCCATTAAACAATAACTCCCCATTCTCCCCTTCCTCCCACCCTCAGCAACTACCCTTCTATTTTGTCTCTATGAAATTGACTGTTTTAGGTACCTCATGTAAGTGGTATTATATTTGTCCTTTTATGACTGTCTTATTTCATTTAGGGCAGTGTCTTCAGAGTTCATTCCTATTATAGCATGTGTCAGAATTTCCATTTTTTTTAAAGCTGATAATTCCTTTGTATTATGTCTATAACACATTTTCTTTAGTCATCTGTCAGTGGACCTTTGGATTGCTTCCACTTTTTGGCTACTGTGAATAATGCTGCTATGAACATGGGTATACAAATTTCTCTTCAGGTCTCTCCTTTAAATTTTGTTGGGCATATATACACATAAGTGGACTTACTGGATTATATGATAATTCCATTTAATTTTTTGAGGTACCACCACACTGTTTTCCACAATGGCTGCACCATTGCACATCTGCGCCAACAGTGAAGAAGGGTTCCAGTTTCTCCACATCTTTGCCAACACATTATTTTTTCTATGTTTTTTGTTTGTTTGTTTTGATAATAGCCATCCTAATAGTAAAGTGGTACCTCCTTATTGTTTGGTTTGCCTTCCCTAATGACTAATGATGTTAATATATTTTCATGTGCTTATTGGCCATTTGTTACACAAGTAGAGAAATGTCTTTTCAGATTCTTTGCCTGTTTTTAATTGGGTTGTTTGGTGGGTGGGGGGGTTCACACAGGTCAATTTTCTGCAATATTTCTATCAAGTTACTCTTTTGAGGAAAAAGTTTAGAATGATGATGAACACCGCTCCCCCCGCCTGCCTGCCACACACACACACATGAGAGAGAGAGAGATCAAAAAGTTGAGGATCGTAATGATCTTAATGAAATTTACATGACTCATTATGGATAGGTTTTGCTAGTAAGAGGGGAAAAATATATTCCTTGTTAATTCAAGGAGTGTCCTTGAACATACCCTGGAGAACTTCACTAACAGCTTAGCTGACTTGATTACATAGAAGTTGGTATGTGCTACATATCTCAAACTTGATAACCAAGTAACTAACTTTAGGAATTTTTCAGATGATTAGTAGTTCAAAAGCTTCCTCCTTTCTGAATTTAATTAGAGAACTTGTCTGTATTGTAATATTCTTTAAATATTTCACGAATTCTTGTGATCTGTGATATGGAATCTGAAGTTCCTTCTTTAAAATCGAGCACTTCACAAATGAAAGATAGGGGTACTAGTTTAATCGAATGATTGACCCTTTTCTGTAATGATAGAACAGTACATTTACTAGTTATTTACTCTTCAGCTGTACTTATCCACTGTTTGTGGCTGGGGTAAGAACCTTGTTTAAAATAACTTAATCTTGGAGAGGCAGTATAAGCAAGGACTCGGGAGCTAGACTCTCTGGCTATGAATCCCACATCCTTGCATTACAAGCTCTTGCAAGTTACTTTGCTTTTCTAATTTCAGTTTTCTTGTCTATAAAAGGTGTATAAACTACTACATGGGGTTGTTGTGAGGGTTAAAAGAATTAATATATAAAGCCCTTAGTACAGTGCCTGTCACATATTAAGTGCTTGGTAAGTGTTAGGTGTTGTGATGATGATGACAGTGACAACTACTGCTAGAAAGCATAGTTAACTTACCAGGGATTTTTTTCCCATTCTGTAAGTGATTTGGACAGATCATTCTTGAAGTTCTAGCTTTATGGAAATCCTCAAGTCTTTTATACAATGGAACACTATTCTAATGCCACACTGGTAACTGGGTAAAAACCTAGCCCCTAAAATATATCTGTTTTCATGAAAATTGTACATCGTGATGTATTTGGGAGACATAATTTGACCTATAGTATAACAAAATTTGTCATATACCAGGGTACTTAATAAGGGTTTTCTTTGTGCTGCTTTTAGATATAAACTAAAGACTGTTTTTTAATATTCTTAGAGTAAACTGTTATAACATTCTTTCCAATTCTCAGGCTAGATGAACTGCAGAAGCAACTACAGGAAGACATACGGCAAGGCCGAGGCATTAAATCCCCAATCAGAATTGGAGTAGAAGACAGTACAGATGATGAGGATGGCCTCTTAGAAGAGCACAGGTATAGCATTTTTCATAATGTATTTTACCCTATTACAGTTTTTACATTTTTTTGTTTTGTTTTTGTAAAATAAATGGGCCATCGATGACTGTTAGTGAATAATTTATGATAGGTTTCTAATCTTATCTGTGATGGGTTTGAAAGGCAAATGTTAGGACCAAGTTTCATCTTTTATCTTTCCTCCTGGTTATTGTTTCTTTTCACGTAGACACATTTAGTGGCTTTTGACTAACAGCTACAAAAAGTGGAAGAAGCAAAGCATACTTTTCTCATGCTTGTCTTCTAATTTGGGATTAACATTGGTTTAAAAAATAGTTTTATTTGCACCCAGCTTTTAAATACAAAAGTATATGTAGTGTAACAATTTGGTATTGATTGACTTGTTTTTATGTTTCAGGGAATTTCTAAAGAAATTTTCAGTTACAATTGATGCTATTCCTGATCATCATCCAGGTGAAGAAATATTTAATTTCCTCAATTCTGGAAAATTTTCAATCAGTATACCTTGGATTTAAGAGACTCTGGTTTTATTGGACAAAGTGCTGTAGAAAACTTATTCTTAAGTAAGTAGAAAATAGACATTTTACTTTTATATGTATAAAAAATTACTCTAAAACACTTCTGACTCATATAATCTTCTAAAAGGTTAATTTCTATTATGACCTATTAAGTTTCCTAATCCTCTTATTACTAGTGATCTTTATGTTTTCTTCCTTAATTATACGAAGCAGTGTAGGATAGTTATTTGACACATCACATGCCTTTATTAATTAGGATTAAGATCAGTATATAATAACAGTGACTGTCAGAATAATAGTGGTTTAAACAAGAAGTGTATTTGAAAGAAGTATAAAAGTAGCAAGTCCAGGGCTGGAGTGCCAGTTTTACCATATAATCTTTCTTCTCCAGCATTCTTAGCACCTAGCTTCGGGTGCTATTAGAGCTCCAGCCTTTAGTTCAAATTCCCAGAAATTCCACACAGCATTTCCACACACTCCAAGTTAGTTGAATAGAACTTAGTCAATATGGCCACACTTGGCCACAAGGGAAGCCAGAGAGTGATGTTTATGTCAGGCAGCTAGTGTTCGCAGCTACAAATCAGGGTTCAGTTACCAAGAAGAGAGGCAAAAATAGATGCTGGGATGTGCAGCTAGTAATCTCCACCACAATGCCCAAACTGATCTAATTTCTCTCAGTGCATGATATCTCAGCTCTAGAGAGATCACATCAGTTTTGCTGCCAATTTTTTAAAGTACTTCCCCAGTCTGAGACTTGATAGGCTGTCTCTCAACACTACCAGCAAATATAGCTTTGTCTACCAGTTAAATATGGAGCCTAGCCAACAGATTGGATCAGCTTTAGGGCATCAATTAAATTTGTTTTATGAGTAACTCATCCATATTTGTGTAGAGTCCACCTCCATGGACTGAAGACGATTTGCTTGCTCATTTCTCTGATTATGTCAGATGTGGTGGTGGTGGTGGTGGTGATAGTAGAAGTATTTTGCCATGAAGTTAATAGTCATGTTGATTTTACTTTATTTTTTCAGATCGGGAAAAACAGATCAGATTTTTTTGACAACACAAGGTTTCCTTACATCTGCTTATCACTATGTCCAGTGTCCTGTCCCTGTGTTAAAGTGGCTATTTCGGGTAAGAGGAATGTTTGGAGGGTTATAGTTGCCTCCTACTATATTTCCAAATCAAAAACTTTTAAATATAATTTTATTTGTACATTACTGCAGAAAAAAATTAATGTAGCACATCCATGATGTCAGTGACTTAGGCTGTGGCAAAAAGAGTCAATGTAAAGAGATTATAAAGGAAGTGATAGTGTAGATAGTTGTACAGGACAGTCAGTGTTAGTTGTACTGAACCCTTCATCACAGTGATAAATCACTATTATAGTTAGTTTTAGAAGGGATTGTCTAATGCTTACATACCTAAATTTCTTTTTAACTTTTTTTTTTTCATGTTTATGGTGGTACCTGTATACATTTTCAGAATTTTAATTGTATACTAATATTTCCCCATTCATATATATGGTTTTTTTGGATGCAAATCCAACTGACTCTTTTCCCCATTCATATTTAACGCTTAAATCCTCTTAAATAATTATCATAAATTTAAAATATGATAATTCCACAAAGTTAATTCAATTGGTAACTTTTTAAATATCAGTGGTATCATTGATGCTATGTATAGAGTCCTGGTATTACTCTAGATACTTTGGACCTTCATGCAGATTAATGTAGAAGTTTCTTACTCTTGACATTTGTATCACCTGGGCGCAGTGGCTAAGGCCTGTAATCCCAGCACTTTGGGAGGCCGAGGCGGGCGGATCACGAGGTCAGGAGTTGGAGATCAGCCTGGTCAACATGGTGAAACCCTGTCTCTACTAAAAATACAAAAATTAGCCAGGTGTGGTAGTGAGCACCTGTAATCCCAGCTACTCAGGAGGCTGAGGCAGGAGAATTGCTTGAACCCAGGAGGTGAAGTTCACAGTGAGCCAAGATCGTACCATTGCACTCCAGCCTGGGGGACAGAGTGAGACTCTGTCTCCAAAAAAAAAAAAAATTTGTATGGGAGAGCATGGAAGGGGCTTTTTCCTGTATAATAGCTTCTATATCAACGAGTGCTATAGTAACTACCCAGTTAGATTGGAATTATCCTTCTTCCAAAGGCAAGAATGATTATGAATGACAAGTTATTCTTGGCAGTGGCTCATGCCTGTAATTCTAGCACTTTGAGATACCAAAGCAGGAGGATTGCTAGTTCAAGACCAGCCTGGGTAACATAGCAAGACCACATCTGTTTAAAAAAAAAAATAAGTTATTCTCAGGTTACTGAGTATTCCACTTTAATAAAATCCTAAATGTGTGAAAATATACATTCAGGAAAAGGAATCGTAGTATAAAAGAGTCCTTTACGGCCGGGCGCGGTGGCTCAAGCCTGTAATCCCAGCACTTTGGGAGGCCG